>NC_090894.1:18712706-18730206 GCF_036669925.1 Montipora capricornis | reverse complement strand
CATATGTAATCGAACCTGTGATTCCCGACCGGTGCACGCAACAACCGGCTGTCCACAGCGAGTTCGGCTGCACGAGACGATGTTGACTTGAAGAACTAGGATAATAATGCTACAATGTAAGAAAAATAATATGTATAAGGTAATTGCAAATACGGCGATCCACGGACAATCTTCCAAGGATGATGACACACCTCAAATAATGAGAAAACCAAGAAGGTGCTTCACACACCACTGTCACCTAAAATCTCCTGTCATTTAATCAACGAGCTCAATCAAGGCCTTTGTACTACCTTCCAGTTTCTTTCATTGTTTTCATTTGTACATTTTCATTTTGCGTCTCATTATCCTTTCAGGCATTTCAGGAGTATCTTTTTATTAAGCAAAAGTTAAGCCCGTACTCGTCTTCTGCTCAACGACACCGAACCACTCAAGCTACACCCTCGAACTTTTTAACACTGGATAAAAAAACATGAGGAGCTCAAACATCAAGTGCATTAATTCACGTCATTGCAATTGATTCTTAGATTTTCTTTATTTAGCAGGAGATGGTTTGTGATTCAGTTTAAGGCCTTTATAGCGAGCGCCCCAGCATAGCAAGCAATGAGACCCATTCGCCCTCCTCCTGCATACTAATTTCCAAATCTCCCACTGCCTTTAACAGTCGTTTGGTAATCATATTTTAGCTAAGCAAATTCTCGTTCGTAGATTATTCAATTGTAAATTCCTAATATCCTCCATAAACTTAAAGTTAAGAGACCGAGATCTCTAAAATATTCCTCAAAAATATTTTAAAGTTATCAAAGATTTTTACCCAGGAACCGCAGAAAAGCTAGGCGGGGTATTAAACAAAAAACAAAAAATCGAAAAAATGGCCGAAGAAATTTTCCATTTTTTAAATGTAGTGAGCTTCCTATCCTATTCCCGAACCATATATATATTATATTTTCTGCGTCTGACCCCAAAACCTTCTGCGCGGGCCATGATGAGAACTCACAATCGCGGTGGGGACTTGAGCGAGTGCACCATTTGACCGCACGCGAATGCGATACTTCGACTGACCAGTAACAAGGTACATTGTGCCACCTGTTTGATTTGCGCATCTGCGTTTTGTGTAGCTTGCTATTTTCTTTTCGTACGTCATCCAGGTTCCACTGTTAAAGCTTGTACCACACTGTGGCACGCAGTTAGTGTAAATAAAAGTGGCCTTCATGTAGGTTTTGTTATAGGAGTTGATGTGGCAAGGGTTTAAGTGGCCTCTGTGAACATCTGCGGCACTAGATCCAGTATACAGTGCATCGCTACCTTGTTTACCTCGGACTGAAAGTTTAAAAAGCATTGTAAATTTATTAGCTAAACTCTACTCTTCTCAAATTTAACATCTGTTAGGGAACTTAAGCACGCGCGTTTTTGAGACGCAGACGGCAACCGGAAGTGAGCTGCTTTCCATTTTATCTTGTCTTGACACTACTACATTTACATTTCTAAGTATCTTTTCTCCATTAGAGATGATTGGTATAAAAATCTAGGCGATACCACTGTCCTGGCACGAGAAATGTTCTCTTCCGGTTGCCGCCCGCGTCTCGAAAACGCGAGTGCTTAAGCTCCCTATTGCTGGTTTGCACCTGACGCAGTGGTGGCCATTTAGGATGGCAAGAACAATAGCAACTTCCCTCTTTTAAATGCCCTTCTTACTGGTAGTAAATCCAGTAAAATGTGCTTTGAAGAGTAGTTGCAAAAAAAAAGAAAAAGGAAAAGTAGCTACCCAAAAATGAACCAACTTGCTCTGCTACATAATATCTGAAAACAACATTTAGAAATCGTTTGATGTTACGCAAAACGCTTGAAGTATTTCCATCAGGCTATTCCATCAGGCTGTGGTGCTCTGCTCCGAGGTCATACATGGGTCGTGTTCAGGGGCCGAGCGCCTAGCCGGCAGCACAGCTCCTTCGGCCCGACCTCGTTGAGCTGCGCCCTTAGTAATTCAGTCTCCGACTGCAAGAAAGGGCGATAAGCAGATCACATATTATTATTATTATTATTATTATTATTATTATTATTATTATTATTATTATAATATCATGAAGTGGACTGTAGTGCCCTTCAAAAACTTAGGTCGTGTTCTATTGGGATCAACCGGTTTCGGTTGAAGAGGTTGAGGTTTCCCAATAGAACACTTTTCCATCCGTTTTCAGTTGAAACGCGGTAACTCCTGGGAATATTTATTACCAGACTTCTCAGCGTTGACAAGTTGAGGCTCGAAAGGAACAAGGAAGGAGCCCGCGGCCGACTTTAAATGGCCCGCGTAAACGACAGCGGTTGCTGACAATGCTTTTTCAACCGTTTCAACCTAGTTTGATGCCGGTTGAAAAATTGATCAACCAAACCAACCGAAAACGGGTTTTTCCCAATAGAACACGAAAAAACCCAACCAACTCAACCAACTAAAAACAGTTGATCCCAATAGAACACAACCTTATTAATATTTCATGAGTCTAACAGCCAATCAAAACATCGATAAAATGTCACGTGCATGAACTTTAAACCCCGATGAAACACTCCTCGTTAGAATTGTTTATTCTCTACTTTCTCAAATCCCATAGGACACCTTGTTTGTTTACCCCCCAAGAAGTTTGCACGGGCATTGTTGTTTATTTATCTTGGGATATTTTCACATCCCGGGAGAAATTGCAAACAATGATTATGCAAAATTTTAGGGGGTAAACAAAATGTATTATAGGATTTGAGAAAATATGAATATAAAATACAGTAACGAGTCTCGGCTTGTTTTTCGGACATGCTAATATCTTCCTCTCACGTTTTGAACCTTTGTTCAGACTCCCAACGGACAATCTTTTTGTGAAACGTTTTTGAAGCCGTTCAAAAAAACTAGTAGCTCGCGTTTTATCGGTTCTAAAAACGCTCTGCTACGCCTCGTGTAAAAACCCGATAAAACACTGCTACTCGTTTCAAACGTTACATAGCATATGTTTTCCAACAGGTTAATGAGTCAATCATCCAAACCTAGTTTAAAACAGTTTACGATCACCCTATTACAACCTCTTACGGTGGATTTTCATATACCGATCGCGACTAAAATGGCGGAGGACAAAAGAACCCCTGTCATTCCGATTAGGCCTTGCTAATAAGGTATTGTTATGTTCGCTTTGTTCTTTTGTTTTATGGACATTAACTATTTCGGATCCCGTATATGAAAGACCAGCCACCCCTTAGGACTATTGTATCTTATCAGAAGCAAATTACCTTAAAACGTGTGGGATTTTAGCCGACTCCAATATTATGCCCAAATTTGGACAAATATAAGATCGAAGCTGCATGCGAGGGAAAATGCGCGAGCTACGTTACATCCAAATAAGGAAACTTTTAAATTAAAAAAACACCAGCTCCGAAACACAGTTAAACGCTTCAAGGTCACGAGCTTCTGATCTAATCACAAAAGAAGCTTTATAATCCCCAAGCAAAGACACTTGTTGAACATAAAATGCATAATAATTATTTAGAAGTTGCCGGTTTAGAAGCCGAAAGAATGGCTTCCCAGTGGGGTGTTTTAGTACTGTCACAGTGAGCTTGTCTTTTTGCCATCTTATCATCTTTATTGCCCATCAGTTACCAAAAACCATCAGCTGCAGTACGATATGCAGGCGCTTGACGAAAGACGCTTGTAGCTTGTAAACAACGAAGGCCCGTACCCTTCGAGGTAGTACGTTTTTCAAAATTATAACTGCTGGCTAATCTATAGCCATACGTCTCCAGGAAAGAGCTAAGAAACAATAGCATTTCCACTCAACTCTCATATTTCGCTTTTAAAGTCACTCTGTGATGACTACTGAGCTGTCAATTTACTGGGTTTATCACGGTGTTCCCGAGAAAACAACGATGAATGAAGAAAGTGCGGGTTATAGACGAAAGATTGAAGTGATCCTCGCACTGATCATATCTGAACAATTTAAGTAATTGTCTCTTGCAAACACCTGAAGTTCTTTCCAGGTGATCTGGTGACGTAATTCGGAGGAATGAGGAGAAAACTTTTTACGCCGTGTCCCACAACCGCGCGCGGTCTTATTTTCGAATTCAACATGGCAGAGGCGAGGTCAGATCTCGTCCGGTCTAATTGAAAGTTCGTTCAGTAACAGGAAATGTGGTAGGACACGGAATGATCAGTTGAATTTTGGCGATGGAAATACTGCAGGGAGTTTGGAAACAACACCTAAAGCCGCGCGCGGTTGTGGGATACGGCGTTAAAATTTTTAATCCCAGTCCTCCACGTTCTACGTTTAAAATGAAGTTTGGTTATTGGAAGTATTGGTTTCTTTCCTTTTCAGAGAAGCAAAGTATCCCTCGCATAGCCAGATTGGCCTCGTTTCAGCTACTTCCTTCAAGTGAAGAGGTTCTTTACATTAACAATCAAGTATTTTGTTGTTTGTCAAACGATTCGTCCACTGACTTGTGGTGTAGATCGTTACTCTGCGATATTTTGTGGCCTGTTCTTAACGCTTCTTCTCGCAGTGCCTTTGTTCTCACACATTGAAGAGAACAGATTCATAAAAATCAATTAATAGAACACTCTACTTACTTCCTGGTGTTCTCTTCCAAGTGGCAGTGCATCTCCTATATGTACCTATCCGTAAGCCTTGGTTACGGCTTATTATGTAACCGGAATATACGGGGATTCCAGCATTTGTATCGAAGAGGGAAGAGTATTGGTAATTGGTAGAGTCCCGTCTTTGGCAAATATATACACGTGTTCTAGGCACAGGCACTCTTGGTGGCAGTTGTCGAAGGTAAAAGGCTGCGAAATGGTTAGTCATTGTGGTAGAAACATCAGGGTTGGCAGCGGTTCTTCGTTCTGCTTCTGCAAGAAAATTTCGAAGTTTTTCTGAAAGTTCGTTGGTTTTTATGCTGAATATAATTTTTTAAATGAAAAGCCTATTTTATAACCTTTGAAATCAGGTATTGCAAGCCACATTGATATAAATATAAGTTCAGAAACGTTAATTAATTTCATGGGACATTGAGGACTCATGTTTTCAACCAGACGAAAATGAGTTTTAACAATCAAGAATCGTTCCAACATGACACGACGAGAGCGTATATATAGTTTACGTCATAGAAAGTTTGGCGTGCCGGGTTGTATTCATGAATTGTTTGTGCGAAAACCCGAACGCGCGAGTGAAGGCTTTGACACAAACGAGTGAATATAACCCGTACAGAACGGAGCTGACTCATCTTTTCAGGTTTTATAGCAATGCCGTCAACCGTGAAAGAAAATCGAGCAAGGCTAAATATTATGATTAAAAAATACAACAAATGAAAGGTGAACACCCCAAGGTTTGGTGGAAAGAAGTTAAGCGAATCAGTGGAAGGAGTTCTCGCACTGGCGACTTACTCAGTTAGATAAAGGTTGATAAAGTTGAAGGTTTATCTACCCTGGAAATAGCCAATGCATCAACAAGGCTTTCCTTGAGCTCCTAGAGGAATACAGACTGCCCAGTCCACTTTGTCCCTTTCCATTAGAGGATTACCCAGAGTTTCTAGAGGTATCTGAAGAAAGAACTTTTAGATTATTATCAAGCCTTGATCCAGCAAAGGCCCCAGGTCCTGATGGTATTACCAACTGGCTACTAAAGGAATATGCTGAGTCACTCGCCTTTCCCGTGAAAACCATTATCAATGCATAATTTAAGCAACAACGTTTACCTGATACATGGAAATGTGTTGATGTGACACCTTTGCCAAAGAAGCAACCCGTAGAAAACCTAAAGAAAGATCTGATGCCTGTCTCCCTAACACCATGTTTGTCAAAATTTGCTGAGGACTTTGTTGTTTGTGATTTCGTGAAGCCTGCTGCAATCATGAAAGTCCTTGACTCTAACCAGTCTGGTGTAATCCCGAAATCCTCAACTACCATCGTCTTGCTGAGTATGATCCACGATTAGACACTTGGAAGGGGATGGAAATGGATCTACTGTCAGGTCGATCCTTTTCGACTATCGAAAAGGGTTTGATCTTATCGACCACCGGATTCTCGTCAACAAGCTATGCAACTTAGAACTACCAACAAGGATTATAAATTGGATTATTATTTCCTCAGTAACCGCTTCCAAAGAACCAAACTAGCATAAGGTTGTTACTCTGAGGGCTCAGTTTCATCAGGCGCCCCTCAGGGAACTAAGTTACGGCCTTGCCTGTTCATTATAATTATCAACGACCTAGTTCTCAGCGACGCCTGTCTGGAAGTATGTGGATGATACGACGACATCAGAGGTTGTCCCAAAAGGTGAAATCAGCGGTGCACAACTTTAGTTATTGCTGATGAAGTAGCTGAGTGGTCACAAAACAACAGAGTTCAGTTAAATCCAGACATATTTAAAGAACTCAGAATGTCATTTTCAAGAAAGAAAGAAGCATTTGAACAAGTTAAAGTTGGCGAAAAAGATCTAGAAGTAGTAACTAGCGCAAAGTTATTAGGTGTATCTACCTCAAGTGGCTTACGATGGAACGAACATATAAATGAAGTGATAAAGAGAGCATCAAAAAGGTTATATTTTTGGTTATATCAAAAAGGGCCAAAGTATACCCTGAGAAGATCTGAGGCTGTTCTACACTACATGTATAAGATCTGTATTGGACTATGCCGTTCCAGTGTTTTACTATAAATTCGCTACCATACATAACTTAAGCTTTTCATATTTTATCAAATTTCACCATAACTACTTATAAATTTTGTATATATATATTTGATTTTTTTCATTTATTTTGTATTTAATACGCAATCCAGCCTACAGGCCGCTATGTATTATTAATATAGCATCTATCTACCCATCTATCTATCATTCTATCTATCTATCTCATAACTATCTACTACAAAGCACTATCTATGACGTGAGATTTTTATTACATGCAACACTAAAATTTTCATTGAAATAATTTTCTTAACGCCAGGAGGAGGAGAAAAAAGGCGAAGAGACGCGAGAAAGGCGCCCCTCAAAAAAAGGCCAAATCGGAAAAGCTATTTGAATGTAAAGGATGCGCAATTCTGATTGGCTCGGAAAGGCCTTTACGCTATCGTTGATTGGTTATACTTCCACAGGTGAAACAGCTGTACGCCATTCTAACTGGCTGCATAGGCTTTTTTCACGTGTGAAAATAAAGCGTATAATTTCTACAAATGAGCTTTATAGAATAAAATTCTTGTGTTACGCGTAATAAAACATCCTTTGCAGCACTACCCACATTTTTAAGAAAACCACAACAATACCACGAGTGAAGCGAACGTTTTCTAGTCTTGCATGACCACATATGTATGCGTACCTATTTTATGCGTAATTATATAAGGCTCTAACATTGGCACAACAACTCGAAGACATGCTGCCGAGTCCCGTTTTAATAACATTGTTTTTATTAATGAGAAGTTATTCAGGATTAACAGGATTGGTTGATTCGCCGTTATGTACGTTTTACAAAAAATGAAATTGAATCCCTCGAACATTTACTTTTTAATTGTAAAATAATAAGACTTATTTCCCTTACTTCACGTTTTCATCATGATAATACGCCGGCGCTGAAATCCCTTCAATGGCTCCCCGTTAAATACAGGATCTTATTTAAGGTTGCTATATTAACATTTAAGATATTGCATAGAACTTGCGACAATAAAAGGGCTATCTAGATATAATCTATAGTCCAACTAACATAGCATCTATTAAGTCAAAAAAGACACAGTGTGATCGGGCAGCTCCAGCAGTATGGAACAAATTGCTGAACAATTTACGTAGCGAAACTAATTTTAGCAAATTTAAATCTTCGCGTAAGACTTAGTTTTTCAATGTAACTTAATTTTAGGATCTTATTAAATACATAGTTTACCCTTAATGTTATTAATGCATAAAAACAGTACTCTAACCTATTTTTTACGCGACTTTGTAATCAATGTATATTAAGGTTATACCATTTTTTAAGATAATTATTTTTATCGCACATTTGGTTATATTCTTTTAGATATTTGCGCGCTATAAATTTTTAAATTATCATTATCATTATTGTTATTATTATTAATTATTAGTGTTGTTATTATTATATATTATTATTATATTTAACAGAGAAGACTTTATCTTGGTAAACCATCTTATTCTGGTAGCAAAGCTTTGTATTTATTGATGTAAATTAAATGAGTCACCCAGTATATGGATATAGAAGGAGTTCTAGCAATTTAGCGGAATAAGGTAGATTATCATATTAAAAAACGGGAAAAATCAAACCATATTTAAGAATAGTTTGATAGTACAATCTATTCTAGAGTCTTCTTTTTCCACTGTGGTTTTTATTGTTTTTGGTATTGTTTTGAATTATTGTAGTACTCACCAGAAAGATCAGCGTCACTTCTCGTTCTCACTACGAGAGCGATGGCGATTAAAGACCAAATTGTTATCGTGAACATTGTGAACTTTCGAGCAAAATGACAGTGCCTGACACAATGAAAGCCTTACCTCACTGGTCTTGTTGCACTTTGCATCAGATTAAAGAGCCTTAATGGATATTCATGTATACGGACAAAGAAAGGTCAAGAGTGCTAATGGATTATTGAATTGTAGGGTACTCGCATCTTATGTAAGAAGCGCAGGTTATATTTTGTTATTTCTCATGGATGAAGTTGACAGTCTTTACTATCGTTCGATTTAAAATCACAAGTATGATTTCAGGCCAAAATTGCACGACACGAAGTTCAATTACCACAATATTACATCCATTAAGAAATCACACAATTATGTAATCGCTAAAATACAGGATTTTAGTGAGTACCATTATTTTATTGATCCAGTTGGGAACAAAAGTTGCTAAATTCGCCACACAATGGTTTTCTTTGTCTTTCATTTTCCTGCAATTTGATTGGTTACCTTAAACAAGCCTTGAAATCTGATTGGTTGTTTTGTTTTAGTGTTCCTTTCTCATTGGCTGGGGAAATGGTGCGATTTAGAGCAAAAAATAGTGCGATTTGGGAATAAATTGCACTGCTGAGAACCAATCAGGTTGCAAGGATCACCAGTGATTTCTAAATTGATGTAATAAATACCTCTTACTAACCGAGTTCGAGGTCCATACTGTAAGTTACGGACCGAGTTTTTTCCCGTTGATTTATGGCTTCGCGCTTGGGCCATAAATCAACGGAAAAAACGAGGATCCGTAACTTACAGTACGGACCGAGAAAACGAGGTTAGTAAGATAATTATTATATCTCTGAGGTTAACGGGCGCGCGGGCAAGGAAACTAGTCAAAGTGAAGGTTCAACTGCCACAAAGAATGCCGTGCCAAAATCCCAAAAACTAAATCTTCTTGGCTGTTAAGTTTGAAATAGTTGCTTGCAAGATTCAAACAGTTTTCAGTACAAGTTTATGCAACAGAAATGACATGAAAAACTCGCTAGATAATGTTTTGTGGAAATTTTAAATTTAGCGGGCTGTACAGCGGGCCGTACTGTAGAATACGGCCCGCTAATTTAGCCAATTACAGCGCGCGCACTGTCTGAGAGATATAATTATTGTTGTTGTTGACAAGAGGTCGAACAAAATGACAACTATTTTTCCCACCGGCAAGCACAAATCGAGTCTTTCGCTAAAGTTGGAAGGTGATCCCGCTTGCCATTCCGTTACTGTTTAGTCCATGCTCCTGTCTTTCAATGTTTACATATGTATCACTATTACTATAATCTTCGTCCATCTTCCTTTGACAATTTTTGTCGATCAGTAGCATCTGCACACTCATGCAATACCAGGGTTGCTTCTACATCAACCTATTATATCAATACCATCAAAACAAACTATGTTAAATTCAACATTCGCTTTGCAGCTGTAGAAGTTTGGAATCACCCTGAAGAAAGCATTAAACACCTCCCACTTAAAACGTTTAAAAACAAAATCAAGTTAATAAAACATCTTAGTCTTACTGCTCATGAGTTTTCAACTGGAATTTATTTATTTATTTATTTTTATTTATTTTATTTTTTATTTATTTATTTTTCCTTTTCGTCTCTTTTTATCGATTAATTACATGTACGTGATTTACTCATGCTTTAGTGCCAACCTACCTCCTCTATTTAAACATTACTTAGTTTTACTCAGCTCGATTAGCTTTTTAGTTATCCTGAGTAAACATTACCTTTTTTTGTATCAATATATTGCAAATTATTGTAAACTTTAACTTTTTTTATTTTGGTAATGAAGCTTGTTGTTGTTTTACATACATTTGCTATGTTCAGCCGCGTTTCTGTATTGTTTACAAAGATAATATATGGTCCTTGTGCTGTAATTTGATTGTGGTTTCGAAAAGGCCGAGGTATGTCTTTGTTGAGGATGATCCTATAATCTATGCTTAGTGAATGATGTTTTTTTTTGTCGTTATAGTTTAAATTCATATAACAATTTAGCTCAAATTTCGAGTGTTGCGGTTGAAGACTGTACAGAACGGATTTATCATTGAAGAGAAGCTATGTGAGATGTTTTTTTTTTGGTTTCATCCATGCGAATCAACATAGGTCAAAATTCAAAAAGTTGATGTCACATTAACTTAAATGTAACCATAGCAGTATTTCTATGTCATGTTACGTTTTTTTTTTTCAAGAAGCCTTTGCCGGATGAATACTTCACGAGACTAATGAAAATAAAAAAAAGCAACTCAATTGGAAAATAATAGCAAAATTGTACGCGTTGTGTTTGCGGCAAAGAAATGCAATGAAATAAAATGTAAAACACAGGTTCATTGCGTGCGCAGCTCAATTGTGGAGCGTTTTCGATGCAGTTGAATTGGACATCTTTAGGGCAAATTTTATACCTTTTTTGTATTTTTTTTTCGCATGATTTTTAAGGGCATTTCTATCATAATGACCACAACCAGGTTTTCTGAACCCGCAAGTCTGAGCACCCCCAGCAAACCATTGTTTTAACGAAAGCCGCTGGTCAGCAAGCTGGTTCTTGTCATTGCGGTCTAAGATTAAGGGCTGGGGCTGCGGAGGGGGAGGGCAGGGGCCTTTAGCCCACACTTTTATCCTACGGTCTTATTTCCTCTTAGACCTCCCCTCTCACACTCCCCCCCCCCCCCCCCCACTTTCAAACGTGTTCGGCGGCCCAAGAGGGGTATGTCTATTTTCAAGTTCTCATACTTTGAGATCGGTCACCTTTCTGCTTTCTATCCGATGGTATTTTCGAGCCAATTACTATTCTTTTTATTTATAATCATTGTATCGGAGCTTTTTTCCCAATAAGCAAAAATACACGGTCTTGGAACTAACCCATCGCTCCAATTTATGTCAATCTAATCAGTATTTTACCTTGTTTTATATGGCTACGAAATCTTGGATTTCACATGACGTCACGGCCGCCATGTTGGTGTCCCCAAACAATGAAATGGCGGCCATGTTGGTGTCCCGATCCAATCCTCCGGGAATTGAAAGCTATTATTATGCTAACGTCTTCTTTTGTTTTCGTTGAAAAACATGGCTGTTGATCACGTGAGTGATACCCAAGAATACGCAGTTTATTGCATAAACACAAACACCAGAAGGCTGAATAAAGCGATTTAACACAGCGTTTACAAATAATTGGAGTAGCTATTATTCCTGCAGCCAGAATATCCAGGGAATATATCAGCTGGATACGTTGCATTGTGTGGAACGAGTAGCCATTCCAACTCCCACAAATGGACGGCACGCGTCAACGTGCAACTGCTGTTCTTGTCGTTGTTTCCGATGACTGCAATGGATTCAGCATATGTAATCAAAACCCTGGTTCGAGACCGGTACACGCAACAACCGGCTGTCCACAGGGAGTTCGGCTGCACGAGACGATGGCGACTTGAAGAACTAGGATAATATTGCTGCAAAGTATGATAAAATAAATGTTCAAAGTAATTAAAAACCGGTCCACAAACAATGTATCTAGGTGGATGATGACCGACGCAGCTCAAAATAAGGAGACAGACCATTTAAAGTGCTTCACCCACCATTCAACGAGCTCAATCAAGGCCTTCGGGCTGCCTTGAGTTCGACTTTCTTTTGTTGTTTTCACGTTGACATTTTTCGCCTTATGAAAGTATTTCTTTGATAGTATATTGTCTTCAGTTCAAGCATTTCGTGAGCCTTCGTTTATTGTGCAAATGTTAATTAAGTCAAGTCAGTTTGGTCAAACCCTTGCTTGTCTGCGGCTCAATGGCACGAAACGCCACTCAAGCTCCACACTCGAACTTTTTAAAGCAAGGATAAAGGCACCAGACAAAAAAAGCAAGCCCCCATAAATTAATTTGCGTTGGTAATCAATTATGTGTCCTTATTTAGCAGGAGACGGTTTAGAAATGGGTGGGGGCTTAGCTCCCAGGCAAAGCAAGGCTGAGACTCTTTACCCTGTCTCCTGCCTATCTATTTCCAAATCTCCCATTGCTGTAGCCTGGAAAAGCCGTTTGTTAGTTATATTATACCAAAGGAGTTTCTCGGCTATATTATTCTATTCTAAATTCCTACAATATTCCAGATAAACTTAAAGTAAAGAAGGGGACATTTCTAAAACCTTCGTCAAAAAATATTGTTAAAATTATCAAAGTTTTTACCAAGGTACCGCAGAGAGGCTAGGTGGGGAAACCAAAAAAAAAAACGCAGAAAAAACCGCGGCCAAGGAAATTTTCTCTTTTTAAATCTTTTGGGCTCAGCCTCCTATTTTAGTTCCACCCGATATCTTATACTACCCTGTCTGACCCCAAAATCTTCTGCGCGGGCCCTGATGAAAACTCACAATCGGGGTGGGGACTTGAGCGAGTGCACCAGTCGACCGAACGCGAACGCGATAGTCCGACTGCCCAGTAACAAGGTACATTGTGCCACCAGTATCATTTGCGCATCTGTCTTTTGTGTAGCTCGCAATTCTCCCTTCGTACGCCATCCAGCTTCCACTGTTAAAGCTTGTACCGCACTGTGGCACGCAGTTAGTGTAAATAAAAGTAGCCTTCATGAAGGTTTTGTTGAAGGAGTTGATGTGGCAAGGGTTTAAGTGTCCTCGGTGAATATCTGCGGCCCTAGACCCACTATACAGTGAATCGGTGCCTTGATTGGCTATGCCTGAAAGTTTCAAAAGCATTGTTATTTAATTAGTATGACCTGGATTGTGAGTTATAAAATCCATACCGATTTGAAATAGAGGTCACGTTGTGCCGTCTTCCATTTACCCTGCGAACAGCTGGTTTCTCCTACGATTCCCGAAAGAGAAACCACTGCGGGCAACCATTAGTTTCTTTGACTGAGCAGACATCCAGTGCCAAGGACAAATAAATTAAATTTGAACTGGTAAAACGAGTTAGTAAACTTGTTTTGGCGCTTGCGTGTGCGTTCAGCTACGTAACTGCTGCGTTTGGGTGAGAGTGCTGTGTAGTGATTTCCCGCGAAATAAGACGACGTGATTGCAAATACATCACGTGGGGTGTGACGTACTTCGCACATGCTCGATGGATATCAAACAGTTGCTCGCAGTGGTTTCTCTCTCGGGAAGGGTAGGAGAGACCAACTGCTTGCAGGGTATCCTGCACTCTTCTCAACTTTACTCTTTCTGTTGTAAAAACATAAAACAAACAGCGGTTACAAACATAATGATAAAGCGCATTTTACTTTTGACTTGACGTTTCCTATGCTACGACATACATCTCCAGAAGTGACGGTTGAACAAATTCAAATATGAAGCGTATTGTAGGAGCGATCTTTTGAATGAGAGCCATTTCAAGATTCTGAGAAAGTGCCAAGGCAAATTTTATTGTTTAGTGTTTGAAATGCTTTACGTCAAGAAATTTGAACGTCCAAACGGACTCCATAAGTGCAAAACGGTTTGTTTAACTTGTAAACTACTTTCATTGCTTATTGTTCGTCTTAGTATTTATAGAACTTAGTTTTTATACATTTTTGACTTGATAATGACGTTACGGTAAAGTCGAAACGTTGTCGATTTTTATTCAGCTTTTTAGCTGCTTTTTACATCTTAGAATACGTTTTCAGAAATGTTCTGTCGCAATTTTTTCATTGTCAAATTTACGTTTTTTCTAAGTCACTTCTTTTCAATATACGTATGACCTAATAAAACACCCCCCTTTGGCTGCAGTTTTTTGGAGGAATTGAAAATCGCAGCAGAAACAATTCCCGTGCAGACTAGACGTGTGCATGAGTTAATATTTCCGTGAAGGGTAACCTCTGCAGGAAAAAAAGGCTTTTTTTCGGATGGAAGGACTCAAATAAAATGGAATGAAAATTTCGATTCATCAGTCGTGTGGCCTGATCGACTTGTTAATCGAAAATCATAGAGGTAAAATGTTGGAGCAAAACTTCCTTTTTTCTATGTTTGAAGGAGTGAGTATATTTTTGATAATTACGAGCACCTTGGACGACGTAAACACAGAGTTAATTTTAAACCAGCCCATTTTTAAATGCTATCTGTCCTAACCTTGCACTCTCGAAATTCGATGGGATGAAGAAAAAATTAAAAACACATTATTTTTTTCCCTTTTTGTACTGAGAAAATTTTTTTCGTTTCACCATATGTTGTTTAAGAATATGCAGAGCAAGTGATTTGTATTAAGATTTAAGCACCGTCTTCTATTCCTTAAAAGAATTAATAATATACATGAAAAAATTACTCGATTCTGATTGGCTTAGAGAAGTGCAGTTCAAAGGTGTGACACAGAGCAAAAAGTGTAATACCAGCTGTGCAAATTACACAACGGAATTCTGAATTATGATTGGCTAATAAACAATAGGGTTTGGTCAGAACCAACCATTTCAAATCAAGCGCGCACCCTCGATGGCGCAGGGATGGCGCAATTTTTCCCTGATTGCGTGATACGCGTGCGTTTCTTCTGCTTAACCATCTCGATTTTTTTCATGTATATTATTAATAAGAAATCACATGATTTTTCTCGTGCAATTTGGAATAAATAAGCACGTGTAAATTTTTTCAAAGACTAGAAATTGCATTCACCCTACGGGCTCGTGCAATTTTGGTCGTCTTTGAAAAAAGTTACTCGTGCTTTTTTTTATTCCAAATTGCACTCGAGATTATGTGATTATCGATACAAATAAGACAAAGAAGTTAACTGGGCAAGCTGCTCTCACCCGCGTCATATTTGCATTTATCAAAAACTAAAGTACGGATATCAGATTTCTAGCATTTTCATTGGCTCGCGGACACAGGCTATCAGTTCATATACCTGCTGTACCTAATATGGTCAAGGAACGCGTCAGCAAAAAATGAGCTAAAAATACTTTTGCAGCTCTGAGAAAAAATGGCCGACAGAAGCTGATTTGGACCGGAATTGAGCGAGGTAGAAATCGAGGGTTTAGTGGAAGAGTTGTTGATCCTGGAGTTTTTAATACAACAATTACTCTACTCAGCTTGCTGGATATAAAATGATTATAACCAACTCGGCGCTACGCGTCTCGTTGGTTATCTATCACTTTATATCCAGCCCGCCCTCGTAGAATAAATGTTAAATATTTTCACTCAGGGGGCGTGCTGATTGTACAACATGGCGAACGTAACACCTTAGGTGTTGTTTCCAAATTCCCTGCAGTATTTCCATCGTCAAAACTCAACAGATCATTCCGTGTCTACCACATTTCCTGTTACTGAATGAACGTTCAAGTAGACCCGACGAGATCTAACCTCGCTTCCGCCATGTTGAATTCGAAAATAAGGCCGCGCGCGGTTGTGGGATACGGCGTTAAAATTTTTCTCCCCAGTCCTCCGAATTACGTCACCAGATCACCTGGTCTTTCAGGCAAAGAGGTTCTTTACCAGGCCCCAGTTGATCAAAGGCCAGATAACTTTATCCGATTGATAAGTCACTATGAGTCAGTTTCAATCTCTGCAAATATTTCAGTATTTACTCTCGTAACGGTGAATATGCACACTCTAAGCACATCTAGTTAAAAGGCGTGTAAAAAAATCCTGGCCAACATTTAACTTAGAGGATATTTTGTACTCTTGATGGTGACTTACTTATCCACTGGATAAAGTTATCCGCACTTTGAATTACTGGGGCCAGGTATTTTTACTTGTGATATACTGACTTTGCGGCCGACAGCTTCGCAGCCGGCTGAGTGAGTGAGTGTATACTAACATCGTTACTCTTCAATAGCTTGCGGCCGGTTCACGACAAGTGAAATTTCGGGGTTCTTCTTGCAGTGCCTTCAGTTCTGACAAAATGAAGAGAGGAATCTACACGAATCAATGAAAAGAACACTTTGCTTACCTGGTGTTGTCTTCCAAGTGGCACTGCATCTCGTATGTGTACCAATCCTTAACCCTTCTCCACGGTATATTTTATATCCGGAATATATGGGGATTCCATCATATATATCGAACAGGGTAGAGTATGTTTGTTCAGTGGAAGTGTCTCGTCTTTGGCAGATGTACCGACGGTACCGTGACCTGGGTAAGGGCAAGTCCTCTGGTGGGTATCTTTCCAGGAAAGAGCTTCTGAAACAACTTGTCATATTGGTTGAAACATCGGGATTGCTGGAACTTCCTGCCGCCGTTCTTCGTTCCGCTTCTATACAAAAAATGAAGAAAAAAAATAAAAACCCGTAAAAAAGAAACGTTCCACAAATCAATTAATATATGAAAGATTTAAGTGTTGAATTGTGACTGTTTGACTCTTTTGTTAATGCTCATCGTTTTCCATGACTAAATTAAATGCTTGACAGCAGAGTGTTGGGTACAAAAAGTCTGACTGGCATTTTGAACAAAGGGGAAAGGGGGTTGAAGGTAATCTACCGACCTCTAAAGTAAATCCACCTTTTTCGAGCGTCGGTAAAATACAACCAGTACGGAACTGTTTTCCAAAAAAAATTCATGATCTAATATCAAATTTTTTTCTTCTTCAAATAAGTTCTTTATTAGACTGTTCTTAGCAAATACCTGAAAAAAAAATCGGGGATCACCGTGCTCGTTTGAGAGAAAAGGAGCATTTATTTCGCTATTGCGTTTAGTTTGAGCGAAATCTCTTATGTTTTGTATGCGCACGTACTCATGTGCTCGCGCTAATGACGCGAAAATCGTGCGCAGTAGGGATGCGCAATGCAATACTATGGAATTACCTTAAAGCTATGTAGAATACTCTTCGTTCATTAATAAATTATGAGCCAAAACAAGACAATTATTAAAAAATCCATGGCTATTCATCTAATACCCCTATTTTCGAATCTAGAGAGACTTTTTGATCGGTTTGGAATGTTATGTGAATTTTATGCGAACCATTGAATTGTATGCTGACCATCAGACCGTTACGCCACATCAACATCACATCAACAGTTTTAATAATGCCACAACAATGTCATTACCTTCTATTACTGATCCCTACAATAAACGACGAGAGAACTTGAACTGAAACAAGGAACTATTAAAAAAAAATTGTGTTTCGTGTCCGGAAGGGAAAAGGCAGGGGAAAAGATGCGATGCTGTTG
>NC_090894.1:18645206-18707706 GCF_036669925.1 Montipora capricornis | reverse complement strand
CAACTCGACATAAACTTGCAGGTACCTCATACACGCTTTGCCATGTTCTTACTGCGCAGGAAGCCTCGTGCTTCCGATAACAACTCGGTAACATTCTCCACGTGATCCTTATCATCTCCGCCTTGTGGATGCCAATCGGAATCGTCAGCTGATTCTGCAGAGAAACTACTGGTACTGAGTTCCTCGTCATTTAAAAAGCTATCGTCGTGATCATACGTGTTTGATCCATCGTCATCGCTTTCATTATCCAGTACACTCTTGTGCTTCGTTTTCTTCCGTTTAGGGCGCCCTGTGAGAAGAAGCGCAAGAGAATATCTTAACTTAGAAATCGTTGGTTCTTTGTAAAATCGGACCACCATTAACGTTCCTTCTTGCAGTCGCCTCTATTGACGTCGCTGGTTTGTTTTGTTTTGGTTTTTGTTTTTTTCGTATTGCTGGGCTGATGAAAAGGCGAACTAGATACCGCTGCCTTTGGATGGAATTCACTTTGATTTAGCCTCCGTCCATGATCTTCGGTAGCGCTGTTCAAAATTATTAACGCATGCTCCTTGTCAGTGAGACCGTATAATTTCCGGGTCGCTAAATAACCGCAGCGCATCCTCAACTGACACAGTCAGCTTCGACCCAGGACAGGAGGGGTCTTTCTCCTACTCTTTAGCCCAGAAAATACAAGGAAAAAGATTACCGTTCACTACTATTATCTTTTTACTGGGTTGCCTTATAAGGCAAACCCAGTCGAGGTCTTCGTTTAGTTTGTTTGTTTTCTTTTTACTGGGTTGCCTATGGCAAACCAGTTGGAATCTGTGTTTAGTTTCGTGTTTTTTTTATTTTTTTCCGTGTCGGTAAAAGTCTTGCCTGTCACTACCCTGCTAAGTAGTGGCTTTTTGCATAGAGTCTTGTCTGTGTATTTTGTTAGGTTTGAGGGGGCTGGGGGAATACGTAGATTTCCTTGGTGCACACAGGTGAACGTTTAATTATTTAACCAGCAATGGCGTCGAAAGTCGTGGTAACGGGGATGGCGTTTTAGTGGAAAAAATATACCTTTATGAGATCAAGAATGGAACGTCAATTGGAATAACGAAACAGGCGGGGAAAATAAATATCTGGAATCTTAAAAGCGACGATGGATGGTCTTCGAGAACAATTGCGGTTGGATATGAGAAAGTGTGTGTTGTTTCTAATCATAAACTGTACTGGTATGTGGAACACTGACAGCAAGTGGGAAATTGAGTATGGGTGTAAAAGGAATCGAATGTCTTGAATGTATCACAGTGTTTACGGAAGTGGCATCGCATTTGTCTGGCAATTTGCATTTAATTTGCAGTCAAGCTGTACAGTTTTCAGGTAAAAAAATAATTGAAAATGTGACAGTGAAGAATTATTGGAAAGAAAGCTTATTGTCTATTTTGTGCTTTGGAAAAGGTTCTTTAGGAAAGAGTTCAATCATGAACTGAAGAATATATTTATTTGGATATTGTATGGTTTGTGAGACGGATTGTTTCTTGTTTGCACGCACGGAATTGGAATAGAAAGGGTTTTTTGTCTCCAATGGCAAATATTTTGTTAGTTTCAATAAATTTCATGCTGGAAAAGGTTTTTGTGAGATGTTTCAACTGTTGTGATTCATTGTGCTGTGTAGTATTCGAGTTTAACTAATTTGCATAAGTGAGTTGAAATTTAATACGCATTAAATAAAGATGACAGGAATTTGTAGGCATGATCGTTCTGGCAAATGATTACAGCTGGCGATTGTTTTTAATTAAGGTAAGAAAAAGATTTCAGTATAGTCACTCTTGCGTAAAATGAAGTTATTGTTAACTTGAGAAAACAACAATAGGGTCGTTTATACGAGAGAAAATAAGCCGCGGCTTACTCTGGACGAGGCGTACATAATACACGAAAGGAACTATTTATACGAGTATAAACTCCCAGGCTAGGATAAGCCGGGGCTTGAGAAAGCTGTGAACGTAGATTTTGTACCATTTATATGGGCTGTTCGCGTGTTACTTTCTCTCGTATAAACGGCCCTTATATTTCTTTAACTTTTTTAAAGAGAGAGATTTCGCGCAAATTTTATTTCAAGCTATTCAGTTGAAATATTATTTCTCGCCATTGGCTTCGTTTGCGTGATCATTTACTGGTGTTGACATTTAGGAGGTAGTTGTTTGGTTTTAAACGAGTAGGAATAAAACGACCAGGAATGAGCGAATTTTAGTGGGTGTGCGATAGCAACACGAGACAGGAGTCGAGAGATTCTAACGATAGACAGATACTAACTAGCCCCTCCTGAAATAAACGAAGGGAAGTTTGTGTGAATTTATAGCACTAAGTGGATAGAGGTCGTCATGTTTTGATTGGGCAGCTTCAGAGACGTCCTTCTGAGGAAACAAGTTGTTAAAATAGCTAATTGTGATTGGAGAATTTCGATCCTAAGTATAATAAGTATAATAATGCCTTTTATTGACAGGCAAAACCATATGATTGAGCGTGATCATACCAAATATCATTTGTTTGCGCGATCAAGTTGTGGCGAAGTGTGTAGCCCATGACAGTATGTCGTTTGTGAGCATATTGCTTTTTGTTGTATTAAGCTTCTTCCTCGGAACGCTCAAACAACTCACTTATGCACACGCCGTTTGCGGTAGACCCACACTAAAAGATGCTGTTGAGCGATTGTTTTGGCCGGGGTTGGTCCGCAAACTGAAAGAAAGTTTATATGTTGAGAACAAATGTGTACTAAATGAACAAATATGTGAAAATCATGATATGAACTGCACTGCAACCAAATGCCAAAGGAGAGAAGCACAGAACTGTGAAAGTTTCCTGAACAAGAAAGTTCCTGATCTTAAAGTTAGTGCAAGCAGTATCGAGTTGCAGAGATGTACGCCTAGCCGGATGCATTTAGTTAAATTTCTGAAAAAGGTGTATTGTTTGTATTATCATGGCTTTTTGTTTTCTGCTGTTACTGAATCCCTTTGTATTTGGAGCTGTAACGCTATTTCATGTACAATTACTTGTATCGTTTGCAATTATCCTCACTAGTGCTGTTGTTAGCATTTTTACTGGGTTGCCAAACCCAGTCGGAATCTCGGTTTCATTTCGTGGGTTTTTACTGGGTTGCCTATGGGCAAACCCAGTCGAGGTCTGCGTTTAGTTTGGTTGTTTTCTTTTTTTTTTTTTTTTTTTTTCCGTGTCGGTAAAAGTCTTGCCTGTCACTCCCCTGGTAAGTGGTGTCTTTGTGTATAGAGCCTTCTGCGCGGATTTTCTTAGGATCGAGAGGGTAGTGGAACTGCGTAGATTTCTCTGGTGGACACAGTAGAATCATCAACTTAGCCTGCAATGGCGTCGAAAGTCATGCAACGCAAATGGCGTTTTAGTGGATCCTTAAACAAAATATACCCTTATGGAGCTCAATAATGGAAAGTCAGTTGGATAAACTAGGCATGAATCTCAAAAGCGACGAGTACTGCACTTCGACAACAACCTATCGCCCGTCGAGACGAAATCAAAGGGGGCAGTATTTACCTGAAGTACATGGTAATTTGACACAATTGAGTTTCTTGTCTTCACGCACGCAATGAAATAGGAAGAGGTTTTCACCTCTATGAGCAAATATGTTGTTTGTTTCAATAAAATTTTCGCTGGAAAAGGATTCTGTGGTATTTTCTGCCTTTGTGAATTATGATATCATTCATGTTGTGTATTGAATTTTCGAGCTTAAGGTTCAAATGTGATATGGGAGAAGTTTTTTAGTATTGCTCTGTAAGCAGGAAGGGTTCACAGGCCTGTTGGAAGCGTGCTTGAGTTTCAACAAAATGAGGCCCAAAATCAGTGAAAACTTGTGACGCAGATGAATAATAAAGTAGCTGCTATTTCCAAAATGATGGAATTACCTGGTGATAAATAACGTCGTACGCGTCTTGGAGAGTAAATTTTGACTTTGCATAAACAAGAGTTGGGCGATTGTGATCTTTGTTTTGACTTCGCTCATTTCATTGTCAAACTTTATAACACTTGACAGAAAAAGAAACTTACAAAAACCCGGTATCTTGCCATCATTTGACACAGATGCTTCACTGTTTGGCGAGTAAACATGCCGCGGTAACTTAGTCACGGCGCTCGCTGAATTCCGGCCATGTCACTTTCGATTTTGCAATTTACTTGAACGTAGCAAAAATCTCCCAAAATGTTTGTCGCTGATCGTAACTTTTTATATTCTATATTCACGGTTCAAAATTAATGTTGTTTTCATGTCGTAAATATTTTATTCTCGATCGACCGTCCGGGAAACTTCCTTCTGCTCTTTCTGAAAACTGTGTATCAATATTTATTTGCTTTTTCATCAATATTTGTTTTGCATAAAGCAAGCTACCAGAATCTGTACCTTGCTGAGTTCGCATTTGTTAGCGTTAATAGTATTTTCGGTCAGATGTTTCTGTTTTTTATGAGGGGTTTATTGCTTTGGTCTCCCATCCCAACACTAACCCCGCGAAACATACAAAGTTTTCGGATGCTCATAGGGCACACTTGTGGTGAAAAGAAGTTGTGAGGGAACTTGAAAATTATCAACATGTCAGCCCAGAAGCCAATGTTTCTCGCTTCTCTTTTATTTGTTATTCTTCAGAGACTGGAATGCTGTATTTCAATACCACACAATTCAGTGCCTTCTGATTTTCTGTAGCACGTACCACAGGCAAGCCAGTGTATGCTTCACAGAAGCATCTAGTTTTTCCTTTTTTTAGTTTTTTTTTTTTCCGTGTCGGTAAAAGTCTTGCCTGTCACTCCCCTGGTAAGTGGTGTCTTTGTGTATAGAGCCTTCTGGGCGTATTTTCTTAGGATCGAGAGGGTAGTGGAACTGCGTAGATTTCTCTGGTGGACACAGTAGAATCATTAACTTAGCCTGCAATGGCGTCGAAAGTCATGCAACGCGAATGGCGTTTTAGTGGATCCTTAAACAAAATATACCCTTATGGAGCTCAATAATGGAAAGTCAGTTGGATAAACTAGGCATGAATCTCAAAAGCGACGAGTACTGGACCTCGACAACAATCTATCGCCCGTCGAGACGAAATCAAAGTGAGCAGTATTTACCTGAAGTAAGTACATGGTAATTTGACACAATTGAGTTTCTTGTCTTCACGCACGCAATGAAATAGGAAGAGGTTTTCGCCTCTAAGAGCAAATATGTTGTTTGTTTCAATAAAATTTTCGCTGGAAAAGGATTCTGTGGTATTTTCTGCCTTTGTGAATTATAATATCATGTTGTGTATTGAATTTTCGAGCTTAAGGTTGAAATGTGATATGGGAGAAGTTTTTTAGTATTGCTCTGTAAGCAGGAAGGGTTCACAGGCCTGTTGGAAGCGTGCTTGAGTTTCAACAAAATGAGCCCCAAAATCAGTGAAAACTTGTGACGCAGATGAATAATAAAGTAGCTGCTATTTCCAAAATGATGGAATTACCTGGTGATAAATAACGTCGTACGTGTCTTGGAGAGTAAATTTTGACTTTGCATAAATAAGAGTTGGGCGATTGTGATCTTTGTTTTGACTTCGCTCATTTCATTGTCAAACTTTATAACACTTGACAGAAAAAGAAACTTACAAAAACCCGGTATCTTGCCATCATTTGACACAGATGCTTCACTGTTTGGCGAGTAAACATACAGCGATAACTTAATCACGGCGCCCGCTGAATTCCGGCCAAGTCACTTTCGATTTTGCAATTTACTTGAACGTAGCAAAAATCTCCCAAAATGTTTGTCGCTGATCGTAACTTTTTATATTCTATATTCACGGTTCAAAATTAATGTTGTTTTGATGTCGTAAATATTTTATTCTCGATCGACCGTCCGGTTTCTGAAAACTGTGTATCGATAGTTATTTGCTTTTTCATCAATATTTGTTTTGCATAAAGCAAGCTAAAAAGATCTGTACCTTGCTGAGTTCGCATTTGTTAGAGTTAATAGTATTTTCGGTCCGATGCTTCTTTTTTAGGAGGGGTACGTTATTTTGGTCTCCCATCCAAACACTAACCCCGCCCGGCAGGGCTTAACTTCAGTGAACTTTAGTATTAGAAAGCCTTCAGATGCTCAGAGGGCACACTTGTGGTAAAAAGAAGTTGTGAGGGAACTTGAAAATTATCAACATGTCAGCCCAGAAGCCAATGTTTCTCGCTTCTCTTTTATTTGTTATTCTTCAGAGACTGGAATGCTGTATTTCAATACCACACAATTCAGTGCCTTCTCATTTTCTGTAGCACGTACCACAGGCAACCCAGTGTATGCTTCACAGAAGCATCTCGTTTTCGCTAGTGATCGATTGCGGCAAATCAACTATAATTAATCCTATCATATTATTATAAGTAGTACTTAAGATCTATAAAGAACCTCTGCTTCGTAGGCAAACCACCCCCTTGAAAGTCACTTCCTTCAGTGTTAACACGATTTCAGAGCTTTTCCACCGATAGGGCAATCTAGAATGCTTCCTATTGGTTGCCGAGAGACAACCTTTTTCGAGAAGTTAATCCAAGAGGGAACAGTACTGTGTGATCATCAAGAACCGATTGAAGAAAATGTAGTAGTGTACATGCACCAACTACAATCACGCTGACCCAACCTAATACAAAATTGAAGGTTTCTGTTACTGTAGGAATCCCAAAACCGTGAATACTTTGATTTGATTTTGACATTTCCCATTGTGAAGTAACCAATCAGTAGCGACAATAAAACCAAAAACTGATTTCCGTTAATGGTTGCGGTTTAGATTTCTGCGTGTGATTGGCTTTTTCAGTTGAAACACAACAACATTTCTGCATAAATATTTCTAGTGTTCACGGTTTTCGGATTTCCGCAGTAAATAAACTAACACGGCCCGAGCTGCGGTTACGTACCAGGAGCTTCTGTATGCTTAAAATCGCGTTTGTGCTGAGGATTCTTTCTGTAACAGATGGTTCCATATGGACATTCAGGTCTGTTCTCACTATCGCTGTCTCCTTCATTGTCAGCTTTGCTATGCTTGACGCTGTGTGAATATTCTTTGAAATGAGCCGGATTTCTCCTACCAAAAGACATGCTAGGATTAGGATTCGTCCTGGTAAGGAGCCCTTGAACAAATTATTCATTAAAGAACTTAGCCAATCAATGTGCAAAGGTCTCAGATTTCGTCACAGAGTGCACAAGCAGTCCCTTGTTCTTCAGTATTAGCGCGAGCCCCTTCGCCCTCCCCCTTCCCCAAAAAAGAAACGAAAAACGTGCATATTTTTATCTTCGAGAGGTGATCCCCCGAAATCGATCAGTTTTAATCATATTAAAGTGAAATAGATTAACATCATTAATATTCGTAGTCCTAAAAATCACTCAAGTTTTTCTTCGTCTGAATCTCAGTACCTCATTCAAATTACTGTCTGCCATTAAAACAAATAAACTACGTTTGAAGTGGAGAAATGTGTGAATACAAGAACATCACTGAAACTGGGTTTGCTAATAAACTGGGCACCTTGCCTACATTCTTCACTGAGGCTTTATATCATGTTGGAGAGGAAAGACTAGGAAAATTAAACCAAGATTTAGTATTCAGAATAGAAGTGATGTAAAGGCCACAGTAGAGACTGCAAACAACCTGTAGCATTTTCTTCCGTGTGGACATAGAGGAAGCTTAGTGGTTTCCCTCTCATCATCATCATCATCATCACCATCATCAATACCCGTTTCTTCTCTTTCCTACAAAGAAACTGCATTTAAGTGCAAATGTACCTCAAATTTTCTCCTAAATTGGAAGGCAATGTGAAATTCTTGGGTTAAGAATTGTTCAATATGTAATTTTCTTGGTTAAAGTACTTTACACCTTTCCACCGTTTTTCCCCTCCCAGAAAGGAAGCTTACTGAAAAGCAATGATGACTTCGACCTGAACGACAACGCGAGAAAGCAATATGTTTAACCTTTATTTTTCAAGGGCGCTCTTAATGCGATCAAAAATTTTGGGCGAGGAATCAAATAAAAAAATTCCGGAATGACATTTCGGCATTGCGGGTACATACCTTTCCACGTTCTCGAATATGGAAACAACCGTCATTTCCATTCGGTCCAGTCCTACTAGTGCCCAGACATACTTCGGCAGGAGATTCGTAGTCAATCGGAGCCCTTGGAACAGCCACATGAACTTTTCGGAAATTTCAACTCAGATTTGTTGATTCAATGGAAACCTGTGTCGGGTGATATCTCTATACAATCGGAAGTGTAACAAACCTTTGAGATGGTACTTGTCATAGCTTCCTCATCAATAATTGATCCCTGTTTCAAACCGACACCAGTTTGTTGTAAAGGTAAGTCATTATAATCATTCTCACTTGAAATCCGTTTTGTCCTTTTCTTCCCTCTGATAGGTATGATATCGCCCTCATCACACCCAGTGTCCGCGGATGTTCGTTTTTTTCCGACAGTCTCTTTTGTAGCTGCTTTTGTCATTCTTGAAGATTCTTTTTCGTCATCATCGCTTTCATTGCCAATAAAATCCTCGACCAAATCACGATTGTACTGTTTTGACGCAGGCTTTGACGTACTCTTTCCACGTTTGTTTGCTACAATACAAAATACAATAATTAAATATGCGTACTGTGGCAAGAGTCAAACCTTGAACCTACCCGCAATAATCTAACTGGTTTGTCCAAACTTTGACTCTTGTTGGCTACTTTAAGATTTTTTTTCCAAGTATGAAGGCATCATACTCACCGAGCCTGAGGTGAATAATTGTTTAAGTATAATTAAGCAGGTAATTTCTTCATCTGTCACCTCGACAAAACGGCTTGCTGCCATTTAAAAAAAAAAACCGCTACGGCGATTATCGCGTATTAGTGTCACCCAACTAGCTATAGTGGACTAATGCAAATCCTGCATTTTAATTTGCTACGCGACTAGAGGACTATTGGTAATAGTCCTCGAGTAGCGAAAAGCGTGACGCTTTCTTTAGTTTTATTCCCAAATAAATATTTCTTCAACTTGCATTTGCTAACTTTATTATTGCCTTTTCTGTCCGACTAGTTGGGTGATACTAAAACAATTAGACCCTTCGCCCTCAAGGGCCACGGGTCAATAGCCCATTCGGGTTCGTCTCATGGGCTATTGACCCGTATCCCTTGTGGGCGAAGGGTCTAATTGTTAAATAATCACCTCAAGTGCAACAACACTAAAACTGATTAATCTGCTTAGTCACTCATATACAAAGCATGAGACCATCACTTTTATCATTAAAAGAAAAGAATTAGAATCATAACAATGTAAGAAAGTCATTCTAGACTTACTTAAAGGGCTGTGGTTTTACACTCACCTCAACACCCTACAAGTCCCCCTCAATAGTGGACATTCCACAACACACATCCTTCCTCTTAACCAGACTTCTTTTCTCTTTCCACAAGCATATCTCACAAAAGCAGAAAATTAACCTGAACTCAAATCTTTTTCATTAAAGCGAACCTGCTCTCTTTCAAAACATAACTTTAAACTACCGACTTACTCACTTGTTACAGTTGCCTTCTCCATTAGTATACAAATGTTCTATAGATGCTATTTTCTCTTTGTGTCAGAAATTGACAATTCTGTACTTAGAATAATGCAAGTTTTGTTACTGGTAACACAATAACACAAGACCACAGTGTACTCACACACTGTTGATGTTTTCACTTCTATGCCAGAATTTCCTGAAGCAGCTTTGCCTTGCTTCTCTTTTGTCGATTTCGTAGCTGGGTTGGATGGCTGAATCAACCATGATGGCAGTTTGCGCGTCTTTTGCAATAATCTTGCAGGATTCACTTCTGCTTTAGTTGAAGAAACTATGTCTTTGTTGCTCTAAAAAGATACTTCATTAGTGATAAATTCGATTATCATGGTAATGAAGCAACTAATTATATGTATTTAGCAACGGTGGCCTATCATTCAATGGTCACTAATCACACAAAGGTTGCTGGTCACACAAAACCCTGAAAGTGTGGTGGATCAAGGCCTGCTTTGGCAAGCGGTGATGGCTAAAAAGTCAAAAGGTCATTCGTAGTGACACACAGTATACATGCATGATCACTAGTGTTGGTATGTTTGGAAACTACCTACATCATTTCTCAAAAAAGCAACTCACCAAAATGGCCGGAAAATGAATTTCAGGGAATTCGGCTACAGGATTGCCTCCTGCCTCTTTCCACCCCTGAGGGTAGGCCTCGGTAAAGGTGGCTGTGCCAGTCTCTGCTAATCGCCTTTTATCCATAAACTCATCAAGGAATGATTCTGTAAATAAAGATTTGATAATCTTAAACAAGAAATTAAGGAGTTCCTCACATATCAATGTTTCCAAAGCTTCAAATTTTTTTTTTTATCAGCAGTTCTGATAATTCAAACACTTGGAAAGGCATATGTTCATTTAAGACTTAAGCCTCAGAAAAGGCCTACAAATATCGTTTCCTATTCCTATGCTGGCTAGCACACAGGTGTTGGTATTTGACAGGAAGTGACAGTATGCATCTCCATGCTATGATCTTAACGTCTTTGTTGACTTTAAGAACCAATAGTAAGACAAAAATTGAGATCAGGAGGAGAAACTAAAACAATGCTTTCTTCAAATAATAGGTAGGGTGAAGATGCAAAGTGGCAGTTTTTGAGTGGTACAGAAATCATAAAACCTTGACCCCCACTAGAAAAATTATTGCTGGTTGAAATTTGAAGATTCTAAATGAAAACAAGCCTTTGATATGAATTTCATTCAGTATAAAGTTTTAAATTCAGCAGATTCATTATGGAAGGGATAATATTTACCTGATGGTAAATTTTTTGATACTAAAGATTTTTCAGAACAATTTTTATTGATATCAACCACAACCAAAGAACCATTGCTGGCTAGCTTGTTCTCTGCATTTTTCCTTGTATCCTCTTTTTCCTCACTGTTCTTGCTCACACATCCTTTAAAAACAATGGTGAAGCAAAGGGTATCAGGAAGCAGTGAAATGGTGTCCCCATCATGTATTTCTTGGGCTTCATTCTTCTTCAAAGGAAAAAATTTCGCGTTGGCTCCAAACTTGCAAAATGTTGGATTGGTATGAAGCTGCAGATTACAGAAAATGAAAATGAGGAGACTTCAGAAGATGGGTTTTTGTTTGTTTGCTGGCTTAGACTTCATTTGTTAAATGCTTATGTGTACAAACAAAGTAATAGTAAATACAGTACAATTAACATTCTAAACCTAAAGGGTATGAACATGTATGGACAGTCACATGACTCACAAAGAAAAGTTTTTCAGAAAATTATTCAGTGCTCAAGGCAGCTTCCTAAGAGCATTTTCCAGGAACTCTTCAGGCTTCCAACATTAAAATTTTAAGTAGCCCAGCAACCTTAGCACCCTTAGCTATATAGTTACAGAGTCTTTTATTTTTGCTTTTCAGCAATTCTCTCTGATCATACTGCTTTTTCCATCGCTTAATCCATAGCTGGGATCAAATTTACAAGAAAGTGAGGATGAATCACCTCGTGATAAGTTAAGGCACCTGTTCGGGCTACTCATTTGGAAATTTGGTTGCCTGTGCTCACAAATAAGGTGCCCCAGGTGACCAGGCAACTGTTTGGCAGCAGCATTGAGTGCTTGATAAGTAACATTCCATATCCACCCTCAATCACCCTTCCTGAGGTTTTCTGAAGTTATCAATAGTACTTCTAAGGGGCTGAGTAAAGAAATCATCATGAGTCTGATCTCAGCATAGAATAATGGACTTTTTTTTTGTAAGGGTTCGAAGAACTTGACGTTTTAAATTGATCCGGCACTCTAACAATTGTGGATGGACTTATCCGTAAATGCGGAAGTGTGTGTGGGGGGGAAGGTAAATTTTTAAGAGGTTTGGACCACTGCGCGATAAAGTCCGGTCTGCAAGTACCACTGGCAGCCCGGCTATTCAGCTCTAATACGATTACTGACTTGACTTACTGGCAAAACAGTGAGTTTTCCATCAGAAAGCTCTATCTCTGCATGACATCTTGACACTCGTTTATCTGTCACCTTTCGATCGGACAAAAATAATAAGTGTATGCACGCATGCTGGATAGAATACAAGAATCAACTCCATGAAAACAGTTGCGAGCAAACAATAATACTTCCTTACCCCGAGGAAAGGCCCACGACCTATGGTAGTCTTGCCACCGGGAATTTCTATATCCCTACCGCCATCTTGAGGCCTTAATAGAAAACTAGCCATTCTGATTTCATAGTTTTCGTTTTCGTTACCAGTAATAACATGGGGCTGCCTGTGCACAAATTTCACCATTGTGGCAGACAACATTGCGTTAAATATGGCGCATGATGTGTCATCACTTAGACAAGGCACGCAATACATGCGGACAGTGCCAACAACATATCACTGTCGGATGGGATGCTTTTAAGAAGACGGACAAATGACAAAACACCGTACTATAAAACTGTGTAGCGAGTCGCGGGGAAGAGTGTCTTCCTCTTGGTACTGATTTTTGGTACTGACCATATTTCTTTAAGCATAAAATTGTAAAAACGAACGATAAAAAAGATAAAATCCAATGTTTCGGAGTGGTCATGACTCCATTCTATTCTATCCAGCGAAGATTATAAAAATACTTTCGCAGGAATTAAGTCTGATTGTGCGTTGAGATTTGGCCTTAAACCTCATGAAAATGATTTCGCGCACTAAACAGTCAAATTTGTTTCGGCATTTCTTAAGCTTTATAATCTTCGCCCCTTCGTTAATTCTTTGCGCCAAAAATCGGGCTAAATAATGTAATTTGCATTATCTGATATAATGTTTCCTTGATAATGGAGTCATAACTACTCCGAAATGTCGGATTTTATCTTTTTAACCATTTTTCTTTATTTTTATTGTTTTAGCTCATTATTTATAGCGGAAAGTGGATTCATAAAAATTCTTTGAATTAGCGCATTAATTATTGAAGTTTTAATACGAATCAAACACAAGCAGGGGTTAGAAACATTTGCTCGAACTGAATAACTCTTTTTATAAACTTAACGTTTCATATGTTACAACATACATCATCAGAAGTGATTATCATTCAGCTACAAAATAATGAAAAATTCTGTAACTGAATAATAATCACTTCTGATTCTTATTTGAAGTGGATTGTTACTACTCAACATTTTACAAATACGCTATCCCATGATCCCATACGCCATACGTCTCAAAAAAAACATCTGCTAAAAAATCGGAAACTTTGTTTTGAAAAAAATTGAATATAAAGAGACCGTCGTAGCGCCCAAGGAGCATGACTATTGCAGAGGGCTGCTTAGATTTCCACCGAGGAAATTAAAACTTGGAAATGAATATCGTCTTATCACTTGAGATTATTCAGTGCTGAAATGCAATTTCACTGAATTCAACAGGAGCGGACATTAAAAAGTCGTTTGAAGTAAAAACTAACAGTAGAAGCGCGCGACGTTTCGACCGGACGTCAGTCATTATCAAGCTAAAAGTGAAGACAAAAATTTTAGCATAAGTATAAATATGAAACATAGAAGTAAAAGTATGTAAAATATGAAAATGTAAAATAGGGTGTTAAAAAACATGCAAGAATAACATAATTAAAAAAATGATTAAAAACCTTTTGCACGAATTGAATCTGACTTTACATAGAGAATTGGTCCTACTTTTCCGATGAATATCAGTGGTCTTCTTTTCTCGACTGAGTTACCCAGACAGGTTAATTAATTCCACCATCTCGCACTTTATTGCAGCAGTCAAAGCTTCTGATCAACCTGTTCTCGAGCTACCAGCTGTTAACAATGAATCGGATCCTGTTCGCGTTGTTCTGCTATTTAAAGACTAGGCTTCAGCCGATATTGTACGAGCACAACTCAAAGATCTGAGCCGGAAAATTCAAGTGACCTTCCAGCCCTCGTTTGTTAACCACAAGATCAAACAACATCTGAGACCGAGCGAATCCAAGCCGTCTATTGTCAACCAACAATTCCTTGTTTATCAATTTAAATATGACCTGTGTGATGCAGATTATGTTAGTTACACTCGGCGGCACTTGCAGATGTTTGGACGAAACGTCGCGCGTTTTACCGTTAGTTTTTACTTCAAATATCTTTAAAAAACGTTTACTTATAAGGATGTTAAAAAGTCAATATTGTGTATTTGTTTCGACTCCGGAATTACTTAGCCACCAACCCTGAACTTAAGGGTGGTGCCTATTGTTATTTCGCAGACGTTCTGCGCATCTCGAGATACTCGGATTTAATTTCCTATCGGTGATGCTTACTGACACAATGGTATTTTTGCGCGGTTTAAAACTATCCGGAGAAAGTAGATCTTTGTAGGTACTCTTGGTATCCAAAAAGAAAATGGGGGTTAACCACGCATTTTTGAGAGATAATTAAGCTTCAATTTGAGAAAGAACGCCATACATACATTGCTTTGTATTTTAAAGCTTTTTACAAATATTATTCATCAATTTTCTTTGAAAAATGCGTGGTTACACCCAATTTATTTTTTGGATTTCATTAACAGTTGTTAAGATCGACATCTCCTGCATAATCAGAAACCGGGGCAAAATTACCTTTGAATTAGTTTGTAAAGTGTGGTATAAAAAAAATAACACATAACATAAAAATTAAAATATTAAATAAAAAGGTGTGACGTCCAAATATTTAATTTTTTTTAATTATGGGATTCATTAAGATCTTCAGAAAGTACATGTTGACGAGAGGTTGACTAGCAATATAGTTATTTTCACAGAGTTATGACATTAGAGTTAGAGTTAAGTTTCCAATATCGTGAATTCAAGATTTTGGAGGCCAACATCCTGAATTCAACATTTTGGAAATTCAAGACTTTGGAAGGCCTAAATCCTGAATCCAGAAATACAAAAAGTATCCTAAACATGCATAAAAGCTAACCTTATGCCTAATAGACCAATTTCGATATATTCAGTCCTAAACAAAAGGCATCATCTCTAGGAAACTAACTCTACGACATAACTCTAGGAAAATAACTCTAAGAATAGCTGTCCCCTGATGAAGAATGGTCACTTGCCAAAAATCAGCATCTTAGTGCAATTTGGGGGTGAGATATTGGCGCATTCATGCTTTACTGACTCCATACACATCTTGTAATTTTGTCTTTGTTCTAAACGGTTTAGAATTAGAACAAAAACAAAATATGGAGTCACTGAAGCATGAAAGGGCCAATTTCTCACCCCCCAAATTGCAATATGTTGTTAATTTTTGGCAAGTGGCCATTCTTCATCATGTACTTTCAGAATATCTCAGTATCTCCCACAATTTCATGAACTGAGTCTTTGGGACGTCATCACTTTACCATTCTACTGTTTCAAAAGCTGATAATTCACATTCCGTTAAATTTTGTAGTCTGATAATCATTGTGAAAATTTAAACCTCTTTCCTCTCCAAAAAAACCCAGCGGGTAACTTACGGTGCATGTGTCTTTTGAAAAAGGTCTCAAACGTCACAACCCGCCATGAAAACAAAAACCTCCTCTGACAGGTGGCAACTCCGCAGAGCAGTTGAAACTTTCTGTCGCAATAAAACCACGATTACTAAACCCACATTGAATCAAACTGTTTAAATGCATTTCGAATTAAGAGTGAACGCTCTCTGAATATAACGACAGACCATTCTCAACGGAGAGGACACTAGTTGAATGAAAAAAACTGAAATTTGCGCCTTCAACTCGAAATGGATTCATCGAATATCTCTACACGTGGTATCAAGACCGATTATATCTCAAGTGAAGGAGGACCGAGAGAGGATTTTCCTGTCGAAGACGAATATATTTATGATGATTACGATTCAGAGCCTCTGCTAACCTCGCAAGTCAACATGGAACTTTCTCGACAATATCAAGGAAGGAAATATTCGCTTATAAGAAAAGATGAAGCTGAGGCGAACACAATAATACCCATGAGATGGAGGTTTAGCCGTTGTGTTTTGAAAGCTTTTGTTGTATTGATTTTGTTTGGAATTGGTGGTCTTTGTGGATATTTCATAACTGTAAATTATATTAATTCGTGCAAGAAAGATAGGCTCTTCATTGTGAACCACTTGCACATCTCACCCGAGAATGACATAAATCGAATTTCAAGTAAGAGTATCGGAGAATTTTTAAGGTAAGTCTTGCAACACGAGTCATTTTAACATATCATATAAATCAACTACAATCACGATTGTCAGCCTGAGCAATCAAAAACTCTGGCAAATTAATGAATAAGGACACATTCCCTTGTTTCGCTCGATCTCACTTATTAATGCCGGGAAGAGTCCCCAGTTGGGTAAACCTTCTTAGCCGTTTGTTTTGTAAAAAATAAGGCTCTGATTATGTTCGTTTATATTAAAGAGCATTTAATTGCCTTTTAGCTTTGAATCTCATTGTGTAGATCTGCTTGGTTGATTATTTTTTGGCTAGAAATTCAGAAACCATTACTTCAGCTTTTTCAAAGTACCCTTCCTTCTATTTCTTGGAAATAAACACAACAATATTTCGCAAAGTTCGACGGAATCAACTTACTTTAACAGCAACAAATGGTAGTCATTGATTAAAGTGTCAGGCCGAAAATAAATGATTTTAGTTGCTAAGGTCCATCTTTTCAATTAGACAATTAATTCAGAAACACCTGAAAACAAATGCAATAATGAAAAAAAATCCCATTTTGTCATCTCTGGAAGTCGATTTATTAAGACAGCACTCACAACCTGCTAATATTACATAATGTAGCATCTTCTATTTTTGGCAACCTAGGCTATTGTTTCAATTGATTTAAGACTTTATTTTCGGTTTGTTTATTGAGCGTCTCTTACTAGAGCTGTGACATGACTGAATCAGTCAAGGTTACAGTCTTATTTACACAATCGTAGTGCAAATCAAGGTTTTTTTTTTGGCAGAAGCTAAGCCTACATACTGTGTGGCTTATAAGGAGTCCTGAATCTCGCGGAGATTTGAAAGCCTAACCTTAGGCTAACAATATAGGGAAAGCAAATACTTACTTGAACGTCCGGTCTGTGTTGCTTTCAGGTACTTTTCAAAGTTACCGCACCTTTCAGGCTCGAATGTCAGTTGGAAAGAAGCGTCATACATTCAGAAGAAGTGGAAGGATTATGGATTTGACAAAGTGGAGCTAAAGAAATATGATGTTCTGTTTTCATATCCAGAAAGAACGGGAACAGTATCAATCAATGCAGGGGACGGCACGATGCTTTTCACTGCTCAGGAACTCGATCAATCCGAGAAGCACCTTAAAGTTCTTTCAACATTTAATGCTTACTCAAGAAGTGGAAACGTTTCAGTGAGTTGAAAGCCACTTTATTTTACATATGTTTAAATCATCGGATTTTTTTGTTCCTAATATTTGATTTGGCTTCACCTTTAAGAAAATATGAAAGTCGTACATTTGAACTGGGAAGACAATGTTTAGTCTTGCGGCGCCGCTTCTCTAGCAGCTTCGAAATCATTGTAAAAGCGTGAAATTCAGAGTTTCAGCCCCTTCAAGACTAACTTTTTCAGGCTTTCATTTCGCTGCTTTCAAAGTAGCACTTATAACTATAACTGATGAGACTGCAGAGTTAAAGCGAACCTCCACTTCAACAAAAAAAATAACTTTAAATTACAGTAAATAACTGTTAGTCAAGTCAATCTAAAATATTTTCAAAGAAATCTTTTGTATCCGAAAGAAATAAGTTTTAGAATCGCCTAATTTGGTTTTAAAATTTCGCGGGCGCCGCCATCTTGAATAATTGTGACGTTTTACGGTTGCCCTGTTGTTATAGACCGTATTCATAAATGGCAAAAGTGAAGTGCAAATTAGCCTACCAATCCTCGATACCATACAGTGAATTTAAATAATTCTTGCTCTAAAATGAGGCTTGGTAGGCTAATCTGCATGTGGACAAAAGAATTATAAATGTGAGCGTCATTTATGGATAAGGTCTATTAGACCAAAGCTCTTTGTGAACAATAGGACAACTGTAACACGTCACAATTATTCAAGATGGCGGCGCTACAAAATATTCACTTTTCCTGATATAAACACTTCGAACAAATTTATTTGTAAATATAATTTTTTCTTCGGTTTAAATTTATTCTGTAGAAAGAGTGGAGGTTCCCTTTAATACATGTTTCTTACGTTGTGTTACTTGCTGGCTGCAGGCTCACCTCGTGTATGTTAACTACGCTACGCTGAAAGACTTCAAGAGACTTCGTGAAATGAACATCAAAGTTTCTGGTCACATAATCATTGCCAAATATGGAAAAACCTACGTAAGGGATAAAGTAAGTCCATAGGTTTATGAAGTTATTTGGTGGTTTGTTTGTATTAGTCTTTCACAGTGTAGTTCTCAAGACGACAATAGTTAAAAGTGGAAAATAGGCGCCGTCAGGGTACAGATTTGCATGCCCCTTTTCCAGGCAGTTAAACCTGGTTCGGACCACTGTCCAACGTTGTTGCAATGATATATGTCACAATAGCTCATGCGATTGGAAAAGCTCTCGTGGAAAGCTGGAAGCGGGCCAAAAAGTCATCAGTTTTCAAACGTGTCGAGTTCGTCCTTACGCACGCAACTAACCAGAAAAGAATCGTGATTGGCCAGTTTTAAAAGATGGAGGTATGTGGTAAGCGACCGCCAAAGACAAAACAAAGTAGACATCATAAGATTAATCGACAGATGAAGCGTCTATTGCAAACAGGAAAGGCCTGGAATCGCATAATTATGCTGAATAAAATGTTTGCAGATTGAAGTGAAATAGATAGATAGTAATCATCTTTATTGAGGATACCAACGTCACAAGAAATGGTTTTACAGAAAGTTCCTCAAAAATAAATAAATGAGGTGATCTTAAATAAATAAATAAATGAGGTGATCTTAAATAAATAAATAAATAAATAAATGAGGTGATCTTAATAATTTCTAGGAAAGATTTTTAATTGCAACGCCATTTGTTATTTCAGGCAAAAATTGCGGCAGCTAAAGGAGCAGTAGGGCTAATCCTGTACACAGACCCCAACGACCACACAACTGAAGCAGACGCTTTTACATATCATCACAACTGGTGGCAGCCACCCACAGGGGTACAGAGAAGAACTCTGCCTAATTTGAAGAAAGGAGTCCCTCAAACACCAGGGCACCCGTCTAAAGGTAACATATTGGTTATCAGCCTTACTTGCGAGCCGGAACTTAAAATCGGGCCGAAAGCGTTTCGCCGGCTTGCAGCCGCTACTCGCGGGTCTATGATTGGGGGGGGGGGGGAGGAAAAAAACTCGATCCAGGTTGAGAACGATGTCAACTACGATAGCCTAGCTCCTTGAGGCATGTATTCAGCACGTGGTTTGGCCAGACGGTCATCCATCCAGAAAACAATATCGTCCAACAGGACTCAACAATATGATTTAATGGGGATTGAAATTTTCAATGTCTTTTATATACCTTCGGGTCTTATTTTCAATTAGTTTCTCCTCAATGATCCATTTCAAATTGCTCCTTATTGTAATTTCTTTATCCTTCTTTCAGATAAAATGAACATGAGGCCAGAGATTCCTGTACACCCAGTATCTTACAAGGATGCATATCGTTTTTTGAAGTAAGCTAGTAATGTAAGGCGCTGCGCAAGCTGAAACTGTGTATGATTTTTTTTTTACAACGAATTAATGATAACGGTTAATGATAACTGAAAACTTCGTATCAATTCCGCCTTAACATCAAATACAGTTTTTCACGAGTTGTCGTCGACTTCCATCGACCATAATTCATTTCAGGCAAGTTGAATTTTCAGTCTCCATGACTGTCGACGAGTTTTGGTGTACGAGCAGTATACAAAATAACGAGTAAAAATTATCATTCCAGTTTTCGTCTCTTTTCTTCAGAAAGTGTCATTTTTAAAGGGTAACTAAAACTTAATGTTTATCTTTTTAGATAAACGTGACAAATAAACAATTTTACCCGATTCATGCATCTCCCCATTATCCGTGCGTGGCAGGGTGTGGCACTGCCGCAATACGCTCTCGAGATTTGATTAAATTATCATCAAACATTTTAGCCATGTAACTATGGTTACTAATTATAGTTATCGGAGGAAGAGGAAGACAAAAGAAGTTCTTAAACTATCATGGACTATCATTCCCTTGTTTAACCATGGTTAAGAATTTCCAGAATATTCTCATTTCCAATGGCACTCGCCCATGCAGCAACACTTTTTAATACAATCTTGAAGTTATTGTCCATATCTACTTGCTGCATTTGATTGCGATTTTTAGGCTTTTGACCACTAACCAAGCTCCAAAAGACTGGCAGGGAGACCTAATGGTCACATACAACATCACTATGGCCAAGAATGATAAAAGGTACTTTATAGCAATAAGCTGGAAATAATTTCAGTGTAAGTGGAACAATCATTCTGTTCTGATATCTGTACAAACGCACTTTTTTCCAGCTCAATGATGCACCGAGATGTTAATAGGGACGGCGCAGTGTTGAGAGCATTTGCCTCGCACCAATGTAGCCCGGCTTCGATTCCAGACTCGGCTTCACTTTTTTTTTATTTTTTATGTTGGTTGCGTATGCTAGTTCTCGGGCAAAAATGGTGTTCAAATGCCCTACCCTATCGTCGGATTTGTCAACAATCGTTGTCGGCTCCTGTCGTCTTAAATACTCCAATATCTCGCAAATGCTATATCTCTTCCTTTAAACTCTTCCATCTTGTCCAAACACGTGCTTTATAGCTGTTAGCGACTTCGGCGCCCAAAAAAAATCATTTAAAACCTGACACGTCCGTCTCAATGTTCCCCACCCCACGCAGGCGAAGGTCAAATTTCCCACTCCCCGGGTACGCAAGATAGTCAAATGCCCGGGGTTTGCCCGTGGGGGGGGGGGGGCAGAGGTTGAAGTCTCGATTGGATATGCACATAATGCGCAAAACGCCAGAAACGCATTATGCGCCGAACAAATCGAAACTTCAACATCCCCCCCCCGGGCAAACCCCGGGCATTTGACTATCTTGCGTGCCCGGGGTTTGCCCGGGGGGATGTTGAAGTTTCGATTTGATCGGCGCATAATGCGTTTCTGGCGTTTTGATTAGTTCAATGACTCTCGGTAATCTCAGCTCATATGACTGGATCGCGCTAATAGTCGAGTTCACGCTCTTGAGTGCAGCATGGGTAATCAGGGCAAGATGGAAAGAAATTCAAAGGTTTGTGCGGAAGTTCAAAATGCTGAAAAATATTCATGATATGCAATTTTGATTTATTTATTTATTTTCCAAAACAGAAGATATGCACTCAAAGGTGCGGCAGAATGAAGTTGGAGAGAATGGCTACTCCGTAGAAATTATTTTATTAAACAAAGTTTCTGCCATGCATGTAAATTTTCTGTAATTCCAAAGGTACAAAATTACGGAGAATGTATGGAGACAAAAAAAGGAATATTAAGGAATTCTAAAGAACAGATACCAAGTCCAGTTCATCTCAGTTGTAAACTTGAACTTATTTGTTTTGTTTATGAAGGCGAAAGTCTAAAAAGTAGAGTCATGTACAATTAATTTTGCTTTGAATTTCCATACAAACCTATGAATTTCCCGACCTGTTGCCCTAATTACCCATGATGCACTCAAGAGCGTGCGCTGGTCTATTATTGCCACGTTGAAAAAGTTGTGACGCATCTAAAGGTTCAGAATTTTCTAAAGATAGATAAACAATTACGTATAGAAAATTGTTTGAACGCGAGTGAATTTCGTGGGGATGATGAACGCGAGTAATGTTTTGAAAGTTCTCAAAATTGCACGAGCAGTAGGCGAGTGCAAGTTGAAAACATTCAAAGCATCACGAGTGACACTAAATCAGGAAATGCACGTACAAGTTCAAACGATTTTTTATTTTTTATGTACTCAAAACGAGATGATAACCTCGTCGCTTTGTTTTCATAGCAACTTCCGTATTGTACTCAATAATCTATTTATGCATTCGTTATCGACCAATCAGAAACGCAATATTTTGTTTAGCACATACAGTAATAAAATGGTTAAAGTCGACGGGCGCTCATGGAATGTGTTATTAAATACTCATTTATGATGTTCTCCTTCATCACTCTCAGTCAAAAACAACAAAATTCATTTGAGGGTATTTACTTGTCAATATGCACTCAACTTTATTCTTTTCTCAAAAGATATGTTCATCTCGGTGTTAAAATGAAGTTGGAGAGAAAACCTGCATACAGTGTCATCGGAATAATCAATGGCAATCAAGAACCCGGTACATAGAGTCAAGTTTTGCTTTTTTTCGACAAAACTGTTTTCTTTTTTTAATTCTACCTTTAATCATCGACTTCCTTTGCTGGCAGATCGTCTGGTGTTGCTTGGCAATCATAGAGATGGTTTCGGAGCTACAGATGCGTCCAGTGGAATGGCCACATTGATGGAAATTTCCAGGCAACTCGGGAAAATGCGAAGAGAAGGTTAAATAAGCCTTGTTACTTAGTACGCCCCTTAGGCGTGCAATCCAGATTCCTTTTGAAGTTAGTCCTGCTGTGGCAGACAAAAATGGAATGTCATGAGAAATGATTTTCTCGTGTGCATGTATCCTCATATAAAAAGAAAGGAAAGGAAAGGAACTTGTTCTAGCGCTGGAGCACTAATCGGGGATACTGTAAACTGAAATTAATCATTAACGTAAATCAAGTCAAAGGTTGATTTTTGAGGAGAGGGGAAACCGGAATACCCGGAGAAAATCTCTCGGTGCAGAGTAGAGAACCAACAAACTCAACCCACATATAACGCCGGACCTGGAAATCGAACCCCGGCCACATTGGTGGGAGGCGAGTGCTCTCACCACTGCGCCATCCCTGCACCCCCACTCCCTGCACTATTCAAAATTAGGCCAAGGGTTTCGAAACATCTTCACCGTTTTCTGTCGTGCGTCGACAATTATATTTGCTGTCTCATCCACACGAGCAAATCTACATGTTCATGAAAACTGCCGTGTGTAAAATTTCCTCGTTTGGAGGAGACTTGAAGCTTAGGAGGCTTTAGACTCGACTGAATCTAGGCATAAATTAACTTCGCATGGACTCTTTGGTATTGACAAGGGAGCTGAGGCATGAAAATCTACTTTATAGGATGGCGGCCCCACAAGTCATTAGTCCTTTGCAGTTGGGGAGCAGAGGAGTATGGAATCTTTGGTTCGACCGGATGGACTGAGGTAACTTGGCTAACGTTGCAGCTAAGCTGGGTTTAAGGCTTCTTCGATCGATTGTTCTGATACCCTATGAATTGGATAGAACACTTGTTAGTTAATCACTGACTGACTTGTATTTTTCACAAATAGGAATGGGACCGATGTAGGGCATTCTCGAAAATTCTAGGTCCAGTTCAATGCGAGCCCTAGGTTGCGCAATTTTTCCGTTTGCGTTGCTTCTGCTTAAGTTAACCATTTTCATGTATATTCTTAATAAGTAATCACATGACTTTTTTCTTGTGCAATTTGGAACAAATCATGAGCACTTGTAAATTTTTTCAAAGACTACACATTGCACTCATCCGATTTTTGTGCGTCTTTTAAAAAAAATTCTTGTGCTTATTTATTCCAAATTGCACTTGAAATCATGCGATTACCTTTACATACTAATTGTATTTTAGGACTTTGCCTATCTTCTGTCTAACCGAGCCGTTGCTTATGTTAACGTGGACTCAGCTGTGACAGGTATTATCGTGTGCTGGTTTATTTAATTTATTATTGCAGCGACATGTTCCAGGGACAAAAAGGTGTGTAGTACACACTGAGGCGACATGCATTAGGGTCGTGTGGCGGGGACATGTAGCAGAGGCAAAATCACAACATTTAAACACACATGAAAATGTTTGCGGGTACATGTTTCAGGGATATGCTGCAGCGATGTGTTGCAGCGACGTGTCCCATGAAGTTCGACAAGTTGAACTTCATGGGACACATCGCGGAGCCAAAATCTCCCCCAAATTGGTCAGTGTTACACAATAATAAAAGTATCAGTTCACACGAGGGGACATGTTGCTACAACATGTCCCTGAAACATGTACCCGCAACATTTTCATGTGTGTGCACATGTTTTCATGTGATTTTGTCCCTGCTACATGTCGCCTCAGTGTGGACTACACAAGTTTTTTGTCGCTGCAACATGTCGCTGTAACATGTCTGTGCAACATGACCCCTCGTGTCTGCCCACCTTTATTGAGCTCTAAGCCCATTTCTTGGAAAGTTGTCTCTGTTGGTTTATATGGTTTTTTCCATTGCATGTAATAATGCCTTGACTAAACGATGAAAAAGCAATTTGCAGTCGCTCGAGTTGCCCAAGGATCCATAGGCTATAGGAAATATCCCTAAGGCTTGACTGACTTCAATTCAAGTGATCTAGGACACGGCAAAAATCTTAGAAAGTTAGCTTATTGCTCCAACATTGTTCATACAACAAAATAATAGGCAAAATGGTTTATCGAAATGTTTACCCAGCATTCTGATGGCTCATTGTACTAACTGTACAATTTTTAAACATTTAATCGAAACTAATCTCATTATGGATCCATTTAAAACGTCTCAATTCAATCCACTTTTAAGTTTGACATTCGAATTCATGAGACATTTCCCTCCCTCTTTTCTTTCACTGAAGGAAACTACAGCTTGAGTGCCAAAAGCAGCCCTTTGTTAGACTTGGCTTTCATGAATGCAACTAAGAAGGTAAAGAATTAATCGGTAAGATCATGCGGCATTTCGTCCATTTCGCTGTGCTTTAGTTCATTTTGGAGAAATATGAACTGAAGCACAGCACTATAATCCAGTAACTAAACCCGCCTCTTATCATTAGTAGTGTGATGAAAGCATGATATAATTCCAACGCTTTCCTTGAATGAAAAACTAAGTCTTTCCGGTTGGACAACGAAACGAACAGCTCTTCCCCCTAAAGTATTTGCCAAAAAAGGACTAACATCTTTCCTTGTTTTTGTCGAAATGACTCAAATATCATTGTTCCGTTTGCTTTATGATACTTCAACTATACCTTCTTGATAAAACTCAGCTAGTTCATTTTGCAAAAACGGCTTAACTCGTCGTTTGGTCAAAAATGATGCAAACAAATTCTTACTGTTTAAATTGGTGGAATGTTTTCACAAAGTGCTCTCCTAGTTATCCATTTCCCACTTCTTCATTGTTTGAATAATACTAAGGAAGAGGAGGGTAAGTAATAACTGATTGCTAATTGTCGTGATTCGCAAGGGTGGAAAGGAATCAAAGCTGTGTTCCAAATTGTTCCAAATTTATCCACTTTTAATTTGTAAGAAGCGTGCAGTTGACTAAAATTAATATTGCTGATGCACGACCTCGCAAGCCTATTATAAGTACTTCGAATTCCTTCTGAATTGGTTCAACTCTTCTGAGTAAATACTCTGGTAGTGGTAATTTTTGCAAAGACATATGGCATTTATACAGATGGTTCATGCTTACAACGGATAGATATTTTTGTCTTCACAGATTTATCCACCAACATCCACAGCTCCCACAGAGACGCTATACGAAGACTGGAAAAACAAGTCAACCGACAAAAACAATCCTGGATTACCTAAGTACGTAGGAGTTACCGAGAGACTAAGAAGACCCTTTTTAACTACTGTTCAAAAGGCTTTTATTAAATTTCATTTCCAGAGTAGAAAGATTGGGAACAACCAGTGACCACAATTCTCTTTACTTCCGTTTGGGTGTGCCGTCAATAAGCTTCCAGTATGCTTTTGACGAGGTAAGATATTGATGGAAGTGAAATTCCAAATTCTGGCTTTTTGCTTTCCTTATTCTCGGCTGTCTTTACTCTTTCCTGCTTTTTTTTCGGGTGTGCGCTGTATTAAGGTTGCCTTGATCACAATCACTTTTGTTACATCCTAATGTTTAAGCCACCTGTCTTATTCTTAATGTCGTATGACCATACAAAGGGTAGTCTACTTACTCCATGTCCATGGCTGACAGACGGTGAAGAATTCCATCGATTTTGGCAAATTTCAATTTTTAGCCGTATTGTTTGAAGTTTGTCGTTGTGAACGAGAAACTAAATTTTGCTATTGTCCACCTGTTGTAATTGCAGTTGCTTTTCGGGAATTATATCCTTTTTATCTGGTATCAATGCTCATCTCTTCATTTTGATTTCACGTGAAAAGTAGGGGACCTGTCTTCATTCAGGAGATGTGAGGAGCAAGTTCAAATAAGGGTTGGTTCACTGATTTATGCAGGCAAATCGTGGTTGTGAGTAGGATTGGAAACGGTTCGGTATGACCCCTTCTATTTCCTCCAGTGTTACTCCCCTTCTAAGTTAAGTACCGCGTCTAATATTCTTTGATTTATCTTTATAGAGCAAGCGAAATCCCGTCTTCAGCCATCCGATGCTTGATAATTTTCACTGGATGAAGGATTTTGTGGATCGCCGTTTTGAATATCACCGCACAGTAGCTCAGTTGTGGCTCTCATTCGGTTTAACTCTGGCTGATCAGCCACTTTTGCCGTTCGACACCTTGCGCTACGCTGAAGAGCTCGTTTATTTTGCCAAAGACATCAAGACAAAGTATGAGACCATCTTGAGCTTTCACAACATAACTCTCGGTAAGTCCATGAAGATTTGTCCCGCTCTTATTGCAAATCTCGAGGCTCCATCGCCATATCTTGGTTACCATCCATCTAGGTAAAATCAATCAAGATATAATTTATAAGCACCAAACTCTGTTCAGTAAAAGGATGCTACACCCAAATTGCATTGAAAGCTATTTGTACAGACAACGAAACCTGGTAAAACATGAGGCCGATAACGCGATATACGATGTTGAGTAATATCGATGATTGACCACAGGAGTAATGTTGTCCGTCATCTTGGATTTATGTAGCAGAGTAAGATTGGGAGCGAAAGGGGTTGAGCGATGGGCCAACCCAACTCAATATAACATGGCTGCTGAATGAACCCGGCTTCAGTAGGCTATGTCGAGACTTCGTTTAACAAATACAGATGACATCGGTATACTGGAATACTGGACACCCGTCCTCTTAAATTCGCATGCACATATTCGTAGCATGCCAAAACGATAATCGTGCCTTACCAAAACAGGACCATGATATTCGGGTGTACCCCGAAGGTCTGCTTCACTAAAAATAGTGTGTGTTGACCTTGCATGGCACAGTTGGCCTCTCGTCTGTCTTTCTGACTGAGGAAAACTCCAGTTAAGGACGGTACCTACTATTGTTATTGCGCATACGTTCTGCGCATCTCCAGATACTCGGATTTCCTATGGGTAGTGTTTACTAATGCAGGAATATTTTTTAAATTTATTCGGAGAAAGCAGAACGTAGCAAGTGCTCTTGGTATCCAAAAAGACAATTGGGGGTAACCATGCGTTTTTCAGCTTTAATTTGGAAAGGAACGCCATTCATTGCTTTGTATTTTAAAGCTTTTTGCTAATATCGTTGATTAATTATCTTTGTTTAATGCGTGGTTACCCCCAATTTTCTTTTGGATTTTAATAACACTTAATGAGATCTGCTTTTTTCGCATATTCAGTAAACCGCGCAAAAATACCTCTGAATTAGTAGGCACCGTCCTTAAGTAGCACAAATAATTCCATTTCAGATATATTTGCATTACTTGCCTTATAACTTACCATCTACGCTGATTAGTGCTCTCTCTTGACAAAATCATATCACTGCGGTTTCTATTATTTCACCAGAACCGCTCTTGTCTGCGATAAAAAAGTTCTCGAAAGCCGCCTCTGCTTTTCAAAGCCATCTTACCAGTATTGACAATAGCAAGTAAGTACAATTAACCATGAACCATGAACCAGGGGGTATCGTTACGACCTATTGCATTAGCGATTGGCTGAGATCCACTGCATAACTCTCTTTGCGTGACAAAACAATCTCATTCGTCGAGTATTTTGTAGTATTTTTTGTCACGTAACGCAAAGATAGCCGGTAACTGTGGAAGTAATAAAATCATACCTCTTTGTCTTTTTTTAGACGTCTCGAGCATTTGAAATGCATGATAAAATATTCATTGAATTCGTTTTCGTATAATTATTCACATCAAATGATGTCTAAGCTAATCAAATCTGTAGATTTGGATTATCTTCTAATTAAGTTTTAACTCTGCCTTTCGACTGCCGCGCCCCTTCTCAATCTGAAAATTCTTTGTATCTTATTCAGCAATGTCAAATAATTATTACATATTACGAAATCTCATTACCAGTCCACTCACGTTGCGAATGGCCAATGATCGCTTGATGCAGCTGGAGAGATCTTTTAGTAACCCTCATGGCCTGCTGGGAAGACCTCACATAGGGTAGGAAATTGTTTTCTCAACTGTTTTTTTACTTGCTCTTGATGGACTTATCACGGCTAAATACGCAATATTAAAAATCGGTCAAACAAGAAGTACTTGTAATAACATTCAAAATCTGAGACGGTGAAATAGGGTCCAGCAGAATTCGTCCTAATGAAAAGCAAAGTGACAGCAAAGGCTGGTTGACTGCCACTGCATTTAAGGTCCCTTTAAATCTCAGATTTCTTTGATCTTTCGAATGTCTTAGATTTCAAATAGCACTTGCGTTTAACTTTCAACGCTTCTTGTTTTTCAGTAATGTGGTGTATGGCCCCACTTCTCCGCTCACCATCAGCAGTTTCCCTGGATTGGTCGAAGCTCGTTTCTCGGCACAGCACTCGGACGAGAAAGATTGGGACCAAGTTAAAAAAACGTTGTGCGACATTGTGTTTCACATCGAGTCAGCTTGTCATGTTATGCTCTTTGAGTCGTTATAGCCACTGAGTTAATCGATGCTAAACCCATCACTAATTGGTTAGGATTTCTTTTTTTAAAATAACGACTGACTTTCCTGTTGTATCAAAGGAATTTTGTTTTTCGTTACGCGCCAATTGCTTCAAAGATCTTCCTGGGAGCCCCTCCTGAGGGTTGCGAACAACATGCCAATACTCAAGGCAGGACTGTGCAACATTCCGTAATTGAAAAAGGGTTCCACTAAAGAATCCTGTTCACTTTTTCAAATGAGTTTTGAGTGAGTCATTTCTAAAAAGGGTGTTGGGATCTTCGTAAATTGAAAAATTCAGGAAATAAGCAAGATAAAATACCCCAAACCTCGAGCTTACAATTTAATACGGAATTACCAATTGATTGTTGCTACTGTAGGTTTGGCAGTCTTCGATGAAGCGCTTTACAATTTCATGATGTAATCTGCCTTTCAATAGTCACTAGCCTGAATTTTTGTAATTCACTGTTCAGCTGAGAATAATAGGTTAAAATTAATGTCTCCGTGCAATGTTTTAGGATATGCTAGAGTGCGTTTCTTTGGGGAGATCCAAATCCCTATTCTTGTATCCAAAAGCGGATTTTGCGTTTTGAAAATCCGAAAATGGATTATTGATTAGAAGAATCCACTTGGATTCCACTCAGATCTGGATCGGTATTTTTAAGATTCATGATCCGTTCCTTTCTTTGAAAGATGGATCCGAAAAAAACTACGTTTGGTTTCCTCCATTTGCGTAAATCATGGCGAGCAATCAAAGTGAGTTTTCAGTGCTATTTTTCCTTCAATGTACCCAAAATTTGAAGAAAGTCGTAAATTTTTAGTAGAACTTCAATTTGATACAAGTTATCTTAATCCTAACCAGCTGGAAGTGGGTTTCCGTTGGGAAGGAAATACTCGTTTGATCTAAGATCATAAATCCAATCTTGGATTCTCCCAAAGAAATGCACCCTAAGATCGATTTTGCTTTGTTTGCTGGTGTTAAAAAGTACGGGAATTTCCCCCTTGAAAACTAGATGCATATCTGATTGAACCCGGGCTTTCCTGGTGTCCTGTCAAATGAAAAACAAAGAAAAAGAAATACATTAGAGATGTCGGCTAGGTTATTATTTATTACTTAGGTTAGAGTGATGGCAATGATGTTCACTTATAAATGATCGCTCGTAAAGCGATCTCTCGCAAAGTTCGTGGACTGAACCGTTCCGAAAACGCTCGACATCTTTGAGTGTGGGTCTATCTCGAACGGTGTGAACGTAGTAGACAACATATTCTTCCTTACTTTCAACGACGCCATTTTCGTTCAATGCCACATGTGCATGTTGGCTTAAACGCAGTCATGCCACGTATGCGCTTTGGTTAACTTCGCGCGTGCGCTTTACAACCTTGAGTACGATTTGTGACTGAACGCAAAATTTAACATTAGGCGTCTCCCCTGGAAAGCACGAGTAATAAAATACGATTTCTTTTGCCGCCTAAAACGGATTCTTTTGAATTTCATCAATATTATGGAAAGACAATTGGGCCATATGCCACGCTCAGTCAAATATGACTAGCGACAGACGATCAAACAAAATGTTTATGAAATGTTTTAAACCGAAACTTAATTTTATCAAGGATCAGATGATATGCGTTGAACTATTAAACATTTATGGTGATAGCGTCAAATGATGTCAATCATTGATACGTGATTTTGTTTCCTTTTACGCGAACACAGACTGTCCCCGGCACCCACTTGTAATCCTTAGTTTCTTTTCTTTTGAAACAAGAGCAGTGATTAGAAGCGCCATACCACGCTGAAATTATTTACAATGTCCTTGATGAGGCTGACATCTTGATACATATATATTTGAACTTAAAAATTTAATATCTTTTTCAAAATTTGTGTTTGCTGTTGCGATTATCCGAGACTTCCCAATTAGTAACACCATTGAAAAATCTCTGCCCCAATCTTGCCATGTGTGACATAGATAACAGTTTATTCCTGAATCGAATTTCGATTCATCGTAGATGTATGGAAAAGTATAATTCTGTTCCACAGATTTAATCATTTGGAAACTCCTGCCAGAATTAAAACGAAACAAATTGTAGTCTACCAATAAAATTCAATACTCTTGACAAGTAGAGCAGTACTTGTCAGTTATGCTCAGTACAGCCAGCCGTCCAATGTTGACACAAGACTCCCTTAAAAAAGATAATTTCCATATGAAAGGGAATCGACCGCAATAAGAGAAGAGAGCTAGTTAGACCGCCAAAGTGGTTTTTCCAACGAAATGTGATATATGGGAATGTCGGTGCAAAAGAAATTCATTTGCGGTCTTGCGTCATTTGTTTTGTTTACTGGCGTCGTTGGGTTCATCATAGGATTCTTTGCGCGCGGGTCGGAGAAAAAGACATGTGAGCAAGGTGATAGTGCGAAAAGAGAAAACACAGACACAACCGAGAGATCGATATTGGAAAAAGAAGTTTTTGAGCTAGTTTCTGCACAGAGGATCCTCGATTATCAAAGGTAAGAATCGCTTTGAAGCTTGCAAGTGTGTCAGTAATGGTTTATTCATGTTGCGCACAAAGCGCAAGATATGATTCGTGGAAGAGGAGTGTGTGGCGTGATCTCAATGATCCTTTCAAGGGTTTAAGTCTACGTGGGGCGTGGGTTTTTTAGGCTTCTTTGCAAATACTGCTTCTTTATTGAAAATGATCGTTTCTCTCCCGCATGACTGATAAAACAATTCAGGTATATTAATCTTAATAGTCTAAGTTCTTTTTGGGCCGTTATTGAATACAGATTGCCCTTAAAGGAGTATCAGACTGTTATTTTGAGAGGGAGTCTTGATGGAGTGGTAACAGATAATATAATATTTTGCAGCGAATTCAGCCGAGTATTACAATAAGTGTATATCAGACTCAGTAACACTTAGACTATCAATTTAATGACGAGCTTTGACTATGATGGTTTTAGAAACAAACAAGAGCGCTAGGTTTGGTTAACTAGAAACAGTGGCTCAGATTGGGGATGATGAGCCAAACATTCAAATTGAAACAAGATGATTTTATCCATCAAAGTCAAGTACTCTTAAGTCAGATTAAACGAAATTGTTACATAGAGTCGGTTTTCCGATTTAGCTGTTAGCTTTGACAACCAGGGCCGAGTTGGACGCAAAATGGTTATCGTAGAGTGTTCCCATAGTCTCTACGTTGTCATAGTAATTAACTTTAATTGGCAAGAATTAAGCCTCGATCCCGCTAGATATTAAAATTAACCAGTTCGGCACTGTTTTGGTTCAATTATCAGCCGAGTTTGCCATTTCAAGATTTTTTTTAGAAAAATTAGAATTCAATCAAATTTTTGTAAAGGCAAAGTTTGTTTTAATTAAGTTTGCGTACCACTCCGAATTTGCAACATTCGTTCTTTTGTTTTGCAATAACGTAATTTCCTCATGTGAAACTAGGAGAGTATGGAATGAACTCTTGTTCTTTGGCCATCGAAGCGCAATAACAAATAAATCAGAAATGGCGGCGATAAACACCGTGAGGGTGAAGCGACAGGGAAAATTTTGTCAGAATCGGAATTACATTTAACTCTATTATACAAATAATCTATTGATTACTCAGTGCCTCTTTTTTTCTATTGACGATGGAGCTGTCTTTCCTCTGAACTAATTAACGCTAAATCGCTGTCAGCACTGGCATATTCAAAAGAGTTTTTCAGTGGCGTCATGATCTTTTACACAGCAAGTTCAAGTTCAAGTTCAAGTTCAAGTTCAAGTTTATTATAAACAATTACGGTTAAATTTTACAATGAACACTACACGCGTATAGCAATGCTAATTAAGGCGTGCAGTGTAATGGCGTACATGGCACTAAACTTACTAGAAACGATGTTAAGACAAGAAACAACCTCACTATACACATTGGGCCAATACACAATTGCAATAGACAGACTCAAAAAACGTTGCATGTTATATAAATATTATATAAATATTATTAAGTGAATAGCCTCTATATAACGATGCCCTCGTTACAACGAAAAAATTCTCGGTCACGCTTCTAAAATGTAAAAAAACAAGTTAACTTTAAAGAAACCCCAATTTATTTGCAAATACTTTGACTCTTTGTTAAAAAGTCAAGTTCCACCTTATTGTATCATCTTTTTGTCAGGAATTGCCCGGACGAATTTGATATCGCTGGAAATGACAGTTGCACGCATGCGCACAAGATCATCAAGGAATGGAAATCAATGGGCCTTGACACGGTGACACTAAATCGATACGAGGTGTTGCTCTCCTATCCCACGAGACCGAGCAAACTGTCATTAGTTGATCAAACTGGAAATGTGGTTTATTCTTTAAATTTAAAAGCAACGAACTCGTGGCACGTTTTGGATAATGTTACACCTACCATGTTCCCATTACTCACTTTTTATTCAAAGTCTGGAATATCGTCGGGTAAACTGTTATACGTTAATTACGGAAGACAAGGAGACTTCAAATATTTAAAAGAAAGAAACATCTCTTGTAAAGGAAAGATTTTGATCCTTAGGTATGGAAAGATCCATGAAGGAACAAAGGTATGAAGTATTTGTAATTTCTCTTAATTTTATTTATTTTAGAGCTATTAAAGCAAAGGATTTTTTTTTGGCGAACGTTACCTCCTGCAGCCAAAAGAGTGCGACGCCGGTTTACATTCTTTTATGGCCAATCGAAGACCATAGGGAGATTTAATTTAGACACACTGCCATGAAATGACAAACGACAGGAAAACTAAATAACAATTGATTGATATCAGGCCATTTTCAGATTTCTAAGAGTTTTTAAACTAGAAAGAAATCAGAATGATTTTTTTTTGTAAATTATCACAAAAGAAAGTCCTAGTTTTGCTTTACAATAGCCGCAAACGAGGATCAAGATCTCACGCAAAAGAGGCAAGAGAGAAATAACGAAAATGACTATCGCGACGGCGATGGCAACGACGTCAAAGTCGATGTTGATGATGACACCGATTCTACTGTCGATGCTGATGGTGATGATGATAAGAACGATGATGATGATGCCGACGACGACGACAAACGACGATGACGACGAAACGTATACGACAACTTAGACGGTGATTATGATGATGATGACAACGATGAAACAAAGTCTATGACGATAATAATGATGACCATGATGATGATGATGATGATGACGATTAATTGACGAACAGAAGTATTGACACAGGATGAAGTCTATAGCACACATCAATTGCACATTTAAAATCTTAATTCGTGCGTTTTGATATATGTTTCTTTACATGTAAATCTACTGTATATTTTTCTAAAGGTCGATAAATAAAGTTATTAAAGTTACTAGATTGTCTCCGTCCTTTTTAATTGGCCAAAGAATTATTTTGGTTTTGGTTTTACGACACTCGATTGAAACTTGCTCTCTTGTTATTATTATTATTATTATTATTATTATTATTACTATTATTATTATTATTATTATTATATATTTACTCAAAAGGTTTCCAACGCACAAAAATGGAACGCTGCAGGAGTTTTGTTGTATCTGGATCCTATTGATGTGGTCAATAGCACAAAACAGGAATCACTTACAAAAGATTATTGGTATCCTAGTGTTATTAGCGAGTGGGCCAATAGAGGAGATTCGTTTACGCCTGGTTACCCAGCTAAAGGTGAGTTTTAGGGGAACGAAGAGAGATATGCAAGCATCTTTTTCGTAAACTTAAATACATTCCTTCTTTTCTTTCTTTTGGTGATAGGATTGTAAGGTGTATCTGCACCATATCCACCACGGTTCGTTTCGAAATTAAAAATACCAAGATGGCAATTTTAAAACTGTCTATTTTCTATTCATTTTACATAGCTAGGGTATCCAGAAAGTCATTGGATGATATTAGTTTGACCGACATTCCAGTACAACCGATATCAAATGATGAAGCTGAAAAGTTATTAAGGTAATCGGCTACTGCTACAAATTGACCTTATCGATATGTGAATGTTTTCCAGTTGGCTCCAAAGGTATACACAATACATGGAAGCATTTTAAAGTCATGTTTGAAGCACTCTGGGTATTTTGTCACCTTTGTTCGACAAGAACAATTGTAACAGTTCTTTTAGTTTGCAGGTAGTGACCTTAATTAATCTGTACCGTTTAATGGGGTACAAGAACAATTGTAACAGTTCTTTTAGTTTGCAGGTAGTGACCTTAATTAATCTGTACCGTTTAATGGAGTAACATCGAAGGCTGCATCATATTTCGTTTCTCCAATCAGCATACGATGCAACATACTTGTCAAATATTTTGCATTGTTAGCTTTTTGGGCCACTCAACGTATTCTCTTTATTTAATTAAGAGCTAATCTCAAATAATAGATAATAAAAAGAAGTGCGTCTTGCTCAGCTATGCCGACGACTCGATGCTTATCCCAGCCCCTTTCACGCTCTCACGCTTTGCCAGAGGGTCATTTCGTTGAGAAATGGTTCACGATTTTTAGTCTTTCGTCCGCAATTTGTCATTGAAAAATTACTTTTTTGTTTGCAGAATTTTGAACAACACTATGGCGCCAAACCATTGGCAGGGTGGGCTGAGCTTAAGATACTATTTACAAATGGATCCACATGATACAAGGTAACACTGAATACATGAGTTTCGCATTTTTAAATGGAAATAACTGAGACCAAGATTAAATCTGTTACGTTGGACCTTTCTGATTTTATGGTTATGACTAAACTACGTAAAGAAGAAATATTGTTTCAGAATAATCATTACCGGTACGTGATAAAATGGAGTATCATTTATCAACCCTTTCACACATTCTACAAAGATTGCGATTTTTTTATAGATCACAGAAATAACTGTTTTATTATTGCAATTTTACAACAGAAATGCCAGTTTGAACGTGAGTCTTGCGCGAGCTAAAACTCCAGTCTGCAATGCTGTCGCAACAATCAAAGGTGACCAAGAATCTGGTGAGGAAAACCAAAGCCACAAACCACCAACAAAGGCCTAGAGGGTGTCAGATTTAAATCATCTATCTGTAAATTAAGGGAGCCTCCTTGTATTGCTATTAGGCTGATTTAGCAACAGAACGGGAACGTCAGTGGCGACGGCGCGCGCAGAAAAAACACCAATGAGAATTCAGAATAGAGTAGACTCCACTCTTTTCTTCTCTATTCTAAATTCTCATTGGTAGTTTTGCTGCGCGCGACGTCGCCACTGAAGTTCCCATTCTGTTGCTAAATCAGCCTATTGTCAAGGGCGCGCCTTAAATGGTTTGGTTTTCAGCAATGTGGTCGGCTTGGCGCAATCTACTGAATGGATTACTGATCGATGAAACCACATAACAGCAAATTAAACAGACAGTAGTCAAATTGAAGGAGTCCAAGTGCTGAAACTGGTAAACTGGTAAACTAAACTGGTTCAACATTTGACTGACATTCTGAGTTCATCAAGTAAAGCTATGATCCTTGCAGTTATGGATGCAATTTTAGAAACTGCGTAGAAGCCTGAAAAATTCAGGACTTCAACGGGGTTTGAACCCATGACCTCGCGGTACCTTCAAACCCCGTTGAAGTCCTGAAATTTTCAGGCTTCTCAACGCAATTGCTAACATTGCGTTTATAACTGCGAGGATCATAGAATAACTTGATTACATATCCGCAATTCAGTATATGATTCATTTCAGATATCGTTTCGTTCATTGATTCTGAGTTTAACAAACGTTTGGGCATATGTTGTGCGAAGGCCGTTCGAACGGTTCCATCTCCGCGAACTGTTTGATTCCGAGGAAGACAGAACAGACTCTAGTTACGCCGCCACAACGTGAGCATGTTAGTGTTCTTCAATTTTTGAACAGACTGTTCAAACTGCCGCTACGCCAACATTTTTGAGAGAGTTTTCAACAGTGTTAAAACTCTCCAGACATTTAACAAAAACTTGAATACGTAAATGAGGCAGGTTTGGAACCGTTGATATATAATTTATGATCGTCTGAACACTTACCATTTTTATCTTGCGTAGTGTTAAATGTGTCCAAATAAAAAGTCTCTTCAACTTCAACTTGAAAAATTGATTAGGAATATGATATTATCTGACAGTCAAAGTTCTTTATTCACATTATTAATGATCGTGTGCTATAGTTAAATCAATTGGCTTTTATGTCGCTCCAGATCGCTACATTCTTCTAGGCAGTGCACGCCCTTTTGCTACAAGTGCGATTCTGATGGAGGTTGCCAGGATCTTATCATCCATTAGAAAAAAAGGTACTTCACGAATATTCTTAGTGAAAACCCTTACACCTACTCATATACTCAAATTTACACATTCAACAAACGCTTGGTTTCTCAAGGGCCTGGTACTTGAAAAAAGTCGTGGAAAAAGGATTGGTTCAAGGTCATGCAAATGGTAAAGAACCTGTCCTAAATGCAATTCGAAAACAATGCAGTTAATCCAGTCAAAATTTCGAAATTTCAGTATCACGTTTTGGCACAAGTGTTATTCATTCACTTCGGAAACGACATCTAATTTGGCCTTTTTATTTTTTTTTTTTTCTTCTCTTTAGTTTTCTAAAAGTAAGTACATAATATCATTTTAGGTTGGTCACCCCAACGAACTATAAAAATATGTAGCTGGGGTGCAGGAAACATTGGATCAGTGGAATGGATCGAGGTAAAGAATTCCCTCTTGAATCATAATTTGATTGCAAGAAAATCATGAAAGATCTTCCTTTTTCAGGAGTATCAACGAGTTCTGGACTCGCGTGTAATCTCTTATCTGACAGTAGACAGCGCTGTGCAAGGTACTCATTTTGATGTCTAAAATCCAAATATGATTTGACAAAAACTTGGTTATGCTATGCTCTGACAGCATAGAATGTATAGAGCACACTTGTCATGAATCCAAAGTATCCCCACTCGAGGAGGATACTTCGGATTAAATCTAAATCCGGATTTTTGAGATTCACCACTTCAGCGTTTTTTGGGAAAGGATTTGAAAAATGTATTTTTGGCAAGCGGTTTTCCATGCAAAAATAATACACAACAGCTACCGAACATGACAGTTTCGCCCAAATGTTTTATCGCTATTTTTGCCGTATGATCGAGCACACCAATAGGTCGAAAATAGTTAGGTTTCCTGCAAATTTCACAGCAGAAATTACACTAAACGTTTCTCCACAGCATAAATATTTTTAGCACCTTTCCTACAGCTAAAAAAGTAGACTGCAAACATACCCTATGAATCGATTTGTACTTTACCACGCATTTTCTTCATTTCTTTTTATCGATCGCTGAGGTTTTTTTTTCTGGTGGCATTTTCATTGAAGAATTTCTCCAAAACAAACCAGTTAACCGCTAAAGTGTTTTTTTCTTGTTTTCGAAATTGCAGCAACTTCGGGTTTGTGTGTTTGCGTTGTCATGAAAAATAATCCTTTTTTGGATTTTGCGTTTTTTTGACGCTGAAGAATCCATTGTTCCGAGATCACAAATCCTTTTTTTTTGGATTTTCCCAACAAAAAAAGTGCCCTTGATTTTTCAATATATTTTAAGCTTTTTGGTCATAGTATTTTGACAATTATTTTGGTCTCGTGCCCATGGTCGCGGAGCCAATGATCAATTACAACCAACCAATCAGTTGTCTCCTTTAAAATAGCTGCGCATCATGAACACGGACTAAATTTAAATTGAAAAAAATTATCATTGGAAGGGGTTCGTGTATGGTGGATATGTACTGTCGTCCCCTCTCTCTTCCTCTCTTGGACTCGATAATTCACTCCCATCTGGCACTAAGTAACGCCCATACCATGATACAAGCACTTATGTCCAGGTTTGACCCTAATTAGATGCAAGCCCAATGTTGACATATCCAACACGAAGTGTCCCTTTAAGTCTAAGCATTTGCTACCTATTTTCAACAATAAGGTAAGGGTAAAGGTTAGCGTTATTTTTAGCTTTGAGTAAATGCAGCAGTTAATCTTCACTTAAAGAGCCGCAGTTGGGGGACACTTTGTGACATAATATGTCTGTATTCTGAGACGCAAGTGATGTTGAAGTTGGCTAGAAGAGCAAGGGGACACTTCGTGACGCTTATTGAAATCAGCGTGCATCTAATTAGGGTCAAGCCGCGTAAATGCACTAGTTTGGTAGTCATAATTGCAAAGATTAAACTTTCCGTGATACAATTTTTTTTTCAAGAAGTTCCTATCGGAGTCAAGTTTCACCCTCTACTAGAATACGTAGCTTTAAAAGCAATAAAGAAGGTGAGATTAAACTACTGGAGTACTGTTGTTGCTGTTTGGTAGATTAAATTTCTCTGTTTTCGCGCACTTAACTCAGGAATGTCACTCGTCACTGATTGCCTTAGCGCACGCTCCGAAAGAAAAGACCAGTATCTTACCTTTTTCCCTTGGCTCGCTTCACCAGCCGCTGTTTCAGGATAAGAGTCCGCGCTCCTTCCCCGATGTGCGGGGAATCGAGCTTACTCTTTCGGAGTTTATTTTATTTGCAAGACAACCCATATGGTCTGATTGTATTTTTAGCAAACTTGTCGCAAAGTGGGATTAAATTCGTTTGCAAAACCCCCATGCTAACTAGATTCGGTGTCTTTCAATCTGCGATCAATTTAATGCTTAGTCCCGTTCAGGGAAATTCGAAACACTCGGGGATGAGTGGATTGCATAATCGTTAATCAAGCCCTGCAACGAAAGACACATAATGATGGCATGGGAGAGAGTTGGACTCGTGTAGTGATCACTGCTTGATTGTTTCGAATCCCTTTCAAGTCTTCATTTTTCCAGAATTGCTTGCAACTGCTTAACTGAGTTACTTATGTACCTGCGGTGGTCTTTCCAAGTCTATAGATGAATTTTTTTACATACTCTAAAATCATTTTAATGTAAGTTATCGAGCATTCTTTCCTTGAGGTCAATTTCGCGGACAGCTCATCTCTGACACTGTACGATAAATGGACGAACACAAGGTAAGGACTGTCATACGAATTGCATTTTTACATGCTATTTTTTTTTAAGACGATCATTGTTCGAATTCGCTTATCAGTATTAATGTGGTGCTCCAGCTCAATCGTTAATAATAGTCATGGAGGTTCTTGTTAAATCTAATCAGGTTTCTAACTAGCTTGAAAGTGCAGTTGGAAAATGCGTATTCTCTTGTGAATTTTTCTATTTCTTTGTAACAGTACAGTCCGGGCTAAGGCTGAGGTGTAACGGGCACCGCTGCCCTAGTTGGTTGAACATCGGACTACCATGCGGTCACCCACTGGTCACGAGATAAGGGTTCGAACCCCGGCCAAACCAATACTTAGGGTCTTAAGATAACTAAGGAGAAAAGACGCTAGTCCTTAACCCTTACAGCCTTTTACGAAAGCTGGGTGAGTGAAACAACAAATAAGCGTTGCATAGCTCCACTTACTCTTTGCTATAAGAGTATTGAAAATATCCTTTTAACGAAATGACTTTTCGTTTTCTGGCGTTTTCCACAGTTCAGTGTCTGAGAATACTGGGAGGAGCTGCTCACCGTTTGTAAACAAAGTCGGGGTGCCTTGTGTCTCTTTGAGCTACACTCCCTATAACGTGAGTTTCATGACCAAATAAATCATGATCAACACAAGAGATTTTCTTTTTTTGTAAAAGGTTAAATCTGTGCAGCCTCGTTCATTTTATATATGCAAAATTAAAGTTTCACACAAAGTTAAAGTTTTGTTGTTTGTTCCGCATATACTCAGGGATGATCATGTCATTCAGGGGAGAGGAAGGGGCTGGCGGGGGGGGTGGGGGCTATAAAGCCCTCACATCACACAGTGCATGTTGTTATCTCCTAAACCTCTTCCTCCCCTCCCCTCATCCCCTCACACTTCCGTGATTCATTCGAACACCTAGCCCCCACTTCCAAACGAACTCTGCGACCCCTGCGATCCCTGCGATTTAAACGTTAACATGTTAGCCTTTTTACTTCAAATAGTTATCCAGTGCTCTCAAGTCACCGGCCGATATCCTCAGAGCACATGTTGCCTTTGTGAAGGTGTTGCTGCACATGACGTTTGATATAACAGGATCGCTATTTATACCATTTTGGGTGGATCAGTATGCAAACGTCCTACGTGAGTGGGTGGAAGACCTGTCTGATATCCACAATGGCACATTAAAAAGTCACAACGTTACATTAGGTACGTGGATGGTTGAAAATATGGGGCTTGGATCCCAGGGTCTAAGTAAAAGCCGATCATTAGTTAAATTGGTATTATATTCATTTAAAAGCAGTTACGTCAACTATTTTGACCGAGAAAAGGTTTATGAATACTTAACATTTATTTTTCCTGATCAGGTTGTAAATCAAAGAAAGATTTTCTAGCGTTGATATAAATTTCAATTCAAGGAGAGCTTAGCAATTTTTTTTTGGCATTTCAAGTGGTCCCCTTGTATTAGAAATTAGTTCAATATATTTCGTGTTTTCTGGACCCTTTGATTGTCCAATATAAATAAAATCGCCACATGCCAAAGAATAATTTACTTAGTAAACGCTGATAGGCAAAGAGAGCCGGAAAATGTGAACCGAAATCCAATTCCATGCTCCGTTACTACAACTTCTTGTTGGTATTATTTTGCGTCCTTTTGTTTGTGGTAGCTCTTGCTGTTATTACGAAAAGAGAATTTTAAACAGGAAAATAATGGATGTCGTTTTGATAAGCTCCTTGTGCAGCTCAAGTAAAACCTGCACATTTGATGCACATCAAAGTTGGTAAGAATCAAACTAAAGCAAAGTTAATATGTGTTAACACGTTTTCTATTTTTTTTCGACAGAATTTTTAATAAAAGCCGCAGAGGAGTTCCAGGTTGCTGCAAAAACATTCCAGGATAGCTTACAAATAGTAAACAATGAAAAGTAATCCATATTACTCAAACAAATATTGCATAAATTAATTTCAGTGATGTTGACATGTTATGATTGTAATTTACAAATGAACGATGTAAAGCAAATTTAAATCACTGCGCGTAAAAACGAAAAAGAGTTTGGTACTTACAATGATTTCATTCTGGTCCTCATCTTGTTTATAACTACGGAGAGGCTTTGGGTGCGAAGACCTGAGTTCCAATACAATGGATATTAGTCAAGGAAAAAGTCGTCAAGAGAAAAATCTTCAACTCCACTGACCCGCATCGCGTTTATTGAGGTCACGCGGGACCTTTGCCCTTTGTGCAAAACGAAAGACGGGGATAGCTTCATTTGGTTAGATAACTATCCATTGAATTACTTTATCTCTGTTGATACTTCTTCATCAATGTCTAATACTTTATACAGTGGATAATGCATGCATTCAGCCTTTCAAACAAACGAAACCCAGCCCCACAAGCTTTAAATGTAAATGTCAGTTTTGACTTTTTAATTTTTACTTTTTCAGCGTTTTACAGGTTCGCATGTTCAATGATCGCTTAATCCAGCTGGAAAGAGCATTCATTGACAAGGAGAGCTTTTCTGCTGGGGCTTCAGGAAGGTAAATACAGCCCCTTGGGGTGTTAGATCGTGTGTCGATAACTGCTATGAAAGCAACTACTTGCGTTATCACAACAGCATCACGCAGTAAATCGAGCAAATAAGAACTACAATACTCGTCACATTTGTTGGAACACCCATCCCCGTTTCCCCCTTCCTCCAATGTTGATTTCCACAACTACTAGTAGTCGCCCGAAAAATTCTCACACAACATTGAATTGGGGGAAGGGGGATGTGGTATAAAATACGATCTTGTAACACGATGATTCTGACCATTCGCTAAGTGTTCCAACTAAATATGTCTAGTATTGTAGGTATCGGAGAGGCTGAACATTTACGCACGCATGCGCTGACGGAATGTTTGAAGACGAGACGAGAAAAATATGCAGTACCTCCAGACGTGGCGCTGGAGCGTCGTACCAAACGAGTCATCCCGGGATTTCGGCCCGTGCGATCGCTTTTGGACGCAGTTGGCCCTTCGCTGCTTTCTGCTACCGACCTCGCCTCCCGGTACGGCATTGAGGGAGGGATATGTCGGCCCCTAAATCATATGAGACAAATCCCACGCCTACTCACAGCTCCAAACCGCCCTTTTCATTACAATTTAACGTAAGATCTCGATGGCTTATATATTCAATAGAAAACTCATTTTATCTGTCATATGGTAAGCACTGGATTCGCAGATTACAAAGTGCACGCATGCGCCCTGCCGAAGGTAACATACATGCATGCATGCATAAAACTTTATTTCATCTCGAATTTCAGAATAATATCTTCGAGACATTACAGCTAACATACATAATATATACAGATACATAACTAAATATTAAATAATATTTAAAGATATATTAATCAAAACGAAAGGCCGCTGTACAAAATCCGGCCCTGGATTAGTTTAAAACCAGTAAACTCAGTGGTACGGGAAAAATCAGGTAGCGCATTTCTCAACGTACTTAGTAAAAACGTAAGAAAAAGAACTAAGACCGTAACTGGTTGTTCTAGGTTTATTGAGGGACAGAATGTAATTTCCACGAACATCATGCGTAACAAGAGAACGGGAGAGAAAACGTATTTTTCATATATGCAGGACAAGCCTTTTCTTTCTGATGTAGAGTTTGACTTAAGTGGTACATAAGAGGACAGGTAATCGCAAATATAAATCTCATTACTCTCTTATTTACATTATACCGTTTCTTGGACAAGAAATTACTAAAGGCCAGGCCGAATTTCCTATGATAAAAAGTCTACGTTAACAGCACGCACCTTCGTCTTTTTTTTTTAACCAATCCTGTGAAGCCTGAGTGAAGCCTTGCAAATGGCTTATAGCATGCGCAGTTTTAATTCACTCATTGGTTGTCAAAAGTTTCTGGGCACGTGTCTGGGAATACAAACAATTAACGTCACAAAGTGTCCCTCAAATGCTGTTCCTCAAGTGAAGGTAAACAGCTGCATTTACCATAACCTAAAAATAATGCTAACCTTTACCCTTTGCTTTGAAGCTTGTAGAATCATGACTAACATGTTGATACCTGAAGTTATTCTTTACCTTAAAAAGACTATTCAATTTCATTTTCGTAAAGCGCATATTATTTTTTCGATTCTATTTTGCAGGCACGTTGTGTTTTCATCAACCCAGAGCCAATTCTCTGCGACATCTGAAAATAAGTTTTCTGGCATAACGGATGCAATTCACAGAGCTCAATACAAAGGAGATGAATTGGCATGGCACCAAGTTAGGAGACAGATCTCCATAGCGATTCATGCATTTCGCTCGGCTGTCTTGATTTTAAAGCCCACAGATTCTTAACTTCACGGAGCGAAAACGTTAATTCTAAATGTCGTATTGTGTGCCAAAATAACAGTGATGATCACAAAGTAGTTGTTCAAGTTGGGCAGAACGTTGAAGGAAGATTTGTTTGTTAGTTAACTAGGCAGGTTCCCAATTTCAATTGTATATTGAATGTACAAAAAGCGGCACAATATGGATAGGCGTGTGTCATTGAATTGTGTGCACCGTCGTATGCTGAATCTTGAATGATAAGTCATATAATAGGAATGCCACGGGGTTAGTTATCCCGTGTCACGGTCATATAAAATATGCAGTCAAACAGAATGCAGTAAGGCTGTTTTGTATTCATCCAAATTTCAGTATTTTTGGAATGTTTTTAAAAGTTACGCAAAGCACCTATAGTGATAAGTGCGAACCGTGGAACCTGAAACAGAACGTAATAAAAGGTGTTTTAGTGAGGTTATTAGTCACTTAACAACAATAAAGGATGTGCTTTTCTGGCTCTACATGACGAATTCTCACTTGGCTTAACAGTATTTTAAGATTCTGTAACATTTCAAGATGTTTCTATCAGTCTACCTACAGGGTAGCAAATTGAGGAGAACCAGTTTTTTAACAGAACGTTTTGACTGAGATTAACCAAAGTACATGTAAAAACATACCCAGCAAGCTGAGAGTCAAGAGCGTCTTAATTTATTTTTCTCGTTTTGTTTTTGTTTTTTCAGTATTGCATGATACCATGCATAAAGAGCAACTCAGTTTGTAGTGGAACTTAGTATACCACACAACTTTAAGAACATGTTAAAAAGATTTTCATGCTCAAGTCGCACAAAAAAAAAAAACCAACGTCCAGCCTCAAACCCAAAACCCAAAATTAGACGTTCCTACAAAAAAGGGTGTATTTCGCAAGATTCCCTAATGATTCAGAGATTCCTCCCCCCTCACCCCTTCCTTGAGAGTAGGGTAAAAATCCTTTTTCATATGCACAAAGAAGCATCTCATGCATGGAAACAAAGCGCCTCAAGACCGTTGACGCAGCTGAAGAGTCTGGCTTTCCTCACTGGACGGTACGATATATTTACCATATATGAAGTACATACCTTCTGTTCGATTTCCACCGCTAACCAAGGTAATCGCAGACCTTGGAAGTTGTCTAAAATAGACTGGGACCGACAATAAAAAAGTTTTAGTTCCCAGTTTCTGCCATAAAAAGAAGCGACACACTCGACGTGGCAGGGAAATTGTTGGCAACAGTGGTGGATTTTCCTTTACTTTTGGAGAAAAATGACGACGTATCAAGACTTTATAAACCAAAACGAAGATCGTGATGGTGTTAGATTCAGTTGGAATGTGTGGCCTTCGAGCCGTTTGGAAGCTACTCGGATGGTATGCTCAAAGGATTTCGCTTTCGCGATCGAGATTTACTTGTCTGTTGTCAGCTGACTGGAATATCTCTGGTTTGATATTTCTTTCAGGTTGTTCCCATTGGTTGTATGCTCACACCATTAAAGGAAAGGCCAGAGCTTCCTCCGATTTGCTATGATCCTGTTTTATGCACAAGAAACACTTGTAGGGCAGTTTTAAATCCCTTTTGGTAAGTTTGACATCACATTGAACCTTAAACTAGAGGCTATTTGTGGGTGACTACCTTCAAAGTTAAATCTCTTGTTTTTTATTACTGTCTGTGAACCATATCTTCCTATTTCTTAGCATTTCTATTGCCTTTTTTCGCAGTCAAGTGGACTACCGATCCAAAGTGTGGCACTGCAATTTTTGCTTTCAGCGAAACGCGGTATGTTTTTGATAAGATTATAAATGCAGCTAGTGAAGTAATTTATTCAAGTAACAATGACCTGATTGGTTCGTATCATACGTGCATTCCTGGCCAGCCAACAAAACTATTTTCTCCAGTAATTTTGTTTGTGACAAATGACATGAACCTTTCAATTGACAACATATCGTGCCACATCAACACCACAGATTGCCAAAATGGCTGCCAACCACATCAGATTATTAGAGGTCTGTGCAAAATTGTGTAAATGAAAATACATGTAAGACACTGGTTATCATTTGATAATTATGAAAATAAAAATGCCATGGAGGATGATTTACGAAAAGGTACCATTGATTTGCTGTTCATACTTGTACATACTGGCAGTGTCAGGAAAAGTGAGTAACCCTAAATTATAGTACTGTCAAAATTTAATTTCATAAATTAATTTTGTGGCATTTTTGAGTTTTATTTTGTCTGGTACCCCAGCTTCATCATCATCATCTGTTCTTTTGTCCTCTTAGGGAAATAGGGCCTTGCATTCTCTCTCTCCAAGCTTCTTGGTCTTTCGCACAACAACCAGCTTCTGTCCAACCTTTGAACCTAACTTCACCTCGTTCTCTCTCTACCGTTCTTCGCCATGTCTTCTTCGGCCTACCTCTCTTACGTCTTCCTTCTGGGGTCCATAAGGAAGACAAAGGAGAGGTAGGCCGAAGGAGACAGCTTACCACCTTGTTTTGTGGTATTATCTCTCAGATGGGTCTGGGTTTACCATTGAAGTGTACTGACAGGTAAATATCTGTTTTAACAGTTCCCTCCCCAGTATGCTGGAATCACCGAGCAGCATCAACCAGCTGAGCTTATTCCACAGTTTTCCACGATAGAGTACACCTTGCAGGTAAAACACAACTGCTTTGGTATCATTTTCTATATTAAGTTGGATTTTTTTTTTTTTTAGCATCCCAGGAAGTTCATTTGCACAACTGGTCATTAAGGAGGCTTAAAGCATTTTTAGAAGGATTAAGCCTTCAGCAATCATTGTCTCATGTAATGGCAATGTAATGGAACCATGTAAAATACCAATAAAATCTTATTGTTTTAACAAGAAGCAATCATTATTTATTACGTGTACATGTATTATTATTGCTGGAATGTGATTTGCGGGCTAAGATGAAACACTCTGCAAAGTTGGAAAAACAATGCTCTAAAAAGCAGATTCAGATCCACTTGTAATAAATGTTTTTTTTCTAACTATCCAGGTACAGCTGTAGCTCTGAATCTACTCTAGAACGTTTTTCTATTTTTTGTAAAGAGTCAACTTAACCCAGTGCTAATGATTCACTTTCCAGCAATGAAAAGATAGGGCAAACTCATTTCATTTTTGAGGTACAGTACAGGTACAGTATTCAGTAGCCCTCCTGTTGCTACTGTAAGTAGTAACCTACATGTACACGTATCAATTGTCACAATATTGAGCACATTATTTTGTTCAACAATAATAAATAAATTTTTGTTTCACATACATGTACAATGGTGGTACTGTGTTGCGGAGTCAACACTAAATTGCGTAGTCTCTTGAGAGCATTGAAACTATTTTGAGGTGCTCTAACAATATTATTTATGGCTTTATTGATTGGTTGCATTTTCTTAGCGAGGTGGTGGATCTGGGCCATTAATATACCTGATTGTATTGGACACCTGTATGGATGATGAAGATTTCCAGGCTGTTAAGGTACACTTTCACATCACATCTAGCCTAGTTCAACGCACTTGCACTATACAGCTGTACATGACTGTTAGTCATGGGGGATTGAGAAGGCCATGCACCTTGGTTGTGTCCGATACATGTAGAATGTATGCAGGGGCTTCAATAACTTTTGAAATAGATGCCTGGGCTAATCAATGTAAGCAGTGGTCACTCTTGTCTTCTACAAGGGTTTAACTGAAAATCAAGGCAGATTAGCCGGTGGTGAGAGGCAAATTGCTGACCAACAGACGGCAGTACCGCCGGTGACCGGCGTCTTTAGAATGAAACCCCTGTGTATGAGCTAATAGAATGATTCAAACTTATTGGTTTCATGAACACTTCGTCCTTGTGAACATTCGAAGTACAGCTGTATATAAAAAAAAAAAATTTACATTAAAATAAGTTTAAGACTCACGAGGCAACGTTTTAAAGACATCTTTCACATGACTCATGCCATCATCAGTTAATACTCAAACTTTTGGTACATGTATTTGTTCTTGATCAGTATTAATTTTATTTTCTGAGTTGATTTACATGTACTTCAACTGATTTACTTGATTTAGGAATCACTGCAGATGTCTTTGAGTCTTATGCCACCAAATGCTTTAGTTGGGCTCATTACTTTTGGAAAAATGGTAAGAAATTACTTTTTGTAATTAACATAGCTATTTATGATGACATAAAATTCACTCTCAATTTTTTCCTGAGAATTAATTTTTGCAGAGACCTACATGTACATTTACACACAGTTGTGTATATCCCATTCCTGAAATATTGTACTTTTAATATTCATGAGAGATTAGGTTTGCTCATTATGCCGGTATTCAATATTATTGTAATACTGTTTGTACTGAATAAATTTACTGATTGTGTCATTGTGATTCCTTCAGGTTCATGTTCATGAGCTTGGATGTGAAGGCTGTTCAAAGAGTTATGTATTCAGAGGAACTAAGGAACTCAGTGCAAAACAAATACAGGTTTGGCTATGAATATCTGAAAATTTTCTGTTTGTTGAGCTTCAGAAACATCAGGGTAGTCTTTGGTTTTATCAAATTCTATTCATCTACCAACCCTACCGTAGTTTACACTTTTATGGTGTCCTTGTGGAATTACTTAATTGGTTTGATACCTCATAAATAGTGAATGACTTTGTAAGGGATGCCTTCACAGTTCACATATTGGTTGTTTTTCGACAGGATATGCTTGGTTTGGGAGGCAGCAGCCGTGGGCAGCAGCCTCAGATGAGAGGAGGCCCTGTGCCACCCCAACAACAGCAACCAGGTGGCGATTCATTTAACAGGTTAACTGACTTCATTGTTATTACATTATTAATTCTGTCCCATACAAAATGACAATTCACTGTCCCTCACGAACATTATATGTATAATTATTTCCATGTATCTTTTGTGATTCCTTAAGGAACTGCCTGAGAACACTGCTTCCTACAACCTTGGATGTTCTCTTGAATTTAAATTGTGTTTTCTTCCTTTGTAGATTTCTCCAGCCAGTCCACAAATGTGACATGAGCCTGACTGATTTATTGGGAGAGCTTCAGCGAGATCCTTGGCCTGTTGCAACTGGAAAGAGACCACTTAGGTCAACTGGAGCAGCGCTATCCATTGCAGTTGGTCTTTTGGAGGTATTAGTGATAAGGACTACATGTAGTCACTGTCTCACCTGTTATGCTCAGTGTTCAGAAAGAGTGCTGAAGTCACGGCTATCGGCACTTGCTGATGAGATTACTCTTCCTTCAAGACAAAGCATAAGCTAGAATCTGTGTCAGTAAGAAAACGTTTTTCACTTCCAGAATGGGAATTGCTTAAGGGTGGGAGCCAGAAGAGATTCAAATAATTATTCTTTCATGATGTATGAACAACGTAGTTATATTTTAAACTGTGGCTGTTAATGACTCTGGTAACCAAACAAAAAATGGTGCCTTATGGGTCTGTTATGATTCTGATCTACATGTACAGCTGTACATCCCCTCACTACATGACAGCAACAACAACAGAAGGCACTGTAAAGGGTAAAGTGGACAATCGCATGACAGATGAAGCCCCAATCCAGCTCCAGTTGTTGTCTTTAAATTATTCCTGCAATTTCATAAAATGTATTTCTGTTTGATCTTTTAGTGTACCTATCCCAACACAGGTGGAAGGATAATGCTGTTTATGGGTGGGCCTGGGACACAGGTAATCAACATTTTCATGACAAAAATGTGTGGTAAAGGAATGATAATACTATTGGAAATGGGCTTACCTGTAAATGTACAACAGAAATTGCAGATAGAAAGGACTTACTGTTGATAATGAGGGTACTGGCTAGTACAGTGTTTAGAAGGGGTCACGGAGGCCATTTTCAAATTCCTTAAACCCTACCCTCACCATCCAAAATATAAATGTAACTACAATGTATTTAAGACTTTGAAGTGAAACCAATCACTATAGGGTCTAGAGCGGTTTTCAAATGAGTGTCGTAAAACCAAAACCAAAGTAATTACTTTGGCCAATCAAAAAGGACGGAGACAATCCATTACACCAATCAAAACGCAAAGTAATTACACGTAACCGACACAAAGCGCGGGAGCTACGATTGGTTTTGGTTTCACTTCTGATTGGTTGAAAAAGTGGCGCGAGAACTTTGAACCAATCACTGAGTGAAGTAATGCAAAACCAGAGAAATTATCTAATTACTTTCGACACTCAATTGAAAACCACTCTAAAAGCTTAAAATTTAAATTAATTAATAAGCTAATGTATCAGGACCTTAATGGCCACAGTTATTGAGAATTCGTAGCATGTACATGTATGTCCTTCCCTTTTTTCTTTGCGTGAGACTTCTCAAAGTAGTTATGTATTAATTTTATGAAAGTTCTTGATAACTGTATTCACTTCTGATGCCCACCTCTGTTTCTTTTGTGACATTAGGGCCCAGGCATGGTTGTTGACAATGAATTGAAGAATCCAATGAGATCTCACCATGATCTTGAGAAAGATAATGCAAGATATGTCAGAAAAGCTATCAAGGTACATGACTTGTACTACATGTGTACAAAATGCACTTGTTATAAAATTGCCCTTATTGAAAACACTTTCCTTGTTTTTGGTAATGTCCCCTCCTAAGAGCATGACATTGTGTTGATTTTAAACAGTAATTTACCCTTCCCATGTGATTCATTTTATGTTACATGCAGTTGGAAAGCTTTTAATACAGTCACTATCTCAGTCCCTCTGTGCATGCATTGTGCTTGTAGTTAGGTACATGTAAAGGCAGAATGTCCTTGTCCCATTATTGACAATGTATGTCTACACTGTATGTTCACACAGCATTATGAGGCACTGTCACGGCGTGCAGCTGAAAATGGCCATGTTGTGGATATATTTGCATGTCAGTTGGACCAAACTGGACTCCATGAGATAAAAAGCTTTCCTAATGTCACCGGGTATGATCATAGTCATGCAATTCTTGTTTAGTGTAGAATTCATCTTGACATAAGGTACATGTAGATTCTGTAATTTTGATAGATGGCATAAAAGGCATAAACGCATCTTGGGTACTGTATGGTCATAAGTAAAAGGAACTACAATCTCAGTCACAAATGTTGTAACACTGACGGAAAATTTTCCCTCATCACCTTTCAATGTTGATGGTTATGGGTTCCAGTGCAAGAACTAACTGGGAAACGCAACATTGAAGGGAGGGAGAAGGAGGGCTGTGTTATCAATAGCTTGGATGCGAGTTACGTGCTGTTCAAGAGAGGTGTTACAACTATTTATGACTGAGGTTGTAGATGCTTCCCTTTGGAGCTTATATTTCCATGTTTCCTGGGTGGGTGGTGGGCAGGCCTCCAGACCAGGCAAGAGTCTCTTGCCCTTGCCAAATGCCTTGACTGCCACCTATTCCAGCCATCATGCCTACATGTACGTGTACTTCTCAAGACATTTCAAAATGACAGTAACAGTGAAAATAATTGTTATTAAGTACTGTACAGTGTAATGATCAGGAGATGGTGGTTCATGGTAATGAAGCCACATGTACACGTAATTGTAAAATTAATGATTTTCTTGCTTTCGTTGCATTAGTGGCTGCATGGTAATGGGTGACTCCTTCAACACGGCGCTATTTAAGCAAACCTTTCAGAGAGTGTTTTCAAAAGACATGCGTGGAGAATTCAAGATGGCATTTGGTGCAACCCTGGAAGTCAAGGTGACGGTTGCATCTAAATGATTCTTTTCCTCTGTACATAAAATCCAGTAGAACATGGTTTGGAACATAAAAAATAATATATTAAACCAGGGCTACACCCATACAACTTTTTTTTGAACAGTGTGTGGGTTCTTTAAAATTCGCAACAATGAAATACACATACAATGTGGGAACAAGTAAAGTGAAATGGGTGTGTAACCCTTACAAAAACCATCATTCATATGATGCAATTCAATCCTGAGAGAAGTATGGGTGTTTCTTTGAGATAACCCACAGAATGTTGATGATTAGAATTTCTGGAAATGACGTCGTAAATCTTGTAAGCTTCAATGACCATCTGGCACCAGTTGTTCGAAGGGTTTATAGCGCTATCCACTGGATAATTCAATTGATTTTGCTAGTGTTTATCAGCTGGATAGTGATTTATATGGTGGATAGCGTTATCCACCTTTTGATCGACCGAGGCCTGATACATGACTGCCAATATTATTAAGAAATTGATGTCAGTTTTTCATGCGTCTGTCCTGCGCCTGTCATGCATCTGTTCATGCGTCTGTCCTGTTATTGTCTAAGTAGCTGTGGCTTGTATGGTCAATTAAAAGAGAAAAAAATGAGGCAAAAAGGCAAAATGTAACGTCGAGTACGGTCAAAAGTTAATTTGCAAAACAATACGTGTATTTTTTATGTCCATTGTTTTTTGAAGTGAGCCATTGCAAGAGCTGTGTCGTGACCCAAATTTTGAGGAAAAGCATCAAATTACATAAGCTTTAGGCGAAGATGTTTACAGTATCTCTGTATTCAATAAATTTGCACATTTTTCTTTATTGTACTGTTTTTGGGACTGGATTAACAGTGTGGTTCTTATTTGGCTTAGACTTCAAGAGAATTGAAGCTGTCAGGTGCTATTGGTCCTTGTATATCAATGGACAGAAAAGGGCCCAATGTCTCAGAAACGGTGAGATTTTTTTTTTTTTTTCAACGAAGTTGCTACCCTTGTCGGAGGGCTGACTGTTAATATTACATGTTCCATTTTAGGAGATTGGAGTTGGAGGTACTTGTGCATGGAAACTATGCGGCTTGGATCCACAGACAACTGTTGCAGTCTTTTTCGAAATTGTAAATCAGGTAAAAAGAACCGCTATTGACTCGTAACAGTAATGTCGTTCGCACACGCAGGTCGTGTGTAGCTGTTCTGTGACAGTGTCAGTGCATTTGCTAATTGTAAATTATTATTATTATTATTATTATTATTATTATTATTATTATTATTATTATTATTATTATCATTATTATTATTATTATTATAAATTTGTTAAGCGCCATTTCCCAATGGCGCTGTGCAATGATAAAATTACAAAACTAATCATAAAATATACCAAAAGGGAGATGCAAGATTTAAAAAAAAACCATATCAACGATTAGCATACGAACAATTAAAAAGATAATTTTTACGTTTTCCTTGAACCGTCAACAGAACTAGAGTTTTTTATCACTAGAGGTAGCGAATTTTAAAAGCGTGGGGTGGCCACCGCAAAGGACCGACCACCGTAGTTCTTAAGATTATATAGCGAGGACTGCAAAGCAAGAACGAAGATAATGATTAAAGTAGGTCATCAAAAGAATCTTATAGTTAATCCTCTGTTCAATCGGAAGCCAATGCAGCTCTATGAGAAGTGGAGTTATGTGATCATACTTGTTGGACAGGTGCACCATTTAATACCCGCTGAATCCTTTGAAGTAAGAATTTAAATTCGAATCGAAGCACAGATACCCAAACGATTTGATACCTCTTTTTATCACATACGGGACAAAATTTCTGAATGCTGATTCCTGAGACAGAGGGCATTTTTCCTTAATCACGAGGGCACTTTTGGTAATCAAGAGGGCTTAATTACTTGATCCTGATTGGTTAACTGTTCCTTATCCAGAGCAAGCGAAGTTACAAGAGAATCTTCTTCAAGATTAAAGTACTTTTTTGTGCAAATATAAAATACACTTTAAGCGCTGTTCTGTTGACAGCAACAATTTATTGAGTTGAACTTTAACCGAATGGGAGCGTGTTGATTGTCATTTGTCATGGCACTGAACGGGCTGCCCTCAATAATTTTTCCCTTTATGTGATAAACATGCAATCGCAATGTGCCTCGTGCAATTGAGGATTAAGTTCACTTGTATTTTAAAAGTTTTCCAAATTGCAATTTTGTGAAAACTTTGAAAATACGCGTGAAATTAATCTATAATTGACCTGGGTCCCATGCGATTACACATACAAATTTGATGAACAGCAGTATATTTAAATGTACATGTTTTGTCGGTTTTGGTTTTTGCAGCATACAGCTCCAGTGCCTCAGGGTGGTCGAGGTTGTATACAATTTATCACACAGTATCAACACTCCAGCGGTCAACGGAGAGTGAGAGTCACAACGTGCGCACGCAACTGGGTAGATTCAACAAACATTCAACACATAACTTTGAGTTTTGACCAGGAAGCAGCTGCTGTTATGATGAGTAGGATAGCTGTCTTTAGGTTTGTTCAGTTTACTTAATTATATTCCTCGTCCTTCCATTTTCATTTTGATGAAGGCGAAGTAACAAAATCAGTTTACAGTGATATGAAGTGAAATTGATTTTCGCTGTTGAAGGAGCAACTTCAGCTTTACAGAGTAGATTAAAACAGAAACATGCTTAAACCCAAGAGCTCAAGCCCAAGACATTGCTATTGCACTGCGCTTTCTAACTTAATGTGTATGCTGATGTCCGATCTCACCCATAGATCACTTGCTTGTCAAGCGCATTTGAATATGTAAATAGAATTTGTGCTATACAAATTCATTAACATTACGATAACCATAATAGACAGCGTAGCAAGCTTTTTCATAAAAACGAAAAACCCGAAGTAAAATTTCCGCATTCTCGCCGCCTGCCCGAAATATGCGAGAAAATTGCCTCATTTTTTGCGCAGAAAGAATGTGGGAAAATCTCCTTGGAGACTTTCGTCAGCACGCGAACAATCGCTACGTTTGTTAAGCTTTATTATGGACCCAGGTATGGTCTGGTTTCGTGTGTCACCGATAATTAAAGAAGTCAGGGAAGGGACTTTTAATCTTACTTGTGATAGAGGGCGCATTTAGCAGTCTCTTCCACCGAACTTTCGTTTGCAACTTTTGCCATGTTTTGGGACACGCGTGGCGAGACCAGGGAACGGGAAGAAATAGAGACTTTGGGAACGACGTCGTTGGTTGTTTGCGTTTTAGAGCCGAAGGTGATGACGGACCAGACGTGTTGCGGTGGTTAGATCGCATGCTCATAAGATTGTGTCAGAAGTTTGGTGAATACCACAAGGATGATCCCGGATCATTTCGTCTGGCAGAGAACTTCTCCTTATACCCTCAGGTAAGAGGATCTTGAAAAAGAAATGCTTGGCTTCGGAAGCAAGATCAGCAAAACCCCTAATTTACACACGGTATGATTTAAAATCTCAATGTGGGGTTTGATGCAATTCAAATAAACTTGCCACTGGCAGGAGAAAGCTAATTGGCATTCGCAATTGATAGTGGAATCAACTTGGGACCATTTATAACAAACCCAATCTGTTGTCAGAGAGAGATACAGATGCTGAGCTTCCTATGATAGTTTTGCATTATGTTTGCTGTAGACTTCCGACCCCAATCAAGATCAGAGACTGTTTCGATTTCGGCACATACAGTGTAGAAAGGCTTCTTAGAATTTATCACAAAGAAGAAATGTGGTCGCTATTATGAAAGATGTCAATTGTACCTCAGATGTGATTAAGTATCTCAAGCATTTCTACCTTTTTACGTGATTTTTCTGGCTTTGTTTTGTACAGTTCATGTTTCATTTGAGGCGTTCGCAATTCCTTCAAGTGTTTAATAACAGCCCGGATGAGACAGCTTACTATAGGTGAGTTTTCCTGGCGTTTCAAATCCTCCGAGGTCTCAATTAGTTTACTGTGATTAATAAACTTAGTGTCCTCTTCGTTCTACCATTTTTTGGTAGAAATGAGGCGGTGCCTGCAACCGCAGTTTAGGAAACGGGCGAGGTCCACTGACAGTCCCTGGGTCTCCGAAATTGAAGTTTCTCAGGGTGTGTCAAATTTTCTGCGTTGAAACATTGGAGCAATTTCCTGAGTTTTATAAAAAAAATGTATTACTAGCTGCATAGAAATAAGTTTTTCAGACGTTCAGTGCCAACACTGTTGAAACAACCCCTAGTCCAGTTTTTGACTACCCTGCGAGCAGAGTCTCTTTCGATCTTCCTAGATAAGTCGGGAAGAGGAAAGTAGACTCTGCTCGCCGCCTCCACATTATTTGATTTGCCGCTCATCCAAAGAATTGGATGAGTCAGTCCAGGTTCGACTTGTCAAACCTGTTTTTTTTTATTTTTGCGCATGATCAGTCGCCACGCGTCATCAATATTTTGAAATTTACAACAGCGTGGCAATTTTAACTGTTAGAATTCCCATGAGTTTTTCCTATATGTGTCGGTTACAGAAACTAGCCTGACAGAAACCTATAAATTTTTCAGTAAAAAAATAAAATGGCATTTTTAAGATATATGGACTATCTTTACTTTCCAATGAAATGATTCCTTGATTGTCGTGTGTTTGCCGGAGTTGTTCGAAAATATTCCGACTTCTTCTTCTTCGTTTTGTGGCTACTGGTCACGCGTGACTGACACCGGATACATAAATTTTCAATTTTTAACGCATGCTCAATACAAAATGTGGAAGCGGCGAGCAGAGTCTACTTTCCTCTTCCCGAATTATCTAGGAAGATCGAAAGAGACTCTGCTCGCAGGGTAGTTTTTGACTTGCTGTCCTTTGATAATACCAACATCCTTTCACTGAATTTAACATGTTGTGTCAACAGGAACTAATAATTATTAGTTTTGTGAGGTTGGGTCAGAGATCTCGTGGAAACTGTCGGCATTACCTAGGTCTACGAAAAGTTTCGTTTCTCGTATTTGCTTTTCACATTTTCCACCCAGAACGCATACGAAAACCGTTGCACTGCAACGTTTTAATCTTTTTGTGGGTGAGGTGTTTGTCAAGTATTGACTGGTGATTTTAACGTCAAATAACCGGGCTCAACTTTTCGGCAGGCACATTTTAAACCGTGAAGATGTGACCAACTCGCTGATCATGATCCAGCCCATTCTGTACTCGTATTCATTCCAAGGACCACCTGAGGTTAGATTGAAATATTTCAGTTGCTAATTTGTGTTGCTGTGTCGTTGTGGGTTGTTCTTTAAGGTGTTAAAACATATCATGTAGTTTCGATAATCGATCTTCTTTTTTTTTGCTTTTCAGCCTGTATTGCTTGACTCCAGTAGTATCTTGCCCGACAGAATTTTGCTCCTGGACACCTTCTTTCAGATCCTCATTTACCACGGAGAGGTTAGAAGCTTTTTAAACTCTATGTCCCGAATTAGACTACTAGTGGTGTGGGAAAAGATTTATCGGCAGGTCCATCAAGTTCGATCACACTTTATAAAATCGGCAAAGTGCCTCAGTATTTCTGTTTTGTTGTCCCTGTTTCTGTTCGGTTCAAGTTTGCATCATTTGCATTAACTTAATTCCGCTTCTCTATGACAGTATTCAAAGAGTTCTTGTCACCTTATTTTCGTCTCAGTAGTATGCTAAAAGAGTCTACGTTTTCTCTGTGGTGGAGGATACTGACAGAGCAGGGAACTCGCGTTCTTTTGTGAGATTGTCTTAAACATTTTACGTGAAACAGGGGCGCCTTTTCCCTGACATTTTTTTCCTTTTGTCTACAGACAATTGCGCAGTGGAAAAAGGCCGGTTATCAGAATGACCCTCAATATGAAAGTTTCCGGGGTCTCCTGCAAGGTCCTGTTGATGATGCGGGTGAAATTTTACAGGTCCGCTTCCCAATGCCAAGATACATAGAAACAGAACACAATGGGTCACAGGTAATACAATCAACTCATCTTCACTGAGCGCAACCTCCATTGGCTTGCTAAGCGTTTCATTAAAACGATATTCTCCGAAGAAATTTCTTTCAATTCATCAGTGAATCGAAAGATAAATAGGCGATCAGGAACTTGGTATAAAGTACGTTGGTCGATTAGCGAAAAGATTTTTGTAGCGTTAGACCCTTCGTCAGATTTCGTTGCTTAACTATAAATATATGTTTCAACAGTCGTATTTGTATATGAATACAACTGTATTCCAGCAAAAATCGAGGGTTAAGGTGCTTCTTAAGTATTGCACTGCGCATCCTATACTGCGCATATGACGTGTCAATATTTATACATTGGGCAAATTTACAACATTGTAAATATGGCGAAAGTCGATCATACACGACGAAACAGTTCTCAAAACACGTGAGAGAAGTTGTGAATGACCCATATTTTTTTGCGAATAAGCCCGCGCATTCCGAGAACATGGCGAATTTCGTTGTTTCGATCTACGATAATCGAGATAGTCAGGTACGATGGTGTTTTACTCTTAAACGAGCACGGTGACCTATATTTTTTATTGGATCATTTTGGTGTACAAATTATCCCCTTGAAATAAAATTACAAATTTATCGGAAGGAAAAAAAGATATAGCTAAAAAACGTACAGAAAACCCCTTACCCAGGTATGTATTTGATGATCTTGATAACAACGACCCGAGAAACGTTTTGAGTCGACGTCCTTTAAGTTGAGTGATTTTTCAATAATCTATGTAGGGCAGTGTTTCATGTGCTCTCGACTTTCTACCTATCAGGTGTTTTTTCAAGTGTTGCTTTTAAAAAAAACCCTCTCGTTTAGCTACCGCAAAATGTACCCTGAGTCGATGAAATAGCGCGCGTGATTAGTATCAGTACAGGCATCAATGGGGTAAGATTGGCCCATTATATCTCTTAAGCAAGCACGGTGACTTATGTTTTTTATTGTAGTTCTCAAAACAGGGGTTAGCAGGGAACATTTAGGGAAAGTTTCAAGAAAATCGTTCGGAATTTTTTTTTCTGAGGAATCACCTTAAGACCCACGATTGGAACTGGCGAGAAATGACCCACAAAGACCTTTGCCTTGCTTTGCGAAAGCCAGTCGAAGATCCACCTGATGAGATTTTAAACAGAAGCCTCTGGGTTTTAGGGCCAAACCCTAATCTCATCCACTTGGTCACACCCCTTCTTACGTAACTGTTTTTTTTATTCATCGCCAGGCTCGCTTTCTGCTGTCCAAAGTGAACCCATCTCAGACCCACAACAACATGTTTGCCTGGGGCCAGGATGCTGGAGGTGCTCCTGTACTGACTGATGACGTTAGTTTACAAGTCTTCATGGAACATCTTAAAAAGCTGGCTGTATCAAATACTTCCTAAAGATTACACAGGAAGGCGTTCCACAGAGAATTTTAGTGCAGTACTCCAATAAGATTCATCAAGAAAATTCCTTTCCAGATTTTTCAGTCTAGTGTATACAGGAATGAGTATTCAAATAAAGACGTGCTTTTTTTGCTTGGCTCAAAGGGCAAGGCTGATGGTACATTACAAATAAAAGGCAAAACCAGTACTTTTAGCGCTTTGGGAAAAAAAGCACCCCTTTTTATTTTATAGAGAACAAAAATGTCATGCAATTAATTTCGCTGAGACTAATGTAAACCAAAGCTAATTCTAGCCTCCCACGCAGATGTTCTTAGGGCTTTGTTACGCGTTCCTCCCCCCGAACGTCTACTGAAACGAGAAACCACTTCCGTTCGTGGATTGCGGACCAATCAGAGGCCGTTTCCAGTTTTGGATAAACTCCGTTTGGTATGGCATTCTTCCGCAGCATATGATTGGCTATGTAGAACACAATTAGTCGATACTGATTGGTTTCTTTGAATTGTGGGCAAAGAGCCGTTGAACGGAAGTGGTTTTTGGGTTCAGCAAACGTTAGTGGGAGAGGAACGCGTGACGAAGCCCTAAGAACGTTTGCGAGGGAGGCTAAGCTAATTCTAGATTCCGGTTACCGACCCATTCCTCTCGCACGTTAACTTGAAGCATTCGACGCCATCAAGTTGAGACTTTGAATCAAGTACAAAGGCTTTTTGTAGCCCGTTGTTGGTATTTAACATCAAATTTGACAGATATTTCGTTTCAGGTCAAATTGTCCTTGTATTTGTAAGAGGAGGCACTGTCATTCCAGTGCAAGGGTCTCCCTCAATGCATTTGTCTTTTTGAACGGCCGTTCTTAGTCCTAGTGTCCAGCCCCCAGCGGAGTAAGCGTTAGGCGCGCGACTCTTGTCTACAGCGCACAGTAAAAAGAGAGACCCTGGGAACGAAGGTGGTAAGAAAAAGGCGAGGGACCACAAGTGCAATCAAGTTTTACTTGCTAATACTTCCAGGAAAAATAAAAGGGAGAAATACCAATAATTCCTTTGTTCTCTTCTGTTGTACACAACAGGTGGCATTCCGTAATCATGCAGGTATGTGTCACCACGTTGCTCTGATTCAAAAGAGCATGAACACCTACACAAACAACCAAAATGCAAGACGTCTTATTCAGTTTCACGTTTCTTTGCATCAAACTGGTTAGTTTGTTGATAACGTGGAAAACATCCATGCGGCCTTATATCCCTTTCATGGTCATTTTGTTTGCACTTTTTTCGTCTAGAGGACTGGGGACAAAGCCAGGTACAATTTTGCTGTCACGTGTTTAGTGGAGAGTCTGTCGAATGAAAGCCACAAGCGTCTTTGAGTAAATGAAGGATTTCCTCTTTTCATTGCGCATGAAATGAAATAGGTGCCAAAATTTGGAAGGAGGTAAAGTTGACGAAAACCCAGAATTTGAATTTATCCCCTCATTATAAAGTCATGAATTTCAAGTAGAGCGAGCACCCTTGGAAACAACAGGTTATCAAATGCTCTAATAGAACAGGAAAGGCCCTTATTTGAAAAATACTTTTTTTTATTCCGAGACACCATGGACTAAATACTGTTTTTTCATGGAAACTCATGCTCTTATCTCTGATTCTTTGCTTTCTTGGGCTGTGGCTAACGCGATGTGTAAACCCATGAGGTGGCTGAAAGATTTTACAAAATTGTTATTATGTTATTTTTTAGAATATCATTTGAGGAGAGAATTACTAGCAGAAAAGGTGAGGCGACAAAACTAAGAAGCCGTGAAAAATTGCTAAGAGAGGCACCAGAAAAATCAAGGGTACTACAGCGTAAGGGAAAATTGGACAAAAACATCACCGGCACAAGGCGACATTTGGTCGAAATACATGCTTCAGAACAATATCCGCGGAGCAGTCCACTGACAAAACAACTTTCACCAAATGAATTGCTAAGTGAGTTTGCAGCGCAGTATTTCTCATCACGGCCTCCTGAGAGAAAAACGAACATTTTCTCGCGAAATGTACCTGATATTGAGAATATGAGTGACGAGCCTCGCGGAGATTTCGATGAAGTTGTTACGGAGGAAGGTACATCGTCTCGCATCACAAAGCAAGATGCGGCTTTGTTACGGAGACTAATGAAAAATAAAAAAGGCTTGAATTTGGAGAATTCTGGCCGATCATTTGGAAAAAATCAGAACAAGGATAAGTCTGCCGCAGGACACCACAGTGTAGGAAAGAACCACAGAGGAAAGAGTTTTGAAGGTCATATGAGGAGTCAAGAAAGAAGTGCAAATGCCCCTAATAGTCTTGCAGAAGCACAGAATAAAGGTCAGAAGCGGGTAAAAAAGGTTGAAGAGAAGCTCCGTAAAACACTGTCTCAGAAAAATGAAGACAAAAAAGAACAGACAGACGAAAATGATGGTGAGGAGGATGGAATGAAAAATGAATCAGGAGTTCCATATGAAGCGGAACAACTGCGTCATTTTCTGAGCAAGAGGTTTCGATATAAAAACGTCCAAGCCCAATCCTTGACTTTGCCTCATCCAATACCGAATCACGTAATTGCACCAATCATGCCAAGCTTCTGGGTAAACCAAGAGCCATTTGAAACCCCGGTTAGCCGAGACCCGAGACCGTTTGGGGAGATTAGAGACTTCCAAAAGCAACAGATAATAATTCCGCGGTTGCAGCTTGCTTACCCTGCCCAAATCCCTCTGTTCATTGCGCCACAATTATGGCACCTTCCTGTAGCTACGACGAGGTTCCCTCTCGTTGTAGGCCCTACGTTCTATCAGCCTCCAAATAGGGGTTCATTTTCCCATTCGTTTCTCCCAGCACTAAGAGGAAACCAAGGATACACTATCAATGTAAACGGAATGAGGGGAGTTTTCTCAAAGGATCCTGGGTTTGTTGTAAGATTTCATTCCCCAGACAGCGAAGTGACGGTGGTGAAAAAGAAGAGTTACGTGGCTGCTCCAATCGGATGGTTGTCGACTTTGCGAAGCAGGTCACCATTTGGACGCAGCAATTAATCATTTATGATAGTGCGATGGAGCCGAAATAACGTACGCAGCGTTCAGTCGACGCTGGCAAATAGTATCGTAAAATTGTAAATGGTTTGAACCCAGGAGTCATATCATTAAGTAAAGTACGATCGTCCGGGTGAGTGTAGTCCTGAGAAGGACTGTTTGAGATGACATTGACTGATGTTTCGACAACCTGAGCGGAAGTCATCTTCAGAGTCAAGTGATTTGTGTAACGTCAGTAGATACTATAAGAACTCCGGTCGTAGATGTCATTGGTCAACTTATCAG
>NC_090894.1:18630206-18640206 GCF_036669925.1 Montipora capricornis | reverse complement strand
CACACTTATATCATTAACCTGGCACCTGTGGTTTCACTGAAACGGCGAGTGGCTTACTCCAAGACGCTTCGTAAGCGTAACCAAGGTTTGTCGATTGACAATTTTATATTACAATTGCTGCAAACTGTTGTGATTTAGTTTTTTTATTGCATTGCATCGCTGGTATTTTCCGCCCCAGTTTTGCTTTCGTTGGCGTTTTACCGGTAATTGTATCAAAGTTAAACAGTACTCACAGCATAGCATCGTCCCACTGACGAAGGGCCTCAGAAAGGGGGTTGAATTTGGTATCCAAATTGGTTGCTATGGAAGTGATGTAATACCATGTCTGCTCTTCCGAACTGTTGCTGATAATAAGTGGATGATTGGGATCTGGGTACGTCCAAACAATGGCCACATTACACTGTAGGCTTCCTCTCTCTTCAGTCTTATTGACCTAAATTATTGCGTAACAGAGCAAGAAAATCAACAATCTTATAAAAATGAGATTAAAAATTGAAGCAAAAGGGGAAATTGGCCCTTCGTGATGGCGTTATCCGTGATGGCGTTATCCATCACTTTCTCAGATTCTGCAGTCCGTCTGTCTGAGCCGATAAGTGCTTGCTCTGTGTAAGAAGCACATGAATCGGAAACTCACCGTTACGTCACCTATTGTCATTAATGTGCCAACCAGAGATCTATTGGCTGTCGAGACAAAGGTTCTTTTGTTCTTTGATTGGCAAAATTTAATTAAATATTAAAAGAATTGTTTATAAACCGGTCAGTGTAAAACGCAGACTGCAGACCGGTCACGCCAAAACGCAGAGTGCAGACCGTGCAGACCAGAGGTAAAATATGGCATTACCCTCACTATTATTGAGAGCTAACCATAAACAAGCTAACCTGAGTGTTCTTTAGACCTAATTAGGCTAACCGAATGTTATTTAGGCCTAATTCAGGCTAACCGGATTTTCATTTTACAGACGGTCTGCACAGTCTGCAGTCTGCGTTTTTCAGTGTCCCACTGCAAACTGCAGACCGGGGGTAAAATGCAGACTGAGGTTATAATTTAACTGTTGAAAAAGCCCAAACCCATTAGAAATGCTAGCAGTTAAGCCTAAATATTGTTTTAGGCCTAATTAGGCCTAAGGTTAGCATTTCTAAGGGGTTTGGGCTATTTCAACAGTTACGTTATAACCTAAGTCTGCATTTTACCCCTGGTCTGCAGTGTGCGTTTTACACTGACCGGTTTATAAACAGTGAATATCGAATTCAAATAGTGATTCGCCCAGTTATTCATAGATTGCTATTTCCCGTGTAAGTTTAAATGTAATTTATGGACATTGTTTTCAAAGGATAGGAACAGCGTCGAGTCGAAGTTTTCATTATAACAACGAAATTATATCTTTTCGCTTTTCAATAGATAACTACAGAATTCAATGTGTCCAGGGTGCAGATAGAGGTTTGGCCGTTTACAAACGGAGAAGCTTTAGCATAGCAATTGTGGGTCGCTTCATTCCTGTGTGGGTTTTTTTCCTGTGAAGGCAATCGATGATGAAGCGGAGAGAGAACAAATCAGTACTGAATGTGAAATGGCGTTGCATATCCGCTGGAAATACAAGGATATGGCGAACACGGTAGCAATTGATAAAAATCTGGGCGTTGTCAAACACGTTGCCTCATTTTTTTCTAGCGGCTACGGCCATGAATTGCTCGGGTAAAACACTGAGTTGAGTCTGCCACTTATGCTGCTGTGTAGCTGCAATGTTTGGTCAATTCAACGCTAGCCTTAAGATAAGGTATTTTCTCAGAATATATATGAAAGAAATAATGCATGTTCCGTTCGTGAAGGTTGCGTTGTACTGCAAGTTTCCATTGAGTTCACGAAGTTTATAAATCATTAAACGCAGGTAGTAAGTGCTGCTCATGCGTGGCTGTTATTTTACTCGTTGTCTTATATTTGTTTTATGTGCATTAGATGTTCTCAAAACAATTAATACAGCATTGTAAATTTGCGATTGTTGCTTTGAAATCTGTTTTGATTGAAAAAAAGTCCCTCGTTATGATTCTCCACAGTTTAAACGTTTCAAGTTTATTAAGAGATGTGTTTATACTCATTGATTTGTACTGTCTCGAGAGTGAAAAGTAAGCGATTTCATGGCAACGTGACTTCCAGATGTTGGTGTAACCGTAGACGGTTCGGCTCCAAGCAAAAGCGACACGCTTCCGCAAATAATTCTGAAACAATGTACCACACAGACCTCAGACTTGGTAAGGTTGTTTAATGCATTGGTCTTCCACAACATTTCATGTTCTTGGCCCTTTTTCATTGTACGGCTTCGAATTTACTTTTTTTATAGCATGACAGTGAAACGATTTATGGCGATACCGGAAATTGATATACAATGATGAAGCTATTGTACCGGTCACGTATTCCCATTCCCGCAAAGAAAATATTGTTGGAGAGAATGTTTCATGCAACTAAACAAGAATAAACCAAAACTCACCCGGCCTGTGGCTGCCAGAGCGTCACTTCTACCAGAATCAGTCATGTAAAAAAAAATGTCGTCGGTGATATATCCCAAATTTGGAACGATCTTCAGTTCAAATTCCCTGCTTGCGTTGTTCTTGGCTGTAATTTCTACCACCAAAAGATTTTTTCTGGTCCTGTGCGCGTAGATCCTCTGCTCCACGTTTAACGACTCCGACTTGAACCATTTGTAAAACACTCCCTCGCCTACGTCCAGCGCGTACGAGGTTTTACCTGGGATTCCCGGCTCGACTTTGAAATTGACTGACGCGGTAGATGGCACGCGAGCTCGGTGCGTGTGCTCATAAAAATAAACAGGGTAAATTGGATATTTCTTGGGACGCGCCGGGCCATTGAAGACTCCTGATACATGGACTGTATCACTGTAGATTACAGTACTCACATAACCATTGCCCACTGAAGGCATAAAATTGCTGTATCTGGTGGGAAGCACAGAGCTTCGGCTGTAGAACCGAGGTAGTTTTTCAGTGACAAAGCGAGTCGCTGTACCAACCGTCGGGGATGAGCATACGAAGGACACAAGACTAAAATAGTGTATAGTAAGTATCAAAACACCATGTACTTTCATAGTGACAAGAATGGAATGGTCGTCCAACTGCGCAACACGACGACCCACGGCTCCGGTTGTCAAACAAGCAAAGCACTGTTAGCAGCGTGCAGCGCTGGTGTATGTCAGTGTCAAGTGACATTGACTGATTAGTGACATATATTTTCAATCATGAAACACTGGAAAGATCCTCATCAACACCTTGGTTTTATCGGTGTTTTATTGGCCGACAAAAGGCTAACACTGGTAACCTTCGCCCTGAACCTTGCAAGAACTTTCAGGAGCTCTTGGCACACAATAGCGTGGACGCAAGAAGGATAAAGGGATAATTCATGTATGTGCTGACTTCCGATCTCACCCATAGATCACTTGCTTGTAAGGCGCATTTGAATATGTCAATAGAAAATGCGCTATATAAATTCATTACCGTTACCATTACCATTACCATTCAGACTGCCTGAGCCTAGGGTCTTGCACAAGTTATCACCATGGGCCCGTTTCTTGAAACATTTCGTGCTCTTTTCGGGTGTCACAATTCCCTCTGTAAATTACGAACGGAGGGCTTTTTTCACAATAATTTTGATTTTTGTTATTTTGAAAACATGTCAAAAGAAAAGCGTATCGAAACAAGCGAATGGCACTTTCGTGACTATGGCTTTTCGGGACGTTCGAGAAACTGGCCCCAGGCCCACTTTCTGCATGGAGGATATTGTTTCCATCGAGGAAAGTTAAACTGGTTTACCTCAATGGTAGAAATGCTGCTGAGGAGAAGGAGCGGTAATTTAACGCCGGTTCGTGCGTAGAATTGAAGAGAGATTTTAATAGGTCTTGAGCAGGGACAGTGCAAAACGTGGACCCCCAAACTAGACCCCACTCGAGAAAAGAAGAGAAAGAAATTAAAGTTTGAGGATTAGAGCATGGTTTTGATAAGCGCAGACAAGAGAGTATAAGGTAAGAGAGGAAATTCCTCTTATTGGACTTATTCCCATCGTAATCCCTGTTAGGTTATTTACCTTCATACTCTCTTGAAAACGAACTTAACACAACTCTCCAACATTTTGAGACGGTTTGAAAGTACAGCATTTTCACTTGCATGACACCAGATGCTGAAATCTGTTTTGATTGATAAAATGTATCTCGTTGTTGTTTATTCTTCGCAGTTTAAAAGTTAATATATTCCTATTTTTCACGTTGCAATGTTACCACCAATAGCGTGGCTCCTACTCTACTGACAAAAATTACACGTAACCCAAAATTCCTCCATTCGCTCTGACGAAGGGCTAACGCTGGAAACGTCAGCTTTTAGAATCTCTGTACGTTGGCCAATTTACATTATCAGCTCCGTTGATAAAACCAAAATTTTTGTATACATGAGAAAGACTTGTGAATCACCAAATTCAGCTCAATGAAATGACGAACTAATTGTGTTTGCTTCATTTTCTTGACAAATTCTCATTGTTTTTGGTCAGTTACTGTTTTGTATTTTTAGGTAGCAGTTTCCAAGCGGAAGCTGGCCGTACGTCCATACGTATGCGTTTTCGAGTAATTCTTTTTCTTCGTCTTGAGGGTTTTGACGTCTAGAGGTACGTGGGATTTTTCCTGCCGCAGTGAGTGAGCCCGAAGCGAATGAACGAGACAGCTCTCTTATCGGGAGAAGGACACATTCTTCGAAAAGCAAGGAATTGTGGTTTGAGCGAATGGAGGAATTAAGTTGCGCGGTCTGATCTCGTGTAAACAAATTGCTCGTTACACAGGTTAGAACAAAAAGCTCTCAGCCACGTTCCCAATACGAGGAGACTTAAACTGTAAAACTGCTCTCTTCTTTAGACCTCTAGTAACGTTCAATTTCGCTTCTTCGACACTTCTTTTTTCTGTTATGAACTTTATCGCACTTTTGTGAAATACAAATAGGAAAAGCTGTTAGGCTGAACTAAAGTGATGAATGGTCAGGATTTCGGGCGTTAAATCATAAGTATTTCGAGTGAACAAAAAAAAAACTGGCATTACAATGCATATGGCGTCTGCGAAAGGAAATTACGTCATATATCTCGATGGTCAACCCCTCCCCAGAATCCAAACCCACCCGACGGGGATTAACTTCAGTGAACGTTTGTCGTGAAAGTATCTGAAAGGACGAGTAGTGAATCAAGCAAAAATACCAAAATACTCTTTGTTTGTCCCTGCAAAACTTTGCATAAGCATTGTTTCCAGTTTCTCTTGGTATCAATATAAGTCCCGAGAGAAAATAAAAACAATGCTAATGCAAAATTTTGGAGGGACAAACAAAGAGTATTATGGTATTTTTGATACTAGCTATTAGCAACAGTGAATCTGGGAGTTGCAAATTATTCTAGACCCAAAGGTGCAAGGAAAAAAAATGAGCAGACAGGTGAAAGAAGAAAATGTCCTCTGAGGAGAGAAGAGGGTTTGCACCACGTGGTCAGTGCAGAAGAACGAAGTCACACATCAGCTCACATTTTTGATGAAGTGTATATTCCCTTATCTCTTGGGTTTCCTATTTTCCATAAATTAACGTAGTAGTGGAACCACAAAAATAAGTATATTTCCTATTGGCTTAATCACGATCAGCGTCATCTATTTCTCACAGCGCAATGTGAATAGAAGATACAAGCCAACAACCAACAACAACAGAAGACAAAGATGAAGAGATCTATGGTCACATGACCTGCTCCTGATAACTCGTTTAACTTGTGACATGCGCACTGAGCCTCGATCTCTTTTAAGAGTGACAGGTTTAGAAGTCTCCAAACTCTGAATCCCTTCTACTGTTGAAACCTCTAAAGGGGGTGCTATGGGGCCAGAAAACACCACAGTGATTGTAACTTTTATTTGATCGATCACAAAATCCATGCAACTCCCAAGGTAATGCAGTCTGATTGTCATTTTCGTGACGTTTGGCGGTAGATTTGGGTTGAAAGCCAGCTCAGAATCCGTGAGTCGGAATCCTCCATAGCCATAAATTACAGCTTGCAAAAAGCCTCCAGCTCCTGTGATGAAGTTCACTGCACCCCACATATCACGACGCTCCGTCCACACCTAGTTAACAAGAGGATTATTTCATGATTCACACTTTTTTTGCATTCAACAGCCAACAACAAAAATTTACTCTTACGTTACATACGAGCAGCGAAGATTGGTTGTTGCGTCCGGCCTCAATTTGCGGCCGCATCAATGATAACACTCATCCAAAGACTGGCTTATTCCAGGAGGTCCCCAATCCTAGGAATTTCGACTGGTTTCGTGTTTTTGGTATCGTTGGAAATACTGCTATGACGGTTCTATTTAACTTCCCGAGACTGCGCAAAAGAGACGGAGTCCATGATTTGTGGAGACACGCGGAGTTCGTCATTTTCGGAGCTGACTAAATGAACGCTAGCCTTCAGAGTTGCCCCCTCCTGATTTGAGACCCGTAATACCATGACTTATGACGACTTTAATGGCCCCTTCTCTGGGTAGAGTTAGCTTAAATAAGAGGCGCCACACGAGAAAAGACAGTAATAAACAAAACACAAGATGGCGTTATTGAGGGGAATTCTGCCTTGCGGTCGGTTAGTCGGTACAACTTCGGATTGCGTGACATGAACAACCTAACTTGCGTCCCGAGCACTACGAGCTGAATTAGCACGAAGAGTACTGCTTAGCAAGCAGTGACAAAGGCAAACGAGCCAACAAGCTTTGAGGAAGACGCTGCGCACACTTAAACGCACCAAGCAGGAGTGACCCAATTTTATTATAGCGCAAAACAAAGTGCCAAATAAACCCATCTCCAGAGGGAGAGTGGGACTGACAAATCGCCAGTAACTGCCAAATACTTTGTAAAGAAGAACTGCAAGGTGAGCCTTGGACAGCTCGTTTGAGCTTTTAAGCTAGACACTGTCTGTTGGTAAAGGCAGTTACGAAAGCTGTACCATAAAACGGTAAGACATGCTCGTCACTGTACTATAGCAGTTATCAATAGAGCGTTATTAGATTTGGCATTTGATGTCGTACTACAAAGCTGGAACAACGCCGCAGTATCTCAGTCTTCGCTACAAAGAAGCCGTTGATTGCTGTGACCTTGAACGTTGGACTATTTTGTAGTAACAAAGATAACATCGCGCCGTGAATGACTCACTTTAATACTGTGCGTCATGTTTCATTAACGGTATTTTAATGATCAGACAGTAAAATCTCATATAATTACCTTAAATGGACCGCGGATATTGGCGTAATTCTTTGCAAATGGTTTTTCAGCTCTTTTTTTGTCTCCTACATCAAGCCAGCCAATAGCAAACATGGAATGTGTCATAGCAGGACCATTCGGGTCGGTGCGTTCTTCGTATAGCTTCAAATCGTTACAACGTACCTGGATAAACATGATATAATGAAACAATTGTTATTGAATATCCTAAAAGGAGAAAAAACCAAAATATGACGGTCACACAAAGAAACATTGAAAAGACATGTGTCGAGAATGGCAAAATAATGAGAAAGTTACAAAGTGTACCACAACTAACATGATATCACGCATGTCCAAAAAAGTTGGACATAAACGTCACGAAACGTCCTAATGGAATAACATTGTTGGAATTTGGTATTCAACGTTTGTGCTTAAAGGAAAGCTTTCTGTTTTCGTCGATGAAGCACGTGCATATCAAACAGTATTTAAGTGAAGCTACGATACACACAGCTATGAACGCAATTTTAGCAATTGCGTAGAGAAGCCAGGAAAATCCAGGACTTCACCGGGTTTGTAACCCTTGACCTTGCGCTACCGGTGAGACGCTCTACCCACCTGCGCTATGCCCCGAGGTCACGGGTTCAAACCCCGTTGAAGTCCTGGATTTTTCAGGCTTCTCATTTGCTGTGCAATTGCTAAAATTGCGTTCATAGCTGCGAGGATCGTAGCTTCACTTAAATACTGTTTGAGATGCACAGCTTCACTTGATTTCATATCCGCAGTTCAATTATGATTCATTTCTTATATATCATTTCATCGTTTAAACAGTATTTAGTCAGTTAGTAATGGATAGTCAATAGGCCTTGTGCATGATTACGGCATATGCTCAAATTTACCACCAAGCCCGCTCGTTTGCACAAAATTATTCACATAATCTGGACATGCAATACTCTTCGCACGTGGGTCTTCTTTACAAGATTGCTCCTTTGGGATTTAGCTCATATTAAAATTTACAAGCTTGTTGCTTCAGGGATATTGATACAAGGAAATTCAAAAAACGGCGTTTTTTGAGGGATGACAACCAGAAGGAAGCCTTGTTCATTCTAAGGAAATGGTCTCACAAATAGTTTCAAGCAATCGTTTCTAAGAAAGTAAAGACACCTGGTGTCGGGGAAACTTAAAACGCCTCACTTCCGGTCGCTGTTACGCCGTTCAGAAAAGAAAGTCGCTGAAGCTGAAGCTCTCTTGTTGATAGCCATCTCCCGGCAACCTAAAGCCCAAGTCGACAGAGAGACGTTACAGTTGCACTATGTCATGATTCGTTCGTTGGTCCAACGCTCTGGATCCTACATGCCTTATCGTTTTTCCGACAATCGCAAAATATTAGATATTTTGGGATAAAGCTTCTACCTGTTTGTCCATTTCATACATTAGTGGAAAGCCAAGTAAAATTGCGTCTGCCTGTTTGACTTCCTTGTCTAACGTGTAACCTTCATATTCCGGATGAAAATTGTTCTCCTTGTCAAAAGGTATAAATAACTTTTCAGCAATTGTTGTCCATTCCCTTGGAACCTCTCTTCCTAGAACCTTAGCTGCTTCTTGGCGAATAAAAGGTTTATTTTAGCCACCACATTAGTATAAACCGAGTTATTGACTGGGTAGTGATATTCATCAGGTGGCATCACGTGGTTGATGACGTAGCGATCATTCGCAATATCGTACTCCACTCTGCTGGCCCAGTACTCTGCGGTTTGGTAGACCAACGGTATCCGATTTCTTGCAACCAGTTGAGATCTTTGCTAACATTCCAGAATTGTTTAGCGGCAAAGGAAATGTCACCCGTAATGTGAATCTGAGCTCTTCCGTACCTCTCCCCTGGGGAAGTTTCCAAGCCTGTAAAGGAACTTTCCCACGGAAACATGGCACCTAGAAAAAAATTGAGACCAACGATTGACAACAAATGAAACACCTTTGATTCGAGAAGCAGCTACTGTGAATTACTTTTAAGTAGCGACTATGAATTCACTGCTAAATCGTGGGACGCAAACAGTCCCTGAAATGCAAAAGCAGCTTACTTATGTACATGCAATGCGGATACATTCGTAAAAAAGTGTATATAGTCGTGGAATTATATCAGTGTCTAGTTCACGTTTGAGAAGCGTCATTAATGAATACATTATGGGCGATTCGACTCATAACTTGGCTGACTTCCTAGTGGTAAAGAAACAGCTGATTGATGATAAGAGAAGGACCAGTTACGGGTTATTCGATTGGGGCCAGTTCATCAAGTTTATTCAGTTTTTAAAGGCTATTCCAAACTGTTTATGGGTAGCTTATTGTTTATCCTGATTCACAGAGGGTTTTCTTGCGTGCTTCACGGTGTTTATTTCAGGTTTACTCTCCTTCCAAACGCCAATTCTTAGGTGCACAAAAAGTGGACCTGACAAGATTATCCCAATTCACGGCGGGCAAATAAAAGAAAAAAACCATGTCCATAATATTATCTGCTTTCATAAGATAGACAAGTCACAAAATTCGTTGGATTGGAGACGCAACATTACCTTCGTAACCATACTCCTTGGCGATTCTGCGCGCTGCAGGCAATCGATCCTTGCGATATTTCAAAGAACTTCTAGCCAAGCTCGGATGAAGCAACACAAGAGCTGGAAACAGCCAAATGTCCTGATCCCAGAATGTATGCCCCATGTACTCCTCCGCTGCTGGTAATCCCCCGGGACTTAACCCG
>NC_090894.1:18607038-18622420 GCF_036669925.1 Montipora capricornis | reverse complement strand
CATGAAACACTGGAAAGATCCTCATCAACACCTTGGTTGTATCGGTGTTTTATTGGCGACAACGGCTAACACTGGTAACCTCGCCTGAACCTTGCAAGAACTTTCAGGAGCTCTTGGCACACAATAGCGTGGAACGCAAGAAGGATAAAGGAATAATTCATGTATGTGCTGACTTCCGATCTCACCCATAGATCACTTGCTTGTAAGGCGCATTTGAATATGCACTAGAAAATGCGCTATATAAATTCATTACCGTTACCATTACCATTACCATTCGGACTGCCTGAGCCTAGGGTCTTGCACAAGTTATCACCATGGGCCCGTTCTTGAAACATTTCGTGCTCTTTTCGGGTGTCACAATTCCCTCTGTAAATTATGAACGGAGGGCTTTAACGGTCATCAAACTTCACAATAATTTTGATTTTTGTTATTTTTGACAACATGTCAAAAGAAAAGCGTATCGAACAAGCTAATGGCACTTTCGTGACGATGGCTTTTCGGGACGTTCGAGAAACTGGCCCAGGCCCACTTTCTGCATGGAGGATATTGTGTCCATCGAGGAAAATTAACTGGTTTACCTCAATGGTAGAAATGCTGCTGAGGAGAAGGAGCGGTAATTAACGCCGGTTCGTGCGTAAATGAAGAGAGATTTTAATAGGTCTTGCGCAGGGACAGTGCAAAACGTGGACCCAAACTCGACCCCCTCGAGAAAAGAAGAGAAAGAAATTAAAGTTTGAGGATTAGAGCATGGTTTTGATAAGCGCAGCCAAGAGAGTATAAGGTACGAGAGGACATTCCTCTTATTGGACTTATTCCCATCGTAATCCCTGTTCGGTTATTTACCTTCATACTCTCTGAAAACGAACTTAACACAACTCTCCAACATTTTGAGACGGTTTGAAAGTACAGCATTTTCACTTGCATGACACCAGATGCTGCAATCTGTTTTGATTGATAAAATGTCTCTCGTTGTTGTTTATTCTTCGCAGTTTAAAAGTAATATATTCCTATTTTTCACGTTGCAATGTTACCACCAATAGCGTGGCTCCTACTCTACTGACAAAAATTACACGTAACCCAAAATTCCTCCATTCGCTCGGACGAAGGGCTAACGCTGGAAACGTCAGCTTTTAGAATCTCTGTACGTTGGCCAATTTACATTATCAGCTCCGTTGATAAAACCAAAATTTTTGTATACCTGAGAAAGACTTGTGAATCACCAAATTCAGCTCAATGAAATGACGAACTAATTGTGTTTGCTTCATTTTCTTGACAAATTCTCATTGTTTTTGGTCAGTTACTGTTTTGTATTTTTAGGTAGCAGTTTCCAAGCGGAAGCTGGCCGTACGTCCATACGATGCGTTTTCGAGTAATTCTTTTTCTTCGTCTTGAGGGTTTGACGTCTAGAGGTACGTGGGATTTTTCCTGCCGCCGTGAGTGAGCCCGAAGCGAATGAACGAGACCGCTCTCTTATCGGGAGAAGGACACATTCTTCGAAAAGCAAGGAATTGTGGTTTGAGCGAATGGAGGAATTAAGTTGCGCGGTCTGATCTCGTGTACACAAATTGCTCGTTACACAGGTTAGAACAAAAAGCTCTCAGCCACGTTCCCAATACGAGGAGACTTAAACTGTAAAACTGCTCTCTTCTTTAGACCTCTAGTCACGTTCAATTTCGCTTCTCGACCCTTCTTTTTTCTGTTATGAACTTTATCGCACTTTTGTGAAATACAAATAGGAAAAGCTGTGTTAGGATGAACTAAAGTGATGAATGGTCAGGATTTCGGGCCTTAACTCATAGTATTCGAGTGAACAAAAAAAAAACTGGCATACAATGCATATGGCGTCTGCGAAAGGAAATTACGTCTATATCTCGATGGTCAACCCCTCCCCAGAATCCAAACCCACCCGACGGGGATTAACTTCAGTGAACGTTTGTCGTGAAAGTATCTGAAAGGACGAGTAGTGAATCAAGCAAAAATACCAAAATACTCTTTGTTTGTCCCTGCAAAACTTTGCATAAGCATTGTTTCCAGTTTCTCTTGGTATCAATATAAGTCCCAAGAGAAAATAAAAACAATGCTAATGCAAAATTTTGGAGGGACAAACAAAGAGTATTATGGTATTTTTGATACTAGCTATTAGCAACAGTGAATTTGGGAGTTGCAAATTATTCTAGACCCAAAGAGTGCAAGGAAAAAAAATGAGCAGACAGGTGAAAGAAGAAAATGTCCTCTGAGGAGAGAAGAGGGTTTGCACCACGTGGTCAGTGCAGAAGAACGAAGTCACACATCAGCTCACATTTTTGATGAAGTGTATATTCCCTTATCTCTTGGGTTTCTTATTGTCCATAAATTAACGTAGTAGTGGAACCACAAAAATAAGTATATTTCCTATTGGCTTAATCACGATCAGCGTCATCTATTTCTCACAGCGCAATGTGAATAGAAGATACAAGCCAACAACCAACAACAACAGAAGACAAAGATGAAGAGATCTATGGTCACATGACCTGCTCCTGATAACTCGTTTAACTTGTGACATGCGCACTGAGCCTCGATCTCTTTTAAGAGTGACAGGTTTAGAAGTCTCCAAACTCTGAATCCCTTCTACTGTTGAAACCTCTAAAGGGGTGCTATGGGGCCAGAAAACACCACAGTGATTGTAACTTTTATTTGATCGATCACAAAATCCATGCAACTCCCAGGTAATGCAGTCTGATTGTCATTTTCGTGACGTTTGGCGGTAGATTTGGGTTGAAAGCCAGCTCAGAATCCGTGAGTCGGAATCCTCCATAGCCATAAATTACAGCTTGCAAAAAGCCTCCAGCTCCTGTGATGAAGTTCACTGCACCCCACATATCACGACGCTCCGTCCACACCTAGTTAACAAGAGGATTATTTCATGATTCACACTTTTTTGCATTCAAACAGCCAACAACAAAAATTTACTCTTACGTTACATACGAGCAGCGAAGATTGGTTGTTGCGTCCGGCCTCAATTTGCGGCCGCATCAATGATAACACTCATCCAAAGACTGGCTTATTCCAGGAGGTCCCCAATCCTAGGAATTTCGACTGGTTTCGTGTTTTTGGTATCGTTGGAAATACTGCTATGGACGGTTCTATTTAACTTCCCGAGACTGCGCAAAAGAGACGGAGTCCATGATTTGTGGAGACACGCGGAGTTCGTCATTTTCGGAGCTGACTAAATGAACGCTAGCCTTCAGAGTTGCCCCCTCCTGATTTGAGACCCGTAATACCATGACTTATGACGACTTTAATGGCCCCTTCTCTGGGTAGAGTTAGCTTAAATAAGAGGCGCCACACGAGAAAAGACAGTAATAAACAAAACACAAGATGGCGTTATTGAGGGGAATTCTGCCTTGCGGTCGGTTAGTCGGTACAACTTCGGATTGCGTGACATGAACAACCTAACTTGCGTCCCGAGCACTACGAGCTGAATTAGCACGAAGAGTACTGCTTAGCAAGCAGTGACAAAGGCAAACGAGCCAACAAGCTTTGAGGAAGACGCTGCGCACACTTAAACGCACCAAGCAGGAGTGACCCAATTTTATTATAGCGCAAAACAAAGTGCCAAATAAACCCATCTCCAGAGGGAGAGTGGGACTGACAAATCGCCAGTAACTGCCAAATACTTTGTAAAGAAGAACTGCAAGGTGAGCCTTGGACAGCTCGTTTGAGCTTTTAAGCTAGACACTGTCTGTTGGTAAAGGCAGTTACGAAAGCTGTACCATTAAACGGTAAGACATGCTCGTCACTGTACTATAGCAGTTATCAATAGAGCGTTATTAGCTTTGGCATTTGATGTCGTGCGATATAATCTACTACAAAGCTGGAACAACGCCGCAGTATCTCAGTCTTCGCTACAAAGAAGCCGTTGATTGCTGTGACCTTGAACGTTGGACTATTTTGTAGTAACAAAGATAACATCGCGCCGTGAATGACTCACTTTAATACTGTGCGTCATGTTTCATTAACGGTATTTTAATGATCAGACAGTAAAATCTCATATAATTACCTTAAATGGACCGCGGATATTGGCGAAATTCTTTGCAAATGGTTTTTCAGCTCTTTTTTGTCTCCTACATCAAGCCAGCCAATAGCAAACATGGAATGTGTCATAGCAGGACCATTCGGGTCGGTGCGTTCTTCGTATAGCTTCAAATCGTTACAACGTACCTGGATAAACATGATATAATGAAACAATTGTTATTGAATATCCTAAAAGGAGAAAAAACCAAAATATGACGGTCACACAAAGAAACATTGAAAAGACATGTGTCGAGAATGGCAAAATAATGAGAAAGTTACAAAGTGTACCACAACTAACATGATATCACGCATGTCCAAAAAAGTTGGACATAAACGTCACGAAACGTCCTAATGGAATAACATTGTTGGAATTGGTATTCAACGTTTGTGCTTAAAGGAAAGCTTTCTGTTTTCGTCGATGAAGCACGTGCATCTCAAACAGTATTTAAGTGAAGCTACGATCCTCACAGCTATGAACGCAATTTTAGCAATTGCGTAGAGAAGCCTGAAAAATCCAGGACTTCAACGGGGTTTGAACCCTTGACCTTGCGATACCGGTGAGACGCTCTAACCAACTGAGCTATGAAGCGAGGTCACGGGTTCAAACCCCGTTGAAGTCCTGGATTTTTCAGGCTTCTCATTTGCTGTGCAATTGCTAAAATTGCGTTCATAGCTGCGAGAATCGTAGCTTCACTTAAATACTGTTTGAGATGCACAGCTTCACTTGATTTCATATCCGCAGTTCAATTATGATTCATTTCTTATATATCATTTCATCGTTTAAACAGTATTTAGTCAGTTAGTAATGGATAGTCAATAGGCCTTGTGCATGATTACGGCATATGCTCAAATTTACCACCAAGCCCGCTCGTTTGCACAAAATTATTCACATAATCTGGACATGCAATACTCTTCGCACGTGGGTCTTCTTTACAAGATTGCTCCTTTGGGATTTAGCTCATATTAAAATTTACAAGCTTGTTGCTTCAGGGATATTGATACAAGGAAATTCAAAAAACGGCGTTTTTTGAGGGATGACAACCAGAAGGAAGCCTTGTTCATTCTAAGGAAATGGTCTCACAAATAGTTTCAAGCAATCGTTTCTAAGAAAGTAAAGACACCTGGTGTCGGGGAAACTTAAAACGCCTCACTTCCGGTCGCTGTTACGCCGTTCAGAAAAGAAAGTCGCTGAAGCTGAAGCTCTCTTGTTGATAGCCATCTCCCGGCAACCTAAAGCCCAAGTCGACAGAGAGACGTTACAGTTGCACTATGTCATGATTCGTTCGTTGGTCCAACGCTCTGGATCCTACATGCCTTATCGTTTTTCCGACAATCGCAAAATATTAGATATTTTGGGATAAAGCTTCTACCTGTTTGTCCATTTCATACATTAGTGGAAAGCCAAGTAAAATTGCGTCTGCCTGTTTGACTTCCTTGTCTAACGTGTAACCTTCATATTCCGGATGAAAATTGTTCTCCTTGTCAAAAGGTATAAATAACTTTTCAGCAATTGTTGTCCATTCCCTTGGAACCTCTCTTCCTAGAACCTTAGCTGCTTCTTTGGCGAATAAAAGGTTTATTTTAGCCACCACATTAGTATAAACCGAGTTATTGACTGGGTAGTGATATTCATCAGGTGGCATCACGTGGTTGATGACGTAGCGATCATTCGCAATATCGTACTCCACTCTGCTGGCCCAGTACTCTGCGGTTTGGTAGACCAACGGGTATCCGATTTCTTGCAACCAGTTGAGATCTTTGCTAACATTCCAGAATTGTTTAGCGGCAAAGGAAATGTCACCCGTAATGTGAATCTGAGCTCTTCCGTACCTCTCCCCTGGGGAAGTTTCCAAGCCTGTAAAGGAACTTTCCCACGGAAACATGGCACCTAGAAAAAAATTGAGACCAACGATTGACAACAAATGAAACACCTTTGATTCGAGAAGCAGCTACTGTGAATTACTTTTAAGTAGCTACTATGAATTCACTGCTAAATCGTGGGACGCAAACAGTCCCTGAAATGCAAAAGCAGCTTACTTATGTACATGCAATGCGGATACATTCGTAAAAAAGTGTTATATAGTCGTGGAATTATATCAGTGTCTAGTTCACGTTGAGAAGCGTCATTAATGAATACATTATAGGCGATTCGACTCATAACTTGGCTGACTTCCTAGTGGTAAAGAAACAGCTGATTGATGATAAGAGAAGGACAGTTACGGGTTATTCGATTGGGGCCAGTTCATCAAGTTTATTCAGTTTTAAAGGCTATTCCAAACTGTTTATGGGTAGCTTATTGTTTATCCTGATTCACAGAGGGTTTTCTTGCGTGCTTCACGGTTTATTTCAGGTTTACTCTCCTTCCCAAACGCCAATTCTTAGGTGCACATAAAGTGGACCTGACAAGATTATCCCAATTCACGGCGGGCAAATAAAAGAAAAAAACCATGTCCATAATATTATCTGCTTTCATAAGATAGACAAGTCACAAAATTCGTTGGATTGGAGACTCCAACACTTTACCTTCGTAACCATACTCCTTGGCGATTCTGCGCGCTGCAGGCAATCGATCCTTGCGATATTTCAAAGAACTTCTAGCCAAGCTCGGATGAAGCAACACAAGAGCTGGAAACATCCAAATGTCCTGATCCCAGAATGTATGCCCCATGTACTCCTCCGCTGCTGGTAATCCCCCGGGACTTAACCCGTGGGGGCAGTCGCGTCGAGTGGAACTTAGAATGTAGTACATGCTGCCGTAAACCGCCTGAGCCATTTTTAAGTCGCCTTCGATCTCTATCTGGCCAGTGTCCCATAATGCCTTCCAAGCCGACTTGTGTTCTTCAAGCAGCTGCTCTTTCACTCTAAAAATCAAATGCAAAAAGGCGTTAATTTGTTTCATCGGCATGAAAAAAAAGAATACTTGAGAAAATACTTGAAGAAAGAAAGAAATACTTGAGACGCATAATCTAGCCAGGAAAATTATGTCTCTCGTTTTAATTATCTTAACATTTGTAGTCTGACTGTTAAATTTGTCTGTCTTTAAGACAAGCACAAGACAGGTAGACGAGCTATCCACCTTATTGCATCGTCTCGAATCATAATAATAGAAGAGAGGAACTAATAACACGCACGACAAATCGGCATTTGCCCAAATCATTCCGCAATTCTTGTACCACGAAGATACCTACAATAGTGCCTCGTCCCACTGATAGAGAGCCTCAGAAAGCGGGTTGAATTTGGTATCCAAGTTGGTTGCTATGGAAGTGACATAAAACCACCTCTGTTCTTCAGAACTCCTTTTTATCTTCAGTGGCTTGTCATCTTCCAACTTGGACCAAACTGTGGCTAAATTAACTCGTTCGCTTCCCTCCTCCTCCGTTTCGTTAACCTGATCAAAAAGCAAGAGAAACAGGCTTTATTCAATACATACAGCACTGTGCTGATGAGTCCTATCAAATGGTAAGTTTGTTTGTTTTTTTGTTATTTATTTAAGCATGTTGAAGTTTTGGCAGCTATTCAGCTGATGTGGACCTGCTATACCAACCCACCCATATACACACAGAGGACAGCCACAACACCGGGAAATTCATCCCCTACTCTTCTCGAATAGTGTGTGGGTTCTTTAACGTCCCACAGGGAACTAATGAACATGGAAGTTATTTGTGAGACGGGACCTCCGGCTTATCGTCCTTATCCGAGAAGACTTGAAAGTCTAACCATTTGCGGATGTGATTACAAAGGCAGCACTTTCTCTTCAGTTATTTAAAAGACCTCGAGTGTTGGTCCGGCCGGAGTCGAACTCACGACCTCCCGCATGGCAGCCCGGTGCTCAACCAACTGAGCCACCGGTTTCAGTTTTTCATAACTGAAAGGAGCAATTAAAACCAACTTAAGAGGGGTCAAGAAGTAAACGCAAAATTGATCCGTTTGCATAGATGTCGTTTTTGTTTGTTGCGTAAATCTTTCTTGGGCTAGTTTTTATTTGTGGAATAAAATTCCAGAAGATGGGGGTTACGTTGTCCATGTATTTTTTATGTGGAATGCTTGATTTTCGCAAAGTTAAAGTCGGGAATGTTTTAATAGTCGGCGATTCTTCGAATCAAAGACCCGGGTTGTCGGAAAAGTGCCAAATCCCCGAACGTCCTCTTATCCCGCCTTGGGTGGAGTCTTAGGGGAACTCAGACCGGCATGGGTTCGTATCAGGCTCCATATATTTCTTCTTATGCGTTTTCACGAGACCGGCCTGGCACTGAACTCAGACCGGTCTGACTTCGTCTCGGTTGCTGGTCCGAAACGAGGAATTCTCATGCCGGTCTTAGTTCGTACCGTTCTCATGTAAATAGGGACTTTAAGATAGTGGACAACGGTAGGCTGGGACGGTTGGATGCGTATACCGGAGACTTTGGACGAGTACGGTAGAAAGGGGCAAAAATTTTTAACTTAAGATTCGGCCAACACGACCGTAGGACGGTGGAATAAACATGTCTTTTGAAGAGGCGAGAAATTCTCTTGTAATTTCTTTTGCAGAAGGTTCAATTAGCGAGGAGGAATTTCTTCTTTTATACCATGAATACGAATCAGTGAATCCTCTTTATCCTTACTGGGAATTTGAACCATTTTGTTTAGATTCCTTGGATTCTAGCGAGTGTAAATCAACTAGGGGGAATTGGTTCATAAACAAAAAATGCGGCTACAATTATCTCTTTTACCTTTCTTTTCTGCTTTCCTCTTGTGTCATGGTGGACTATGGATAACGCTACATTGAGAACAAGCAAATTTTGGTTTGAGCCGCAATGTGGCCGAGTGATGTCTTTGAATGAACTCAGAATTTTCGCTAGCCAGATTGGGACATTCCATTTTTTATCCGCACCCCCCCTATGGAAGGCATTTTTTTTAAATGCCAAGAAGGACCCTGTCGGAATCTGGATTTTCTGCTCCAGTTTAGGGGGTCGGAATCGGAAGTCTTTGTTCTATACAAAAACGGGCCTGTCGGAATCAAGCTTCAGAGGAAAAGGAGCCTGTCGGAATCTAACTTCAGAGGTGAAAGGGACCTGTCGGAATCTGATTTCAGAGCAAAAGGGACCTGTCGGAAAAATGCCTTCCATAGGGGGGGTGCGGATAAAAAATGGAATGTCCCATTTTTTCATTTCAGCGATGGATAAATCAAGACAAACACAACCAAATGCACATTTAACCCATTGGGTGATCAGTTTTCAATGCATAATAAGTGCGAATAAGTATGGTTGAATTCCTACCGTTTTCACTGTTCATTCCACGACGAGAAACCTGGCGAAAACATACCGAAGCACGACGGTCAAATGTCACGGGGATTTTGCGTGACATGACACTCATCTAACCGTCCCAGTCTACCGTCGTGTACTATCTTAAAGTCCCTAATAACAGCAAATCTCAGACCGGGTCGAGAAATTTCAAGCCTGTATGTCTTTGGCTCGGCCATATATTAATTAGACAAAACATATCATTTCGTCCCGGTTTAATGTAGACGGCTGCAAAAATTTCATACCGGTACAAGTTTACACCGGTCTGAGTTCGTCTCGGTCTCATGTAAAATACCCCCTAATTACGAAACTGTCAAATAAAGTCATTTACCGTGGCGATAGCAGCAAATGCCCCGGACCTATTTGAGTCGACCGTCTGAAACTTGAAATCCTCCGAGGCAGCTCCACGATTCAAAGCAACACTCATCAAAAACTCTCTGTTCGCTGTATTCTTTGCAGCAATCTCAACTATCAATAAATTCTTTCGCGATTGATGAGCATATATCCTTTGCTCCACTTCCAGATTCTGAGCTCTGAACCACTTAAAAAATACAGCTTCTTCTACATCCAGCCCATATGATGTTTTACCCTGTATTGCAGACACACTGAAGTCGATATTAGCGGTGGAAGGTAACCGAGCTCGGTGAGTGTGTTGACTAACATACACCGGATAAATGGAAGTCTTCTTCGGGTAGGCCTTCCCATTGAAGACTCCAGACACATGCACAGCATCACTGTAAATCACTGTTCCAAGATATCCATTCGCAACAGAAGGCATATAGGAGCCATTTCTACTTTGACGAACTGTAACTGTGTTTTGATCTTTAGGTAAAGTGTCGGTGATGAATCGAGTACAAGTTCCCGCCGCCATTGCATTACGAATTCGCGAAGACTGCGTGACAAAGGAGAAATTACGGACCCGTTAATACTCAACATGTGAGACAAATCAACGTGAGACAAATCCATGTGAGACAAAGGCCTGGTTTCTTGTGCCAGTTTTCCATAATAATCTGTAGCACTTTATGCGATGTTTACAATTTATCAAGAGTGAACCAAAACCACGGCTTGATCAGACTTATCAGACTTACTCGAGGAGAGGAAGAAAAACAATGTTTTCTTCTCGGGTGAAAGTGACGCAACTCCTTGCGTGACAAGGAACATTCTCAAGCAACTTGAAACAAACATGGCGTCTTCCTCTTTCTTGATGCGTCTCGTCTCTTCATCTGTCGCTGTCGCAAATAAAGCGGGAGGAATTATACGGAGTATTTTGAAAACAAGAAGCCTTGCAGTTGTAGATAAGGTTTGTTGGTAGTTGTCGTTATTTGAACATCCCTCAATGTAAAAAAAAAGAAAACTTTTCATCAAATCAAACTAGCAGGTGTGAACCCAGTGAATGCTCGATTCAAACGTGAAGAACTCAAAATAGGTAAAAAAAAAAATGCGCACTGATCACGTAAAATATATTTTATAAAGGTCCTTGTCAACTGCTCTAAATAAAATTGCAAATTGTATATTTCTCAGGAAAAAAATAATTTATATAACATATTAATTTACCCTGGCTTGGAAAAAAAGTAAAGTTTAATCCCACTTCAATAATTCATTCAGGGTTTGAAATTTGTGTGAATTACAATATCGTGGCTTAAGTGGCAGGAGGTATGAGAAGAAGGACCACTCTCACCCACAAAAGTCAACAATCAATAAATTATAGTTTGCAAAGGAAAGTTCACAGACTGAGAAATGACATGAAAAGGGAATTCAAAGCAAATCATCTAAAAGGAATGTCAGTTCAAACTGAGTTTTTTACCATATTTAATGTAAGTAAATTAAATGCACCAAATAAGGGGAAAATGCCAATTTTAAGGTGGATCACCAATACAATCATAAACACGAATACTAACAATTATCAATTCCCTGTTGCATTAATTTGTTCAGCTGAGTTTAAATTTTCAGCATGAGAAGACAACCTAAAAATGGATCCTCTTCTAGATCTGAATGTTTCTTGTTGCAGGGCAATGATGGCCAGTTTGATCCTCAAACTGAAGCGGACCGTGCATCTCAGAAGTGTATTATTGGTTCACTTCTTAAAATGTACCCGACTCTTCAGATTATTGGTGAAGAGGAGGTTTGTTACAAAAATAGAACTAAGTTTCAATGCTGAATCGTATTTTAGTCGAAATAAAAGCCAACAAAAGACAGAAAACAGGCAACTAGGTTTAATGATGTTTAACAAGGATATAAAAACATGTAACATGACTAGCAATGGTCCTTGTTACTTGATTTCATGACATCTCCCCAGGCCCTACAGATCACCACTGGTCCTGGTATTTTACCCCCAAAATCTAGGTAACAGCAGCACTTAATGATAACATTATGTAGCACATTTTCACGAGGGTATCTTCCAACATGCTTTACTACACTGCAAAACACAATGTGGTGTGAACTCAACACCAGGAACTGACCATTTTCACTCTTGGTGAACAGAGTGCAGTTTGCTGGGAGAAGACCTTAGGGAGAGGTAAAATGAGTTTGCATGTGTCTTGATAGCAATAATTTTTAGTAAAAACATTAGCAATTAACCTATAATGGTTAAACTATCATATACCAATGTATACAGGGTATTCAGCTGAGTGAAGAGTACATAATTGAAGTTTCGCAAGACGTTGATGTTTTAAGAAAATCTTGCCCAAAGGCTCTTGCATCGGTAAAGCCAGAAGAAGTAAGTAGTAAAAATTGTAGCAAGGTCAGGCATAAACAAAAAATATATATTTCTTGGACATTTCTGATATTGATCAATGCAGACTTGTCAGAAATTAGTAAATAAGACCAGAATAAAATCAAAATAAGTGCATCAAATAACTGTTTCAAACCTGGGTTAAATACTGTAACATTATTATATCTATCAGATAGTATGCACACTATGATTGGCTAATTTAGCAGGCCATATTTTACAGTATGGTCTGCTAATATAACATTCTCTAGCAGCTTTTAATGTTAAATAAACTTTTGAAACGGTTTGAATCTTGCAAGCAACTATTTAAAAAAGCCAAGATTTATTTGTTTTTCGGATTTTGATGCATGCCGATCATTTATGGCAGTTGAACATTTACCTTGATGTCAATCAGTTTCCTTTCCCACTCGCATGATTACGTGTACCTCAGAGATATAATAAATACTGCAAATAACTAACCTTGTTTTGTCAGTCCATACTGAACGTTAAGGACTCTTTTCTTTTCCCCATTGATTTATGGCCCGTGTTAGTCATTATTTAGAGTGTGGACCACAAACGTGGTTAGTGAGAACTCTACGATTGGCAGACTAGGAAAATCAACAAGCCAACAAACATCAAAGAAAAAGAGGGGAACAAAACAATGGTTTTGTTAGCTCTAATTACCGTGGTGTTGGCCAGGTCTTACTTGTATATCAGACAAGTGGCTTTTACCCCATGCAAATAATTCCAAAAACTACAACACTGTAATTAGCAAATAAGTAAAACATTCAGTAACACAGTACACATCTCCTTACAAAATTTTATCTTGAGGGTGATACAATGATTTTCTGCAAGTGTGATTTTTCTAGTTCAATTTATGGTGCAATAGGGCATTAAATTTCACTGGTCAAACTTTTGGATATAAGTGGCCAAACACAAAACACTGAGAAGAAGATGTGATTTACTCCTCTCCCTTTGAAACATTTAGCGAAATGAGTGACTACATTTTACCCAGTACCCAAAATGTTGAGTGAAGGCTATTTCATTTATCCTTGCAGTATTGATTTTATCCTTATTTTCCAATTTAAAGGTCTGATTTCTTCTTCTTCTTTTACTTAAATTGTGTACTAGGTAACTGTCTGGGTGGATCCACTTGATGGCACAAGAGAATTCACTGAAGGTACACTGTACCATAGTATCTATTTTTCAAAATTTAGAAAAGTTTCTTTTTTTGTTCAACAGTCATGTTTCTGCAGATAGGTCTGCCCCTTCAGTGTGACTTAATTAGATGTTGTGCTGTCTGATATATAAATAATTCACTTATGCACTGTCACTGTCATAAATTACATGTAGAACCCACAAAAAAATGACCAGCTCCCAACATCAGTGGCTTGAAAGCTCAGGTGGTCAGAGCGTCACACTGGTATTGCGAGGTCATGGGTTCAAACCCCATTGAAGTCCGGAAATTTTCAGGCTTCTCTACATAAGTGCTAAAATTGCGTTCATAACTGCAAGGAACACAGCTTCACTTGATTTCATATCCACAGTTCAATATAATTATGATTCCTTTCATATATCATTTCATCACAGGAACATTAGAACCCACAAATGACCAGCTTCCAAAGTCAGTGGCTTCATAGCTCAGTTGGTTAGAGCGTCACACCGGTATTGCAAGGTCACGAGTTCAAACCCTGTTGTAGTCCTGAATTTTTCAGGCTTCTAGACACAATTGCTAAAATTGCATTTATAACTGAGAGGATCATAGCTTCAGCTGAATTTACATTGTGTGCCATAATAATTATTATGGACAATTATAATTATTATAATAATAAAATTAAATTTTTGAGGTGTACTTTAAGCCACAAGTGAATGTATGTGTGCTTTATATTTAAAAGCATTGTTTTTAAACAACATCACACAGGTCTTTATGATCATGTCACAGTTCTTATTGGAATCTCAATGAATGGGAAACCCATAGCAGGAATAATCCATCAGCCATTTTATGGATATGAAAAGAATCCCCAAGGAACTGAACTTGGAAGAACAATGTGGGGAGTAAGAGGCCTTGGAACTTTTGGTTTCAATCATAACCCTCCACCCAAGGGCCGATGTGTTGTTACCACCACACGTACTCATTTACACAAGACTGCTATGGAAGCAATAGAAGCTATGAAACCAGATCAGATACTGAAGGTTGGTGGTGCAGGATACAAAGTGCTTCTTTTGCTTGAAGGTACAGCTGATGTATATGTGTTTGCAAGCCGTGGTTGTCAACGGTGGGATACATGTGCTGGCGAAGCATTGCTTGAAGCAGTGGGTGGCACACTAACAGACATCTGTGGTGAGCACATCAAGTATGATGGACACGCTTCAAGCTATGCCAACAACACTGGTGTTCTTGCATCATTGAAAGATCACAAGCTCTATGTGGATATGATTCCAGAGTCTGTAAAAGGCCATCTGCTCCGAAAATTATGAAGGAATAAAGTCACCTCCTCTCATAACAAGTAATTCAATCAGTTTGCTTAAAGAATACCTAAACACACTTAATGCATCACCCAGTAAAACAAGGGCTTTGCAATATATTTCTGGGCAACACAACTTTCCCCCCAAGACTCAGCCTACTTAACGTTATTTTTGTCTCTATGGAAGTGCTTTCAGTAAGTTTTGCAGTAGGTGGCTGGGAAAGTAAAGTAGACGGGTGTGGAATCACAAGCGCAGAAGGTGTGAGCCTGTAGGGAGGTCTGGGGGCATGCTTCCCCAGAAAATGTTGAAATCTACAAGCTTGGAAAATGCCTTTTGCATAAGTTGTTTCCCTCTAAAAGACAATGGAAATTAGGCAATAAAACACTAAAATTATACTTCATTATTGAAAGAAATTGCTGGTTTCAGGGTTCTTGCTAAGTTTTTGCACAGGAGGTAAAAAACCAAAAATAGCAGGTAACTTTGTTACCTGCCCCTGCATGGGTTGGCAAGCTCAAGTCTTAACTTGACGTTCGTATCGATCGCTGTCACATGCCAGCGGCTGCTAAATTAATTTAATACTCAGCAAAAGGAAAGTAGGTTATGCTATTTCATTGGCAGTCACCTAGGGGGGTCCGGGGGCATGCCCCCCCCCCCCCCCCCCCCCGCCCCCGGAAAAATTTTGAAAACTTGAGTCCCTGAAATGCGATTTTCTGCATTTTCAGAAAAGATTTACAAAATTCTAAAGGTACAAAAATGTCCCATAAAATCTCAAAAGTAACACTTTTTTGACGTCTGCATTCAATAATTTATGTAACTTCTTTGATTAATATTGCCGTTTAAGAAGTAAAAGTTCTGGGTTTTCGTATTTACAAAACAA
>NC_090894.1:18572038-18592038 GCF_036669925.1 Montipora capricornis | reverse complement strand
CAATTTGTTACCTTTGATTCGGGTTGTCACCGTTGATGTTGTCGAAAATGTTCGTCATCAGAGGGCCAGAAGCCCCCAGGAGGAGGAGGGGGGTACTGCCATATATGAGCTATATAGGTGTGTGCCGCTGTGAAGGGTATGGTTTTCAAGCAGTTTGCTCTAGGATAGGATACATAAATCAGAGCGTTTGTTTCTAGAATTGGATATAATTTTTCACGGAACTGACCAGTTGGTTGAAGATTTTATCTAGACTAAGGAAAGTTGATAAAACCAAAATTTTTGTATACTACTTCTCCACCGAAACAGCACCACAGTTTCTTTAGAAACTAACGCCTTCAAGTATAAATAGATCATTTTTTGAGAGAGAAACGATTGTGGTATAGGTTTTGCTTTGGCTAGACTGTGCTAGTGACCTCAGTAGTTTCTAAAAAGCAGTTACTCTAGGATAGGGAGGGTTTGGGGAGTTTACTCTTGTACGGGGTAGCAAAATTCACCTGAACTAGCTCTGGTTTAGGCTAAGGGTTCTAAGGTCCTAGCGGCACACCCCCCACCCAGAAATTCCTAAAGTACCGTTCCCGGGCCAGAAGCTAAATAACGCTTCTGTGTGTTAAGGGCTGACCAAGCGAATAAGTTGGCATATTTTTGTTTTACGAGGAAACATTTATCCAACCGACGTAAACTTGAAATCTGCATACTTTGCTTTCTACTCCCTCTTTCATCTGAAATGTGTCACGTGATTTTTAACGGCTAAAAACAATTGAAATATTTTATCGGAAAAGAGGATGGAAAAGTCATCTTATATCAAGATACCTTGCTGTAGTACTCCTACCGAGGCTTTATCACTCTGCCTTTTAATCATATGCCCATCTTAATGGCAACGGTAAATCAAAATTAAAAGAAAAAAAAAGGTCAAATCACATAGAGGTCACAATAAAAATGAACGATATCACATTGATAGGTATAATTATACGTTAATGGTAGTTTTAAGCAGTTTCAAGCAAAACTTTGTCGGAATGTTTTAGGGTAAACGTTCCCCCAATCTCAAAAACAAGCGTTATGACGTCTTCAGTCAAGAAATGTGATGTGACAGACAACTACGAGTGAAATGCATAATTTAAAATAAAAAGGTTAGGATGCAGAAAGTGGAAGTACTTTTAAATGTTCAAGCCTCGATATACTTAGGGAATTGTAAAATGATCTGAGAAATGGTCATACCAACGTTTCGTTCATGTTGCCTATGTCAAATAGGGACTTAATGCCAAAAAAAAATTGTCCCTTCGTTTCACCTAAATTACTCCACTATGTAACTTGATAGTAGTACAATGAAAGTAACCTTTTTATGAAGACGAGTAATAAACTATACTATATATATTGACTAGATCTCTGTTTCACATCATACAAACGAGGAACTTAAACCGGGGTACAACGCAGTTACGATCAACAGACGAAGATTTTGTGAAATATGATGAAAAGTTAAACAAATGGTAAAAATGCGTCCCCACGTCCCCGAGTCCCCACGTCCCCACGTCCCCGAGTCCCCGCGTCGCCACGTCCCCGGGTCCCCACGTCCCCACGTCCCCACGTCCCCGAGTCCCCACATCCCCACGTCCCCGAGTCCCCACGTCCCCACGTCCCCGAGTCCCCACGTCCCCGAGTCCCCACGTCCCAAGTCCCACGTCCCAGTCCCACGTCCCCGTCCCACTTTTAGTCACAGCCGAGACAGGAGCTGTGTAAATGCCCTGGGGTGGGGACGAAGAAAGAGGGCAAATGCAACCTGCCCCGGGATCGTCGCCTTCCAATAGGCGCTTGTATTCACAGGCTACTTTGTCTGTCAAGAATCAAGACATCTTAAATGATCTTTCATCGCATTTTACGCTCGCAAGATCTGTCTTGAACATCGCATCACTTGAATTTGCAACCCTTTGAACAATGTTTCATATAACTCCGCTTTCATGAATTTAAAAATTGTTAGGCTAGTTTTTAATGCGAAATGCGAAGTAGTCGTGTTTATGCAGTCTTCACGTCAGTGATTGTTTTGTGATATTAGTTCACCATGTCGCTTTTATATATTCATATGCTTACAAGTATAAATGAAGAAATACCTAAAATTGAGAAAACATACCTTTAAAAACATCCACAAGTTTTTCGAGTCCATGACGGACAAGCCAGTCTTTAACGAAGGCCTCGTCTTTTCCGATAAACTCTTCCATGTTAATTCGAAAACATGTGTCAAATGCCCGGGGGTTGCCCCAGGGTAGGCTAATGCCCAGCCCCCAGGCTGCGATAAAATTGCAAATGCCCCACCCCCGGGACTGACAAAATGCTGCGGTTGCCCAGGGGGGCGGGATGGGCACTGCTGGAACTGATTGATGCATAAAACGCAGACTGCAGACCAGGGGTAAAAATGCAGACTGAGGTTATAATTTAACTGTTGAAAAAACCCAGCCTAACTATAAATACGCCGTTGAATACTGGCTTAAAATGTTACAGTATATTACATGTATATACCAACCACAAATTACGCCATTAGCTACTATAGTTTGTTATACCGACCATAGTTAGTGGCTTAAAATGTTACAGTATGTATACTGTGAAAACAACATATGAAGCCGTTATCTAAACGGCCGGACTCCCGCCCCCCCACCCTCAGGTACGAGTGGGGCATTCACTTTTTATGATAGTGATGCTCGCTCCCTGGAGGCAAAAATGAAGAGTGAACTTCCCCTCCTCCTAATATTTGTTCCACACAAACATAATTATAGTTAACTTGCTATCTCCAAGTGTATGTACTGAGGGTTGACAAATATTGTTGTCAGCCATGAAGCTAATACATTGATTTCATTCAAGTTTCAATATTAAATTAGAAAAATATGCCTACCTTTCAGACTGTTGGCTACAACAGCTTTTCTTGGTCCATGGCCATACTGAACTTTGCAAAGCATCCCCTTGTTCCGAGACGAAGCAAAGTGACGATAATCAATGCAAATTTACCATGTGGCGGGAAAATTAAAGCCCCTAACCATGGAGTGACTCCCCGCTTATTTCCCCAGTACAGGATGCGGGGAGTGTGACTCCTGGTGTAGTCTCCGTTTACCAAGGAACCAAAATAGAGTGAGAATGAAGTGAAGGTCCCCGCATTACCCCGTTCATGCCTGAGGGGGTCTCATAATGAGTTAAGTCATTTGAAGTCAGGAGTAGGATTGTATTAATTGTATGGGTATTAATTGCTATAGCGGCCCTATGCCCCATTGGGGGCAATAAGGACTAATATATATATATATTAATTGCTACAAGACAATTTTATTATATTTATCCCAGTGATGTGTACTTCAAGGTTTACTTGTCACACATACCCACTCATTAATTTGCATGAAGCAGGAGTTTTTTTGTCAAGCTCCTGGCAACCATGGCCATATGAAAATACCCAGTAATTCCTTTCTTTTTCATTGGGTTGGCTGTGCACACATGAGAATACAATGTATAAAGAAAATCCAAATGATTAGGCCATCTTCCTAAAGCAAGATAACAAATCATTTTTAATGTTTTTTCATTTTAGAATGATAAGTAGATAATCTTCTTTTATTGGAACAGGTTCTCCGATAGTTGGTCAGATGTTTTTTAGGGCAACCTTGTTCACATCCTATTATCAGGTAAGTTCACTCTTTCCGTACGGCATCAAGATGGATCATGAAGTGGCAATTTTATCCTTGGTACATGTTTTCTTTTTCAAGTATTTCAGGCTTTTTGACAACTGTTTAGTTGTTTGATCACATTAACTGCTGTGGTCTTTCCCTAAAAAATATTAGTATTTTCATACTTGTTGCAATATATGACTTCCTTAATTTCTTTCCATCAGTTTCACCTCTTATGGGATGTAGAATGAATTCGAAATGAATAATATTATTATTATACACTGTAGCTCATAGTTGAGCAACATGCAGCACAAGCTTTAGTCCAGTTTAATCCAAGATTTTTGTCTGGCTTTCTTGCAACTGTTATTCCATTGACTATCTTTGGCTTAGAAAATAGTGTTTTGTTTTTGTTGGTTTTTGTTTTGTTGCCTTAGATAACTACCTTTTTTGCTGGGAAGAGTCGCCACGGTCAGCGACTCACTATTCCTGAATACTTTCTGAGTGGTATGTTTACAGGTTTTGTTGCTGCATTGGTTGAAGGTCCTATTGATTTGGTAAGATTTCAAACCATAATTATGGCCTGAAAGTATTATTTTATCCATTTATTGCATCATAATATCTCATCATTTTCTTGGGACCTGTCCTTGGTATTCCTGCCACAGGAATTTGCTTTGTTACCTAGATATAAATATGTTGAGGCTCCAAAGAAGCAGCATGAAACTTTAACTCACTAAGACCTGGGTGATCAAGCAGTCTTTGAATAGAGCTTACTGTGTGTGGGTTACACCAAATTCTACACATAGATCTACCATCTACAGCTTTTCATTGGTTAGCATTAATTTGAGTGATAGACATAAACTGTATCAGAAGGTGTATTTCCATTCATAACCTAAATAAAGTAATATTACTTGATTACATAAAATAATCCGTGTTCCCTGGATTTCAACAAGACTCCCACGAAACGCTGTGTTTTTAAACTGGGCTGTGAACATCAAAGAAAGAATTACAAGCATAAGGCCCCCGGGAAAATAATTTCCCAACATCATGAACAGCAACCGTAAGAAAGCTGTTGTTTTAACTGCTGTTGTTGGACATACATGTAACTGACAAGACCAAGTCCTACAACTAAAAGAAAGGAAAATGAGCTTCTGTTTTTTACAGTATATTTATTTTTGACATTACATCTGAGGTGACTGCTAACTTTGGGAAACTTGCTCATGTTTTCACACCATAGAAGACTTGCACAAGAGCATATGAGATGAGCATTTTTTGAGTAACATACAGTGCACAAACTCATTAACTTTGTTAGTACTTAAAAATAAGTTTACCACCAAGTCCAACCCTCCCGAACCTATACTTATCTGTGCTGACCAAATGTACATTTTTTAAATACACCATCTTAGTTGAGGCAAACATGGCCATATTTGTGTTAATCATTGACAATTGTGTTGTTTTATCCCTTTTTACAGTTTAAATCAAAAATGCAAATCCAGATAATAAGAGCTAAGTCTGGGGAACCAGTTATGTACAGAAACGTGTTCCATGCAGCTTACGTTATTGTTAAGAAGCATGGAATTAGAGGGGCATATCAAGGCCTGCCTGCTACATGGCTCAGGAATATTCCAGCCAATTCTGCTTTTTTTGGTGAGTTCAAGTATGCAGTCTTGACAGCCTTTTAACCACATTTCATTTTTTTTTACATATGCATTTCTGACAGTCCCCAATTCCTTAAATTAAGATCAATTCTTTTGGAACACCACAGTTTACACCAAAGGTCTTCTACTGTTTTCACCTTAAGGGTCAAATTTGAAATTTAGAAATGACTGGTGTTTGATTTCAGTTTACAGTGTCCCCAATCAGTGCTCCAGCGCTAGTCTTAGAACAACTAGACACTTAATAACTAAAGTTCCTTTCCTTTACATTAGTTTTGGTTTCTTCTTTTAGGTTTTTATGAACTTAGTAGAACATTGGCGACACCAGAGGGTGGAACAGTTCAGGATCTCTCCCCCTTTGCATTATTAGCGTCAGGCGGCACAGGTGGCTTCCTTTATTGGTTCCTTACATATCCAACAGATGTCATTAAGTCATCTATGCAAGCTGATGACTCCATAGTAGAAAAGAGACGCTTTAAAAGCATAAAAGATTGCATAAGGCAACTTTACCACGAAGGTGGATGGAAAAGGTTCTACACTGGCTTCACACCCTGTTTATTACGATCTATTCCTGCAAATGCAACTTTGTTTTTTGTAGTTGAAACAATGAGGAAGTATTTACCTCTTTGAGTAGTAAGAATAACTTGAATGCATTTTAAAATTAGAAATTATTACCTGTAATTAGTAAAAGTACTGGTAATTACTAATACTGTCAATCACAAGAACTTTATTTGAAAAAGGTTTATGACTTGGAACATAGTAAAATCACTCAACACATAGTTAATAGAGCGGAATGGTTATGAAACCCCACAAAAATTTCTTTGTTGTAGGTTTTTGTTCTCTTTCTTGGCCTTGACCATGCACAAACACAATGGTTGTTTCCTCTGTAATGAGGAACTAACCAATAGAAACGTGTTGGTTATGTAATTCATGCATAGTGTATGAGCACAAAACAAAAGATTGTGCACGGTCGTGGACTTTCCAACCTAAATCTTGGCATCTTTGTTTGCTCTTTTGATGTTTGCCGAGCTTCAAAACCAGTCCCCTCTATTAACTATGCTCAACAATAATATGTCAGCTGAAGGTCTCAGCCTTGATCAGTCCAAATGGACTGATGTGTAATAACATACAGTAGCAGTCACTTAGCCAAAGAACTGTCAGAATATTTTAACTGCAATATGTTTCATTGAGTGTCTAACATTCTGAGTCATAAACCTTTTTTGCTTTTAATTGTTGTTTAGTCCCTTCAGGATGCTACTGTACTAAGTGACCCATGCAGAATGTCCCATGCACACTTAGGGGGCGTTTGATTGACCCTATTCCGGAATAAGAATACACAGAGTGATGATTTAAAACACTATGTGTGGCGTTTTGCAGCAACAAGGATAATAAAGCTATGTTTAAAATAGCATTTTAGCAGGCGTTTGACAATATTAATATGAATCTCCGCAAAAACAAAAGATTTCTAACTTCTATTCCATGTATTCCTATTCCGGAATACGGTCAATCGAACGTGCCGTTATAGTAATAATAATCATTTACGCCTTATAGTAAAACTTTTCATTTCCAGTAGAGAGGTGAAAAAGATTATATTCACCTATCCATACCAAAATGCTAATAAATACAATGCAAAAACTGTTTTCAAGTCTTGCAAGTATTTATAATTATCATAATTTGTGATCACAAGCGAGACCCTAATTTAACACATTACCGATGCTTAAAATGACTTTAAAGTTCACAACACATTTTCAAGACTCCATTTTTGAAGTCTCAGTTTCATAAGAAATAATTTTTCAAGCATTTTTGATGGTGAAAGTGAATCATTTTCTGAAAAAAGGGTATCAGACAGTATGAATTTAGCTATTCCAAAAGTACCGCTGGTAATTCTACAAGCCTTCAGGACTGGATACAAAGCAGTAAAACAGACCAGTCAGTGAAACTAGGTATGAAATGCAGACTAACAACAAAACGGTCTTTTTTTAACTTCCTGTCTAGTGGAAAATGTATAGAACACTAAATTTTCAATGTTATTCTTTAATACCATAGTGACACGCACCTACTTTCCTGAGAATCCCAGTCTGCATTTTATTATTGAGTGGTAAAAAGCCATTAAGGACAAAGCACTGTAACTTGGCTTTAACCAGTCAGATATCCAACAAATCAAGAAAACATTCACTTTCTGTAGAAAAATCTCAACCTGAGCGACATTATTTTGGCTTGTCATAAAAGGTCAGACATAGTGGCGCAAAGCAAGGTTAAATGCCCACCTTCAACCAACATGCATTGCGTACTGTGGAACTGAACTTACATAGATTATGTATGAAAATCCTGCCAAAGCTGAAAATCATTCAATGGTATCGCTACGATGAGCAATGCAAATTTCCATAACAAAAACAAACTGTCAAGAAGCCTGTTGGTTGAAGGTAGCTTTTAAGTGAACCAGTGAGAAAGCTGCAAAGGCATAATTTACACCTTTCTGCTTCAAAAGCATATCAAAATGAATGAGAAATTCAATAGCGAAATTTTAACTTCATTTCAATCAACCGATGAAACAAAATACCTACGAATGCCTATACCTTGTTTTGCAGTTAATTAAGGTAAGATAAGGTAAGGGCTATGTCACTATCTTTTTAAAACTACACTGTACACTGTACATGCTTGTGTGAGAGTCAGTCAAATTAAGAATGTAAAAATAATAACTATAATAATAATAATTATTAATCATTATTATAGTTTAGTTTAGTTTAATTATTCGCCACAATTCATGGAGTGGCAGGGGAGAGGAACAGAACTTTCGTCCCAATTGACACCTAACCCCTATATCCATAGATCAGGCCACAACACCGGGAGCTCCATGCCCTACTATATTATAGTGATAATAAAAAAAAAAAAATTAATTTACCGTAAATAAAAACAACACTACATGTATATTGAATGGTGGCTTGAAGAAGAATGGTCTTTTAAATCTCTGGGAGGCCTTGGAACTATTATATCCATCTTTCAGGGTTGATACACACGAAGAACTTGATCAATATTTTTTCTGCATACTGGACACACTGTAGTGGTTCTTTTAAGTTCATTAGCACACCTCAAGCAGAAACCCAAATGACCACATGGAATCAGCACGCTGTCACTCTTCTTTTCCATACAAATGATACAATCTCCTTGGACCTCTGGAGATTTAGGAGCAAAACATAATGTGTTAGAATAACAAAATTACCAAAAAATTTAATATTGAAAAATAGAGCATTTTCAAATTCTCATGGCTGGACTGGATCTAGCATGAAATGGAGGCTAATGCAGGCAAATCTCTTCAAATGGAAATTAATTTGCCTGCATTAGCCTCCATTTCATGCTAAATCCAGTCCAGCTGTGAGAATATGAAACTGGCCAACTGTCAGTCAGGAACCATATTACCTTTTATTTCACAAAAGTTGGATTTTAGAGCCATGGGGGTGAAGTTGTTCAGGAAAGTTCACAGGCATTATTTTTTCCCATGGCTGACCTAGTAAGAGGGTCGTGTATTCCTGAGATAAATACATCTTACTTGATAGTTTAACATACAATATGTGCAGATATTTTGCCAGTTGTGTAATATTTTTCCGAGTGCTGCAGGGGCAAGGATCAATATCGAATAAGAACTTTAATTAATATTCCACTACAAAAAAGGTGTTATTTGGTAAGAGTGTTTTTAAAAAATGCATCATCTTTCTCTCAAGGTGCAGGTGAACGATGTAAACAGCACAAAAAGCCAGCGAAATATCCTTTATTTGATTGGATACACAAAATGATGTGTGACAAGCAATGACAAGCTAAATTCTCAGGCTTTGCATCGTGTTGAAAACAATTTCTTTCATTGAAAAACTCCCGTTCCATGCGTATTTGCTCTGTTCTAAACCGGTCAAACCGGGTCACTACAGTGCATTACTGTCTCATATTTTGTGCGTTCTCTTGACCAAATAATATGGTAAAATGGCATAATAGTGGAATTTAACAAATAGAAAGTGGTTCAGCAATGTTTGTACTCTTATCGACAACGATATTCGTCATCAGAGTGGTCAAAATGTTGTGCGCCTTGTGAGTCCACAACAAATTTTGACCACTGTGATGACGAGTATCGTTGTCGATAAGAGTACAGACAACACTGAACCACTTTCGATTTGTTTTTTACCACCGTGACAACATTTAATGCTAAAGAAAATTTCTATTTCAGAGCGTGACCGAGAAAGAGCAAGCGTAGTCTATAACTTTCTCGTAATCTGATTGGTTTATTTCCCAAAATAAGCGTTCCTGATTGGCTATTACAGTGCGTGACACATTGATGTGAGCAGCATATGTCTAGACTCTTATAAAAAACGGCAAATTAGCCAATCAGATTGCGAGATTACCAGCAATTGTGGTAAAAAATTAATATCACACAACGCTCTGCATTGAAAGAATGTTTGCTCTTGCACGCTAGCTAATATAGATCATTTATCTATTTGATTCTTAGATTAAGGGAGAATATAGACAAGATCTAAGAAAATTTACTGAGTAGTTAAATATCTACTTTCAAGGATTGCATATGCACTGGTCTTCAACATTATATTAATTTTATTTGTGAAGGTTCAGAAAAATGAAAGGTGGGCTACCTGTTTGGCGCAAGCTTGCTGAACCCTGAGGCTCAGTTACTCTGTTATTGCTATTTCCATTTGACGTCCGTTTAGCAAACACTGGTGGAAAGTCGGAGAAAGTGCTACACACAATTTGAAGTAAAGATGCAATATCAGAAGATTCCTACATGTAAAAAAAGAAACTAAAAGGTTAGCATGTTGAGCAAATACTATAATTGTATGAAAATTTGATGGCAACCTTTTGTGATTCATGAAAAGATGACAACCACTGGTTAAAGTGCCTATGAAGTAAAAAATAATTTATGCCTATTTGAAAGAGTTTTCAAAATAATGAATAATGGCCTTTACAGTTTTGAAGTATCTTTTTTTTGTTTCAGAGATATTTGAGTTTTTGTGTTATGCAAACTAGCAAATTGATGACGTCATCAGTGGTTCCGCTAGAAGATGGATCACAAAATCAAGAATATCTCTCAAAGTGTACCAGCGATATGATTCAAACTTGGCATGAGTAATAACCCTTAATTAATTAAGTAAGGTGCAAGGTGGTGCAGAGTATGATGTAACCATGGCAACACTTTTGGCTCCAGTCCATTTTGGTTGCAAGTGAAGTTTTTCAATTTCCTCTCAAATCAAGCAAGACAGACAGTCCTGCTCAAAACACACATAGAGCCCATGTTGCTGTAGATCTCGTAATCAACTCATTGAGTGTAAATGATGTTTGGTTAAGACATTAAAAGTGGAAACACCAGTTCTGCACAACCTTGATCTGGAAGCAAAATGGTGGTCATGGCAACTGTACAGTGGTTTATTAAAATACAATAAAAAACGTTCTCTGGCTAAAAATTTTGAAAAAGAATATAAGATTTCGGCTGTCGATCTACAGCCTTCCACGGATAAAACGTTGAATGTAAATTAGTGAAATATATACGGAAAAGGCGAGATAAAAATGATAAAAAGAACAGAGTAAAGGTATGAAAAATGGTGGCTATTGTTTAAAAAGAATTTTATACTGATTAGGAATCGGCTTAAAGTTATTGTCAGCATGCTTGGTAGAAGGGGTGTGCCAGGCCTCTAGAGTTTTCCTAACACAAGCCTTAATTGTACAGTGGTTGTCATTTTATGTGCTGACTGATAAACATTAATTAGTGCCAAGTTTGAAGAGAACTGCGGTAATATTTCCACGGATATTTTAGATTTTGTGATTTGTTTCCCCCTTGGAACCACTGATGATGTCATCAGTTTTAACACAAAAACCTTAATACCTCTCCAATGATATGAGATATTTTAAAAATGAGAACACCATGTTTCCTTTCTTCAAAAGATCTTTCAAATAAGCCTTAGTTATTTTTTGTTTCATAGGCACTTAAATGAATAATTTTAATTAATTATTCAAATCGAAAACATCACTTGTGAGACGCTTGTTTGTTTGCTTAACTACATGTACTTGAAAAATGAGGTCATTTCTTTTTATAATATTATCATGCATGACATAATCATTTCAATTTCTGAAGCCAAGGCCAGGAAAGGAACCCATAATAATTAGCTAGGTTAGATAATGAATTATTAACTTGCAAAATATTTAAATTATTAATCAAATTAATAACCTGTTACTAACTGAGCATAAGGGCTGCACTGGGGAATGTTGGACTGAGGTTGTGACAGCGCTTGGTTGCTAGCAAGTGAGGTTAGTAGGTTGTTTAATTATATGTTATTATACTGTTAATGTCGCAGTTCCCATGGGTATTTATGGTTAAGACACACTACAATAGAAAAACGCAAGAGACAATGTTGGCGTAAAAGGGGGGGACACCGCTCCACGATCGACGTGACAGATGACTTCCGTAGCGTGACTACATGTTTTGTTTATTTTATTTTTGAATGGGGACCAAGGAGAAAATTGTTGAAATGAGGTGCATAAAAATCTTGATTCATGCAATTAATATGGTCATGTACAGTACCTTTTTTTCTCAATTGCAGACCGCATTATGCGAGTTTTTTGTACTTATTGTATGCTTTACAAATCTTTCTGTTCACTGTTATCTTAATAATTAACCTATTGACTCCTAGGAATGGGACTTGAACACTCTTCAAAAAAGAATGTTGAATGAGAATCACATATTTCCTATTTAGATAATGATAAGCTAGAGCACTTGATCTTACTAAATTAATATAATAGAGAACTTTTAAGGTTTGAATTATAGGTTAACGACAAAACACAAGAATTTCGAATAATAATTTCCTCCAAGACACAGCAGAGAATGCTACTCTGGAATAAGAGCAAAGAACAAAAAATTGAGTAAATTGCATCCTCTACCCGCCAGCATGACATTCATTCTCTTAGTCCTTGAGAAAAAATTACTTAAAAGAAAAAAACTACTGCAGGCCATGTGATAGCTTTTGTAACTGTTGTCTATGTGCATTTGCAAGCGGTTTCCTACGAAGACTGTACTCTTTTTAAATTAAAGTTTCAAACAATGGCTGGATTACATACACAAGACCAGTTGTGAAGATATGGATGATACACTTTTCCACTGGTGTCAAGATGCTTCGATGGATGTAATACCATTGTGTTGGTTGGTCTCACGTACACCAAAGGAGCAACAAACGGGTGATCCTCTTGTAATAACACACATACTGGTATATTGTATCCTGCACCTGCCACAAACAAGTAAGATGACAATACCACACATAAAGCAATAATACTTAAATATGCATTCTAGTTGCCATCAAGCACAACCGTTACTACGTGTACATCATTATAAGATAGATTTTTCCCCGCTAATTTTAAACTAAAAAATCAATTTCTTTGAGCTTCGGTCACTGATTAGGAAAAAAAAGATTGGTTCACAAGACCTGTCCAGGACCCTAAACAGCAGTCCGACCGTAAGTGAGATGGGGGAGGTACAAGTTTCTGGTGATCTGGATGAGGCTGACCAGGTCACATGTCATGTGCCACCATGACCTGATCAATTTCATTGTGATTGAGACTCTAGCAGAGTTGAAAGCTCAGTTTTTAACATGTACATACATGTACTCCTTATTACTGAAGGTGGTTTTAAGAAATGTATAATTTTCATATTAACATTCATCATCAAAAACAATGCTAGTCTAATGTTATACCTGTCATTAAAAGTGCTGTTTCTCATATAAAATAAAAAACAATGAACAGAAATTTTGAATTGTGAAAGAAGAGGACAATGGGAGAACAGAGTCCAGCTGGGCAAATAGAATGGCTAAATTATTCTCGGCCCACATTGATTGCCCAATGCCTTGATCCCATGTTCTTTCCTTCCCACATGATCATAATAAAATTATTGGAAACTGATAATAAGTCCAGATGTATCTTCAAAATATGTACCTCGAATATAAACTAGAATTGTTCCATCCAAGACAAATAACTCCCTTTGTTGTCCATCTTCATAAGCTGTTAAGGAAAATAACAGCATTAGGAAACAATATTATTATTATTGTTTTCTAAGTTCTCACACAGAATCACACAAGTGCTAAGTACCCGCCCGGTAATCCTCTTCAGTCAAGTTATTGTTACAGTAATTAAAATTACAAATCAAAATTAGACTAAACTGTTTAATCAGTAATTCCCTCTAAAAGAAGAAGGCTAGTTTTAAGGCTCATGTCTAAAATCAGACATTTACAATACACATGTATCTTGCAAGCAGTCACTAGGTTTGTTCCAGGGATAAGGGTTGATGGGTTTTAAGGGGCATGAAGTGATACACGAGGGTTAGGGAGGCAAGGGGTAGGGGTAAGTGTTATGTCTTTCTTACCAAATGTTGGATGTTATTGCTAGTAGACAAAATTGTAAGCTCGAGACTTCAAAAAAGATCTAGTTAACTCATTTTGTGATGCGGTCAGAACATCAACTTAATTTTACAGTGGCCCATTACAGGGACACACCTTTCCCATTAATCCAGCCAGCATGAATTTTATGCCCCAATTACCCTGCACATTTAATAGGTTTTTGTTTGATCTTGAAAATAAATCCCCAGGGTGATACAGGGGTCAATCCCAGGGAAAGCCAATGATAAGTGCATAACACATAATTAGTCCCAAGCAAGGCTGCCCTTGAAAAAGGAGAAGCAACTCCTTAGAATGAGTAAAAAGAGCAATAAAGTGCCACTTTCTGTCGAGCTCATTTGTGTGGCTAACACTGGCTCATTGCACTTAGGGCGTGGTGACGTTATCATGCTTCCCACGAGCCCCGGCCAGGGAAAGGGGGGGGGGGGGGAATAAACAAGACTAACGCTGTAATTAACCTTGCTTGAGCTGGTATCGGGGTACCTGCAGGATACTATGTTTTACTTACTGTACTCTTGAAACTCTGGTCGTAGATTCTCTCCAACACTTTTCAGTACATGTTCGACATCTTCGATAAACCATTCAAAATTCTACCAAAAAGATAAACTATAAACTTTAAGATATAAGTACTTATATGGATTGCTAACTACTATACTTGAAAAATCGATTGTAAGTTTAACTATTTTCTTGTACTGTTGGGCCACCAAGGACATGTCTACTCACAACACAACCGCACATGTTAGCGTTTGATAAATATAAATTAATATTTACGTGTTATTTTATAATATATATTTGAGCCCTACAACAGGAGATTAATATGCGTATATATCTGAGCGCAACTGTCTTGTACTTCCGGCTTTTTTCAAACAGCAACCGGTCAGTGTGAAACGCAGACTGCAGACTGAAGACCAGGGGTAAAATGCAGACTGAGGTTATAATTTAACTGTTGAAAAAGCCCAAACCCATTAGAAATGCTAACAGTTAAGCCTAAATGTTGTTTTAGGCCTAAGGTTATGCACCTATCAATGTAAACCCCGTGGGGGGGAGTGCGGGCAAGGGGTGGTGATTTGACGGCGAAATCCATCTCATCATCTTTGATTGAGTACCTTTGCTCGGGGGTCGGGACATTTAATTTTTTTCGGCAGAGAGACTGGGACCAAGATAAAGCGTGGTTAACTGGCATCGTCTTTCCTGGCTTTGGAATGGCGTGGGTTTCGTAGAAGGTGAGTTTTTTTATTGATGTTTATCTGCTACTTCATAGGCCATCTAGTCCTGGGTGGGGATTTCTAACTACATTTTGATGAACGTATGCTGCCCCACCTTTGGGAAATAGACCTTTTCGGCTTGTACATTTTGTTTTCCCAATACAGATCATGTGATAATACTCAGGAGGCTTGGTCCTTTGTTTTGTTCATTAAAAAGAGTGCATGCAAGCATATTCATGCTTGCATGCCCTCATTTTAATGAACAAAAGAAAAGACCAAACCTCCCGAGTATTATCACATGATCTGTATTGGGAAAACAAAATGTACAAGCCAAAAAGGTCTATTGACCAGAATTTTTGCTCCTTGGTCAAATCCCCACCCCGTGCTCGCACTCCCCCCCCCCCCCCCTCCCCTCCCACAGGGTTTACATTGATAGGTGCATTAGCATTTCTGAGGGGTTTGGGCTTTTTCAACAGTTACGTTATAACCTAAGTCTGCATTTTAACCCCGGCCCCGAGTCTGCGTTTTACACTGACCGAAACAGCAACAGACGAATAAACCGTTAAAAGGCAGTAATACTTTCTAAAAATATTAGTTTTTTCGCAGAAAATGCCTCACCTTCGCTTTCTTCCGTAGTGTTGACTTCCACGCGACCGCCATTAAAGTTATCAGACATTACATTGTATTATGCCCAGGACAATCCGCTCCCTGAGAACGCCAGTTGTTTGTTTATGTAATTTTTTTGTTTGCTTGCGTGCGGTGCCTACTACTCGGATTTTCAATGGACAGGATTTTTAGCGCGGTTTAAAACTATGCGAAGAAAGCAGAACTTTGCAAGTGCTCCTGGAATCCAAAAACAAACCTTCAATATAGTTGCGTTGTTTTTATACATTACGTCAGTGTAAATTAGGTGCATGATGGGTAATTGTCTTGTGTTTTTCCCTCGTATTGCAATAAAAACACAGTGGAAGCAAGGAGTTCAACAAACATCATACGTAGCTTTGAAATTTAAAGCTTTTTACAAAAATTTTATTGTCCATAACTTATCTTTGAAACATGGATGGTTACCCCCAATTTGGATTTCAATGACACTTGTTACAGTCAAACCAAGTGAAGCATACCCCTCCAGATTACATTAATAGATTGATTATTTGAATATTGAACCCGCTAGTCACTTCAAGAATGCAATAATGAATTGATTATTTGAATAGTGAACTCACTAGTCATTTCAAAAGTCAATAGTAACTTGATTTTTTTTAACATTTAACCCATTAGCCGTATTCTTGGAACGAGTAGTGAGTTCAATTAATTATCTGATAATCAATTCATTATTGCATTCTTGAAACGACTAGCAGGTTCAATATTCAAATAATCAACTCATTAATGTAATCTTGAGGGGTACGCTTCACGTGGTTTGACTGTAAGCCTGCTTTTCCCACACATAATTTCAGTAAACTGCACAAAAATACCCTTGAATTAGTAGGCACCATCCTTGATAGGCTTTCCAGCTACGCAAATGTCTTTTTTGCCTTTGTGGGCTAAAGGGACTCTTTCAAAATCAAAACATGCAGCAGCTTGAACACCACCAGTCTCATGCATGCCCCCCCCCCTCCCCCCCAAGGTCACATTAATTTTTATGAGTGTCTACTAATTTTTTTGCCATTTCGTGAAATTATTCTCAAGAGGTAGTTATTTCAATTGTAATATTGTAAAAGATCAGCTTCATACACGGACCTCTGGTGTTAGGGTCACATTTACCCATTAAAAATTCTGGATAATGCCTTATTTATCTCACAGGTACTATCATGCAGCCATGTGTATCTGGGCAACAGGGGGCCCCAGGGCAAAGTTACCCATGGTAACCATTAAATCTGTGTGACAATGGCATAGTTGGAGAAAGTGGGAAGGTCTTTAATGATAGCTTAACCATCTGAGATAAGTTGCACAAGTTAGTAGTAATTCAACACTATAACGTTCACTTCAAAGTCTTGAACACATTTAAGGAAAGTAAGAGCTCTCATCATAAAACCAATAACTTTTATTAATCCTGCTGATGGCTTATCATGGAGCACTATCATGGAGAACATGGTTTAAGTTATTAATAATTTTTATTTAATACTTTAAGAATAAATGATCCATCTGATAAATTCTAGGACAAGTCATTATTTTGTTAATAATCACCTCCATTGCAAATAACTTATACATGTAAATAACAAAAGAGTTGTTACTGCCAAGAGATAGTTACAGTATAACAACAATCCTGGAGAAATTTTGACCACCATGATAATTAATATGAGACAAAATGGATGTGGTGAGGTAAGTATCTTGGATGCAGTTGAGCCAGGTTCAAATTTTGCCAATGGATTTGTTTTCATGATGACTCCTGCATTCAACTCAACCCCACCTAGAAAATGGTCACTCCTTCTATTAACAAAAGCATTTAACATTATTTTTTTCCAATAACCAAAGTTGCCATAGAACACCTTAAATTGCTTGTCATTTAAATAAATTTACAGAATACAATTAATTAAATACTTTAAGACCACTAAACAGCAAAGGAAATTTATACAAGCTGGTCAAAAGTACTGAACTTGCATCAGGTATGTCTGTATTGTCCATCAATACCAATAATACCACTCAAATAAATTACTGAAAGCTTCTATACACTTTAAATTAGAGCATCATAACACTGATCAATATTATACTCTTCTTATAAGATACATTACAAAATAATTTTATTTATGCACACCATACTGAAGAAAAGTTCTTAAGTTGGTTCCACTTCATCAAAATACACGGTCGTGACTACAACTCCATCTTACCACAAATCCAACCTGTCTAACTTTCTGTAAACCCCTCTAAAATGGAAAGAATTAACACACACACCCACTTGAAAACACCTTGCAAAGATTAGCATATCCACTCCTTTACACAAAGCATTAATAATGACAGTTTTTAAGTTGCAAATGTGGTGCTTACTCAAAGCAGTCTTCTTAGGCTCCACTAAGTTGTTATAATTATATCCTTACTTGTAACTGAAATCTTTAGTTAAGAACCAGATGAATATGACTTTTTTCCACTGCCATAGTTGATTCTTAGGGCACTTTCCTTTTTTCGGAACTGACAGGCCAGACCCGTCAGTTTGCAAAGAAAATGCAACAATTTGAAGGAACACTTGCATGATAATCCCTCACATTCTTCTGGAAGAGTATATAATTATCATCCTCAAAGTGTTACTTTGAATGCTTTGTAAAGTTTGTCCTTCCAAATGCCTTGTCTGGCCAGTCAGTTCTGTCAAATGAACAGCATCCTTAGATTTCTGGTGACTGGTGCAGTGAAGCAGAATGGATTTATGAGGTTCATTTGGATAATTTTTGAATAAAGCTGCACTTCATTGTCAGGATCATTGAAAATGACTCCACTTATAATTGCACTTGTGATCCTAAAATTAATAATGCACTATTCATTTTGAACCCTGTGCTTAACCCTTTGATGTCTAAACCGGCCAGACTTAGTATTTTACTCTGTCTAATACCAGACGATTTTACTCTTCAATGGGGAACCCCCAAGAGACAATGGGTTAACCACTCACTGAAAAACCATGTCCCATGTCCCATGTCCAAAACCATGTCCCCAAAGTGTTAACACTTTGACACCTAAACCGGCCTTAACGGCCTGGGGAACCCCAAAGAGTCAATGGGTTAACTAATAATTTTATCTTTAATTGTTTGTATTTGATGAGTCACTTTGTGAGTGTTATTTAACCAAGGAATTAAATTGAGTAAAATTATAATGTTAATAATACTTAACGCATATTTTTCCTTAACAATAACCATACTGTAATTGATTACAAGAGTTTGCCGAGTACAACAATCCTTGCTACTTTTAGCTGAGCACATTGCCACCATCGTACTTGACAGTGAACCTGTCCCTGGGGTGATTAAACTACTGATCAACAGCTGGTTCTCCCACTTGCTTCCACCTGTGTACAGGTTTTTAAACAAAGGACAATACACTGTTTAACTCAAGCCAGCCCTTCACATGCATGAACTACCGTCTCCTTTGGCTCCAAAACAGATCCAGAGTCTTTGGCAATATACATGTACTCCTATTCAGGACTTTGGGCTCTCTCATTATCACCTTGCTTCTGTCGACTGATATTCTTCTTCTCAGCCCCTAACATGAAGACGTCATCACTAGCTTCACATTGGTCCTGAATTATGTTGCCACCTGGTAATGAATCTTCCGTACTATAATAGGACCAGTTAAAGAGCAACTCTCTGTCGGAAATCTCAGTTCCATCCAGTTCTGTGACCATACTGTTGCTTCTAAGACTGGATGCCCCTTCAATTCCTGAATCCTCGTCACTTTCTGACGGACCAAACAAGCTAAAGCTATGAGACCTTGTAGGGAGCACATCGCTGTTTTCAATGTCTCCATCAAACACATTGTCAGGACTACTGCTGGCCCGAATTTTAGTTGGGTAGGACTCCAGCTTGACTCTCTCTTTGCTAGATATAGGCACCTTGTCAAGGACCAAGTCTCTACCTTTGAAGTAGGATAACACAACTACCCTGAAAGGTTTCACTCTAGCAAATGGGTTCTCAGAAACAGACAGGTACTTTAAATGTGAAAATGAGCGCAATTTTGAAATTTCATGAATAGTTTGAATTTGGTTGTTTGTTATGTTAAGTTCAATGAGCCCTGTTAGGCAGTCCAGGCCAGTGACTGTTTCAAGGTTATTATGACTGACAACAAGAGCCTTGAGGTGCGGAAGTCCTTCAGGCATACCAGTTACAAAATGGATGTTGTTGTGTGACAAATTCAAATACTCAAGGCTTGGACAGCATAACTGTTGCAAATCCAAATGAACAAATTCGTTGTGGCTCACGTCCAAATTTTGCAAAACTGGCAGAAGTTTGAGGGAGGTATCAAATGCAGCCAGCTTGTTGTGTGTCAAGACAAGATGGGTAAGCTGATGCCAAGGTTGAACAACCACTCGATTCTGCACAAGCTTAGTGGTTGTGAGACCCCTCCAAGACTCCACACTTCCCTTGACTTTAGGTCCTATGCGTTTCTCCG
>NC_090894.1:18514538-18562038 GCF_036669925.1 Montipora capricornis | reverse complement strand
CTATAAGAGGGAATTAGTGTTAAATTGTTCATTGTTGCTCAAGTATGCAGCCAGCTTTTCTTACTTAAATACATTGTAACTAATACATATAACATGCTAAAATAGATGGCTTTCACTGGAGACTGACAAAAGTCCTGCAATGCCCTATTGAAGTGCCCCTGTAACCAAAACATCAATTCTTATTTTTCTTTGGATTTCAAATCTATGTTAACTAAACACTAAGTGACCAAAGTTTTAAGCCTTGATTTCAAAAAGACACCTGTTCATTTTAACTGGAGTTTTCCTATTAAATTTAATGGTCTGCCATTACTAACTTTAAGATCCTGAGAGAGCTGGATCGAGGACAAAATGACGTTGAGGGCCATGAAATCCAAAACTTGCACTAAAAGTAAACATCCTTTGGATAAAAATCAAAGCTCAAAATTTTGCCAGTCAGGTGTTAAGTAAACACAAAACACAAAATCAACAACAATGATATTAAATGTAAGGAGAAATGTAGACTTGGAAAATGTCCGAGTCGCAGATGGGACTCGGATATTTTTCCGAGTCTACATTTCTCCTTACATTTAATATCACTTTCAAAATCTGAAGGAAAAAAGGTTCAAGCGATTTTTTTTAATCACAGCGGCACTTTAAACCTTCATAGTATTGGAAACTTACCAGGATCATAGCAACATGGGAGAATCTTTCATATGTTTGGCAAATATAGGACAGCCCTGTCTCATCCAGCAATATTTTTTGCAAGATAAAAGTTGCTACCTGTGGGAAAGAAAAATAATAATTTATCAAATGTCAGAGAATTGAAAATGTCAGCATATACATGTACATTTACATGTGGTAAACATGGTTACAGGTACCTTCCTCTACATAAAATAATAAGAAAAAGAGGAAGTGATTTTTTTGATCACACAGCCTCTTTAACATTCCCAGTTCCAGAAACATCTTTAATAGTCACCCATGCAGGTCATCCCTGGGCCTCCCTTTCTCAATTTTTTTGTTCCTAACCCTCCTTTTGCCAAGAGCAAAGGACTGGACTTTTAATTTGTTACTGTATAGAAAATGAACAACAGCAGATTATTTTGTTAGTGTATCATAACCTATTATTTATTTTTCAGCTACCGTTTTTGAGAGTTCACTTCCAGATTCCATAATTCTCAAACAAAGAGGAATAATCTCTGTTGTAAGGAGGAAGTTGATGACCTCTGCTTCGTCAGTCTAAAAGTAAATAAATCAACTTGTCAAACAACTACTAGTAAAGTAAAGTAAAGTCTCTCCTTACGAGCCAGAGGGCCCATCAGGCTGGCACTTATCTCTGGTTTCATTAGCATGAAGTGACTAGGAGTATTTCTACTCCCCCCTGGATGGGATGCAAGTCCATCGCAGGGTTACCCCAGCATTTTTCCGGTACCCATTCATACACCTAGGTGAAGAGAGGCACCGTGAGAGTAAAGTGTCTTGCCCAATAACACAACACAATGTCCCCAGCCAGGACCCGAACCCGGACCACTTTATCCGAAGTCGAGCACCCTAACCATGCACTCTAACCTCGCGCCTCCCAAACAACTACTGTAATAATTAAAAGTAATAATATTATTACTTGCACATTACTTCCACAATAACTTCTATGATTTGTCAATATTCTATTTTATAATTGTGACATCACCTTGACAAGAGCACCTACAACTCCTAGACTTGTTAGCCTCAAATACTCGAATGGTCTTGTTTTGCTTGTTGTGTGAAGAAATGGATAGAGGAAAAGAGGAATGTGTGCTGTAAAACAAAACTGGAGTAAGTACTTTAACATTCAACAGTTTGGTGTTACTGTCAAAATTTGTCAGTGTGTACATTTTTTAAATATTTCAGTAGTTTCCCAAAAGGCAAGTCAATCAAGGTTATTATTATAGGTCTCATATGTTTGCCTTGCCTTTCGATTGTCAGCAACACTAAATTAATCAAAACCTTAATGATATTTACCCATTGACCCCTGGGAGTGAGACTTGCCAGGGAAACAGATTTTACTCTTTCTAAGGCCAGATGATTTTACTCATCAACTGGGCCGGCTTCCTAGGGCATTTGAGGGGTCAATGGCTTAAAGCAAACTTTGGAAATGGAACTACTAGCTTCAAAAAACACACTTCCTTCCTCGGAGCACTCTTCATGTTCAAATCTCTTGTTATCAAACTACTAGTGCTTTTACACAGGTTCATATTTTAGTTTATGTTGTTCAAAATCTGTCTTTTTAAAAAGCAATACAATGTGCCCACCCAGGATATACATGTACATGTAACATACCTTGTAAAAATGCCGATCTAGTTTCTGGGTGAGATGCAACACACTGCAGTAAAGCCAATGCATTACAGACGCGATTGGACTGATGTGCCTAGAAATCAGTAACAACAAAAGTTTTCATTTCACTTGAAACCATATCCTTTATAATTACGTCAAATTAATTACCGGTATATTATTTTGTTTTTCTACCCCAGCACAGCTAACAAAGTGTGGTCTGCAGGGTTAAGTAAACATCAAACTACCCTGCGGATAGAGTCTCCTTCGATCTTCCTGGATAAGTTAGGAAGAGGAAGGAGACTCTGCCAGCTGCCTTAACATTCCTTGATTTAACGCTCATCCAAAGAAATGGATGAGTCAGTCCAAACCTGTTTTTTTTTTTATTTTGTTCAATACGAAATGTCAAGCTGGCTGGTAGAGTCTCCTTCCTCTACCTGACTTACTGAGGAATAACAAAGTAGTACTACCACTATCATATATAGTGATACATAATATGGTTCAATTTTATATTTGGGTCATCATCATCATCAATCCAATTTTGATCCGGGTTTATCCCCGTAAACAGGGGTGGCTGGATTTATCCCACTTTGTCAGCATTCTTTCTAACTCCCACTCTCCATCTCGCTCGATTCATGGCGTCCTTTTTCTCCAAACCAACGCTCTTGATCTCCTTCTCCACTTGCGTCTTCCACTTTGTCTTGTTTCAGATTATGATCATAATGAAACTTAGACAATTAGAAAACTCTTACTAATTTAGTATGAAAAATTGTAAACCAAGAAAACATTGAACCACAACATACATAATAGCACATACTGCAAACACAAATACTTACTGTCAGATTTGGTGGGTTGATTACGGGATAAATATTGACGATTTCTTGTAGCAATGCAGCGATTGTCCCTGCAAAGCAAATAATTATTATGACACAAAGTAATAAGAAGAATGGCTTGTTATACAAAGTCTACAAGGGGTAAGATTTAGAAAGCTTAACTTACCAAATGAATGCCACAGCATAGGGGCCAAGTCAGGAACAACTTCTCGCTTTTTGCTACAACAAAAATAAAAATGTACAGGACACCTAAATTATTTTTCCAAACTAATAATTAAGTGCAACTTAATCAATGCACACAATGAGAACAGAGCCTTGTTTCTTCTATACCTCCAAACAATTAATAATAAATAATACAATTATTATTGCCTCTGCTGAAATAGTCATGGACTGGCTTGCATAATGTTGTCTTGAAATAACATCTCCTGAATAAGGACAGTATATCTTCCACAGCACTCTATTATTCATAACATTTGTGCGATATCAACAAGACTACCAACAAAAATAACAAAATCTATAGTACACCAGCAGGGGCCAAGTCTAAAACATGAAATGCACTTTCACACTTTTTTAGCTCCAGTATCTTACAGTAAGTAGGGATTGCCATTTTGGCAATGTTACAAAGAAAGAGATAAACACCATGAAAGAAAACTCAATTCCCAATCTTGAGCAAATAAGATTACAATAAGGTTGGCATAACACTTTTCAAAGGCAAGATATAATAGTTAAGATTTTGTTTTCTTTTTAGCTAATAAATCAAATAAGGCTGTTAAACTAGTCATTTATCTCAGAGACACGACTTAACTGATTAGAGTGTCGTGTGAAGTGCTAGTTTTTTACCCCATATGAACCATGTGAGCATTAGCCCTACCAATGGAAATGGGCCCACACAAGGCTAGTTGAGGTAGGGTTACTTAATTGACCACTTCCTCCCCACAGGGGCTAATCAGGACCAAAGATACAGAAGAGAACGACCTCAACAATGATAATGTTAAGAACCCCAACTGGCTGGAGGCAAACCAGTTGGCTATTTACAAATGTACAGTCAAGTGAAGCCCAGATGTTGAACCAGGATCAAATTTAACATTCAAGTGGTCAGAACAGGCCTTGAACAAGGGATCTCCGGATCTCAAGGCAATCGCCCAAAGCACTGGGCCCCACCCGCTTTCTGGTTTTCATACCTGAGCTCCAAGAGAGCATGCTCTCTTGTGTCTGGGCTGGAAAGTTCCAGCACCCAAGTGTAAATCTTCTCTCTTTCCATTTCAGACAAACCTGATGATTGGGTGGGGTGAGTATGAGGAAAACCCCTCTGCAAAAACAAATTATATGTTTATGCATTATCTGTTATTAAAAAGCTCAATGGACCAGAGGTTGATAATTAATAAATTTAAGGAGACTAGTTCAAGAACATCTATCTGCTACGGTCAGTGTAAAACGCAGACTGCAGACTGAGGTTATAACGTAACTGTTGAAAAAGCCCAAACCCCTTAGAAATGTTACGCTTAGGCCTAATTAGGCCGAAAACAATATTTAGGCCTTACTGTTAGCATTTCTAATGGGTTTGGGCTTTTTCAACAGTTAAATTATAACCTCAGTCGGCATTTTACCCCCGGTCTGCAGTCTGCAGTCTGCGTTTGACACTGACCGATTTGCTACTCAGATCGGAGTTTCATACGTCTTGTGAAGGAATCATCTGGCAACTACCAAATAACAACTTAAATGGTTTAAACATGGTAAATAAAAAACGAAAGAGCGGTTAAGATTGGTATATTCACTTCACTTAACATTGACATCGTAATAAAAGCAAAATGGTTGCTTGTTAATCACGAATAAACTGAACGTACTGCAGCCAATCCCCACTTTTGTTTACAAGGTGATCATGAATCCCAAGTACTTTCCGAAGCAATAAAAAACTGAAACATGTACTAACCTGCTGTCCAAGTTGATGCATCATGACGGAGTATTCTTGTATCAGTCTACTTTTTAAATTAAATCCAACGTCTGTGTGTTTCTAGATCTGTTTCAAAAGATAAAACATGGCTTCTCCCTTGCGCACACCGTCACTTGGCATCATCATACATGAAGAGTATCCAACACTATCCCCAATCCCTTGTCATATGGCTGTCCTTTAGCCGACCAATTGGCCGACCAACATTTATCAAATTCAAATGGTGTATCGAAAATCCATCTCTTATTTTCTTTGCTTGCTGTTTTTATTGATTCTGATCGATTCTATGAAAACAAAGGTCTTCCAGTTTAAGCACTACAACTTCAGAAAAAAGCAGCGACTGGTAAGGCTTTGGCATAGATAGTGATATAGCTCTCTCCTTGCTCTCTCCTCTACTAGTACTCGCATAGATCTAAAGAAATTGACCTTAGTTTGTCCAAGTGCTGTGGATCCAGCAATCAATCAAAACATTTACCTCTCCCCCATTAGCTCTATTGGGTGGAAACCTAGCAGCAGCAATGGTGCCCTGAGTGAAAAAGAAATTGACTTGGTTGCTATCTTGGAAAGTGGAGAGGGCCTAGCTGCAAATGTCAGTGGTCCGATGTTGTACTATTAACCACCTTTTAGTAATTTGGATTAGCCTCACAGATCCTTTGTTTTTTTTAATGAGTGCCTTAGCAGAACTGAAGATAGCACAACAATAGACTGCGAACGCAGACGTATTATTTTTCGGGGAAGAGAAACGACCGCCGGAAATACGTCTGCGCTCGCGGGCTAAACAATAGCAGACTGTACACACAATATCAATGGAAACGTTTAATTCAAACAGCCGTAATTTTACTTTTTCAAATGGGGAAATGCGCCATTTTGGTGGAAGAATATTCACCAGGATACCTCCCTGAGTTGCTGAGTTGTGCAGTAAAATATTATGAATGCCAGAGATGATTGACTAAAAACTGTACAAGGTCTGCAATCCATGGGTGGTTGTTGGAATCTCAACAGGGACCCAATAATGCAAGGGTTGGAAAGCTGAAATTTGAAAACACAGGAACTCCCCCAATATCTGGGCATTGATCACAGAATTCTCATTTTATACTCACAACACCAGTTTAATAATTCATTATTCTTTCTAGGCAAAAAAGTATTTGCCTCTGGAAAAAGATTGTGAAGCAACCAAATGTCAAGGTCATGGTGGATTAGAACTTATAAAGTGCACAAGGAAATGCATTTCACAGTTGTGTTATGATGAGCTGTATGCCTGGGATGAAGTAAGTACCTATTTTTTATTCACTTTGTCATGGAAAACAAAAAGTGATGTGCCATTTAGTGCCATAAAATGACTGAGTTCAATGTAAGCACAGCTTGAATATATGCTTAGAAAAGCTAACAAGCAGCACTTTGGTTAATTTGTAAGTGCATTTGGAACATATCAGCACTGTTTTGTGGCAATAGCTAATATTACATAATAAGCTCATTAATGCAGGCATTTTGATTGGTTCTCACCTATGATTTATTCTAGAGGACAGGCCGCAGTTGATCTAACGCCAGATAACTTTATCCAGTGGATATTAGTCACTATCCAGAGTATGAAAAATACTTTAAACATTAAACTTTTTGTACATACCTAATTACTTTATATATGTGCTTAGAGTGTGCATATTCACAGTAATGGCACAAATGTAGCCGTCTGTTAGCGAGTTATCCACTGGATAAAGTTAGTTATAAATCTGGCCCAGTTGTTCAAACAATGGATTGCACTTTCTGCTGGATAAATCACTATCCACTGCATATAGCTGATATCATCATCAAAAACTTTTAATTCTTTCATAATTAATTAGTGATATTTACCCAGGAAGCTCCACTCACCCAAAAGTGGTTTTCAGGGAGTTCCTGCTTCCGTTTGAACTGGAATTTAGAAATGTTGGTTTTTGAGGAGAAGGGAAAACTGAAGAACCCGGAGAAAACCCTCTCGGGGAAGAGTAAAGAACCAACAACAAACTTAACCCACATATGGCTACGAGTCCAGAACATTATGTTTTATGACATAAAACTGTCAAATAGATTCCATGTTGCTGTGCATCTGTCAAAGTACCGGTAACTGATCACAGAAGACATCAAAACGTGGTAAGAACATCCGTGACACCACCACTTTTTTGTTGTTGACTTACCACATTTTGATGTAATCTGTGATCTATTTAATACTGAAAAGATGCACGGCAACATGCAATCTATTTGTTAAATAGATTTCACTTAGGTTGTTGGTTCCAGCCCTTCTCCTAGGCTGAACTATTGTTGACAAGGTTATATCAAAATCTTTGTTAGAAAAGAAAGTCACTTTCTATGGTTTTGTGAAGAAAATGTGGCAGAATGAACACCTTCCTCCTGGCAACTACACTGTAATAGCATCACAAGTTAGAGTTAATAGTAATTTTCTCTAACATTATTACCACAATTTTCACATTACAACTGTACATTGTATCAATGAACACTACTACTAGAACGGCTTGCTATCGAAAACATTCCCATAGGTCTTTAAACACAGTATTATGATGGATAAACTGTTGGTCACTCAAAATTATTAATTTTCTCTCCATGCATTTTTTCAAGCTTGAAGAAGGCGAGATTGATGTGCGACTAACTTCATTTAAAGGTTGTGTTGTGAAGCAGCTCCAAGACCAAGAGAGCAGGACCCGTGGCTTGTAAAGAAGCAAACTCAACACAAGACGTTTTAAACCATACTGATAAACAACAAAAAATACTACTCGTTGGCATAACTGAGCAAGTTGGCAGATTTCCTTGAAAACACAGCAGTTTCGTGAAAAATAATTTTTACTGTGAAAGGACTTAATTGAAGTGTACATTCACAAATAACGCAACTGTTTCCACTTATCAGGAACTACTGTATAAATTGATACATTGTAAATTATTAAATGGCACAATACATGTACCAATGTGTGAATCATAATGGTGGGCAGTAGTTGAGGTGGCAAAGTTTGATGCTACCTGTATCTACAAAAAGGAATCTTGTTAATTAATAGCATTTACAAAAGAATAATTTTATTCAACAAGACAATAACTATCTGCAAATATTTTTTGAATATATAACTAACGTAATACACGTTTGAATTTTAAATTGCATTTCAAGGGATTGTATGACAGTTGAAGAAAGGGTCACCCAAACGTACTGTAACCTACTCCCCCAAGTGAGGGTACAACAGCATGTCTTATAGTGCGCAAGCTCTATTTTGATGTCCTTTTAAGTAGTGAACGATACTCCCTCCAAAAAGCCACAGACCAGCGTACCTTCTTATCTGTCCTTTATGGAAATTCCATAGTTTCAAAGTCCAACATTTGCTTTTTTTCTTTTACTGTTACTGTAGGGCAAGAAAGGTTTCTATCTGTCTCAATACCTTTCACATACCCCCTGTACTGTTGATGTGAATTAGATCTGTCATTTCTATCCTTAATTGTCACTTGATTTGTCTCTTTCCCCAAGCAATATTACAAATCGTCGCTCCTCTTATTCGTCCTTTTGACCTTCGTCAGCAAGTCTGTCATATTGAGCACCATCAAATGAATGACTTACTGCATTTTCACCGCACCAAGTTTCATTGGGCCCTTAACTCCTGCAGCCCGTTTATCTTTCTGAGCCTGAAGCTTTTGTCTTCTTTCTTCTCTTTTCTTTTTGGCAAGTTCTGCTTTACTCTTTTTGTCTTGTTGCCAGTCTTCTGATCCCCACTCATCTTCACCCCATCCATCATCTGTTGTCATCTGTCTTGTTTGAGACTCCACTACACGAGCACTGCCAGTCGGTGGTGATTCATCAAATGATCCCCATTCCCCTGTGTCCCATGCATCTCCTACAGTTGTATTAGAATTCACTGGCTTACCCTTGTTTTGCTGTACCAGGCTTTTGTTCACTGACATTTTACTCCCTTCCTACAGCAGACAAACAAGAAATAACAAGTCTGGTTAAATTTTAGAGCGTGTGAGGCTGGATATTATTCTCTGTTCACAGATTAGTCTGAGGATTTTTCCTCAATACAATTACAGTTGGCACTATTACCACTGTTGGTATCAATGTACTAGAAAAGAATAATACTGTAATTAGTCTACTTTTACCCCAGAATAATTGTACATACATGTAACACCATGGGAGGAGGGGTTCAGGAATCAATGGATTATACATTTTAACTCAAGTAATAGGGAGAGAAGGATTAACTCTTCTGGAAAATTTAACGCAGCATAATAATTATTTTGTGGTTTTAACTCGTTCCTTAACAGGAGGAAGACAAAACCTGGAAGTAGCAAAACCAGTCTTTGATGTCGGGACTTTTGTTTTGATAAAGTACAATGTACTTGACTGTGGCACACCAAATTCAGAGAGATCATTCTAGGTACCTCAGTGCTCTCTTTAGGTTTGCTTGGAGAAGCCTTATTCATCATGTTTGGAGAAGAAAAGCTATCAACAGACCAATCATCATTCTCCCAATCACCATAGTCGCTACCACTTTCCTCACCAGAAATGCCAGCAGAATTGGCAGAGTGTCTTACTGACTGGACACAAACAAAAACATGAAATGTTACAAAATTAATCGCCATTATCATCATCGTCATTTTGGATAGCAACTCCAGTGCCCCAAACTAGTATCTCAATCTACATGTACTGTTATCTCTTTTATACAACATTGACCACATATTTTCTAACTTTACATGGCTCTTTTTTTTTGTAATCGATAACCGGTGTTAGTGGTGGCTTCCCAACTGGGGTTGTTTTGTGGTAATAATTTTATTTTGGGTCACCAGGTACTGTGTGTTGATAAGATTATTGTTGCCTGCTCACTAAACTGCAACTATGCAAAGGTGAATACATGTAAGTGTTCTCTGAAAGTGGGGGTTTCAAAGAGAAGTCCCAAAGCACTTGAGGCATCCTTATTTGTACATACCGGTACGTTAATTGATTGGCCATTGCAAAGGCAACCTGAATTTTGGGTCTTGATGTCCTAGTATTAAATTTGACTTGAGGTAACAGCGTGAAATTTTTCTACTTTTTAACAGCTCTACTTTCTCAATGCAAAGGAAACAATGGCCTAAAATTCTGACCTTACATTGAATTAATTTTTCCTGGTGTAAAGAAAAGTGCACATTTTACCAATTCTTTCTCTGCACTCTGAAATGCTGACATTTCCTCTTTGGCTGCAAGCAGGTCACTCCTCAGATCATCTAGGTTTGGTTCCTACAAAGCATTTTTAATATGAACACTCCACATAAAGCAAAAATAAAAAAAATGTCAGGTCTGCCATACATGTACCAACACGCATATAGCAGCCATATGATTTCTTGGAACTAATAAAAATGGGAACAGAGCACAGCATCTCGGTGTTAATACCTGAGCATCAGTCCACTCGTCTCCACTCCAGTTTTCTCCATAATCACTGCCTGAGTCATTAGCATTTTCTTTCGGTGCAGCTTCTCTTGCCTTTGAATCAGTTGGGATTTTGTGTACAGTTTTACTCTCAGCTGTTTTGTCTGACAAGGTAAACTTCTCATAAGAATCTATGAATCATCTTTACTTTAAGAGTAAAAAATTATTTGCCATCAATGGTTATTCCACAGAGGGTATTGCTATCATCTGGTGACCAGTAGACTGAAGGGCTTGAAACTGGATTTTAAAAAAATCCCAATGATTCAAACAGACTTAACTGATTAGAGTGTAATGAGAAGTGCTAAGTATCTAGCCCATATGAACCATGTGAGGGTTAGCCTTAGTACTGATGGAAATGGGCCCACACAAGGACAGAGAAAAACTCTGACCAGGGTGGGAATTGAACCCACTACCTTCAGGTTAGATCACCACTGCTCTACTGACTAAGCTGCAAGGTCAGACGGGAGCAGGCCGTGGCTGGGAACTGATGATGTTTAAGTCATGGAAATGAACATGTACAAGTACAAGGAAGGATTACGTTTTTGCAAACGTTGGCCGTGTAGCACTTTTGTTTGAACAGACTTGTGAGTGTAATGTGAAGTGTAATGTGAAGTGCTAAGTACCGGTATCTACCCCATATGAACCATGTGAGCGTTATGGTGACTTTAACATCGTCAGTTCCCACGGCCTGCTCCCGTCTGACCTTGTAGCTCAGTCGTTAGAGCAGTGGTGATCTGACCCAAAGGTCGTAGGTTCAATTCCCACCCTGGTCAGAGTTTTTCTCTGTCCTTTTGTGGGCCCATTTCCATCAGTAGGGCTAAAGCAGCGCTCACATGGTTCATATGGGGTAGATACTTAGCACTTCACATTACACTGTAATCAGTTAAGTCTGTTCAAACAAAAGTGCTACATGGCCAATGTTTGCAAAAATGTAATCCTTCCAATAATTCAAACATTGCACTTCCACATTAAACCATGATAATTTACTCCCTAGAATATCTTTATAAGTCTTCCAGGATTTTACCCTTTCCTTTGCCACACGAAGACAAAACAACTTCAAACTCATGATAACCTGACATCATAATTTTTCACTTCACTCAATGAACTGCCAAAGGCAATAAATTAAAAATAATTACTTAATTCATCTGAATAAAAGACATGCTACTGTGGACAATCTGCATGGTTAGTAGGACACTGGTCTAGATCTAACTGCACGACTTGGTTAAGTATAAGTGCCTTATGTGATGACAACTGTTGCAATCAATTGATAACAATAAATATGATTTCTGTTCACTACACTGTTATAGGAAGAGGATTATTTTTTCAGCGTGATGTTTCTATGACCATTCTTCCAATAGGTGTCTTAAGAAAAGTCTAAAGAGTTTTATTTTAGAACCCATTCAAAGGCAGCCCTGTAATCCAGCCTTACCTGGATTTTCTTCTTTGTCAGTGCGTTTATTCTTTTCAGGTTCAGCTGACCCAGTGGGTGTGTTTCCTCCACGGTACAATTTGGAAGTGAGCGAGCTAACAGCCCACCCAGTCCAAGAGGAGCCCCCAGCAGCCGCTTGAGCTGTTTGCTCTTCTGGTACTGCAAAGAAAGGCAGTGTTAGAATTTGACCTCTCTTTCATCTTAACAGGATAGGGTATAATAATGATTAATATTAATTACTTAATCAGATACTCTACCACTTAGCAAGAGGGTGTTGGAAAGTGTATTGTACAAATCTTTCTTATTGCATTACAGTACGTATGTCTGGGCGATTCAAGTAATTTTGTTGATTGATATACATGTGAAAGTGAAAATTTGAAGTGATCGAATTTCGGAACGTTTTACACTAGAAAAGACACACGATATTGGAAGTCCAGAGGAAAAAGCATGTTATCCAGGCCACTCAGCTGTGTGTGAGCTTGACAGTGATGTCCACCAACCCATCCCATCAGCCAATGCCAGGTATACTGTAGGTGCTTCTTCATCTTGACAAATGTTTATCCAGGATGCATGGGGTGGGGAAAAAAATCTCTTGAAAGTGACATTCTTTTTCAACCCAGTAGCACTCCCCCAATCTCAAGGTAAACTGTACTACTCAAATAACATCATCATGGTACAAACAGCCAACTGAGGTAAGTTCTTTTGCCACTTGCCAATGAGATAAAAGTGAGACCAGAGCTTTTCAACTGTGTATTTTGAGGTTCTAGTCATATTAAGGTGGTTGTTCAAGTCAGCCATTTCAGACAAAATCCATCCAGGCATTATAAAAATATTCTAAACTATCATCACCATTATCATCATAATGATCATTTTTGTTTCCTTTCTTCTTCATGAAAGCAAACCACAACAACCAATGCTCACCAGCCTCGTTCACAGAAGATTCAGGGTCCTCTGAAGCCTTTTCAAGTTTGCTAAGAAGAAGTTTAATTACTTTAAATACCTGTAAAAAAAAATCACATGTGATAAACTTTTCTAATTTCAATATTACGTGAACTGACACACTATGAACTTAAAGGGCTGAATAAAAGAAAAGACTACATTCTTCATTCTATAGTGGCCTTGGTCCTTAACTCAATCTGGCTATATGCTCAGGATTTTGATGTTTAGTAATCAATACCTGATCCCTGACTTTACGCTCAGGATCCATGGTTAGAGTACACAAGGCAGGTAAGATCCTCATTGCACATTCTTGTATACGGAAAAACTCAGCAGTGGCAAGAAAGCCCATAACACCTGCCGTACGAGCTGGAGGAAAGGGATCCCGCAGTGCACGTAGGAAGGCTGGGATCAACACCTTTTGACGGGACTGAAACAAAATGGAAACGGTTAATCGCTACGTAAACAGTCCAAACAATCAGGTAAATACAATGAATTACTTTTGGAAGCAGGAATGGTAAAATGGAGAGCACTTGGCTTCCAACAAGGTTGCTTGGGATCAAATCCTAGTTTTACTTGACATCATACATGTATCACTGTTGAGTTTTCTGGTTCTATTCTTTACTTCTGAATGAATAGGTATTGTAAAATTTGAAAATCAAGAAAATTTTCCATACTGAAGGTGGTAGGTTGACAGCAATTTTTCCCAGACAGACTGTAGTGTTTGTCCTGATACCAGCCTAGGAGTTGAATTAATAATATAACAATAATAATTATTTCAAATATATATTTCGAACATAAATTTTGTTCATTACCCATATACGTCACTGCAGATCTGTATGCCAATAATTTTAATCTTTATTTTAACCTTATCTGACAGAAGTTATCACATGATGCAATCCAAAAGGAAGACTTATACCTCTTGGTCCATCTGAAGTTTAGCAAAATATTTGAGTAGCTGATTGTTGATTGCCTTTTCACTTAACTTTGGAGCTAAAAGCAGCATGGACTGCAAAAGCAAAGAAATACATAAATAACATTAATTATATATACATAATTATATACAACTGTTAGCGAGTCTCTCAGGCCAACAAAGGTGTCACCACGTCAGGAGGATTAGCAAGATTCCTAGTCCAAACCTCACAACATGAATGACTGTAGAAAGTTAAAAACAAAAGTGAGGACGGACAACTTCTGACGCAAAAAAAGTTTAAAATTTAAAAAATTTAATAAAACTTTTCAGTCAAAGACCTTCTTTAGTTATTACAACTTTTGAATAAAAACTAAACTTAAATAAGATTTAGGCGCTAACACTTACATAATTACAAGTGACAACTGTGAAAAAAGTATAAGATTACAAAAAAGAAGAACAAAAAGAGGTGTTAATTAGTAGACGACAAAAAAGTTAAATTAATGAAGCAAATAAATTAACAAAACCTTTGGAGGGGCCCTTAAACAATGTTAATCATAATAAGCTCCCCAGTCAGGGCCTTTGAGTTCACCTAATGCCTAAAGGCCTTACTAAATCCAAGAAAAGGGCCTTAGAATGATTGATCATGTAGGAATGTACACTACGGAAAAGGAAACTAATTATAACAAATTCTGTTTTTTGAATGAAATTTTTTCCTTTTATTTAAGCTGTGGGGTGCTAAAGAGAACAGCTGAGCACTCCAATAAGCCTCTTTTGTAATTAAAATGACTCTATAAAGTTGGGGAATCAGTGCACAAGTTTCATGCAAAAGAAGCATTCATAGGACAGTACAGGAGAACACAAAATTAATATAAAAAGTTTTGCACCTTCACTGTTTGTTCCCTCATAGCAGGGACAGTGTCACCAAAGCCCAAGGCAACATGTGGAAAGATCTGCTCTTCAACAGTTGATGGCTTCAGATGCTGAACAAAGTTATCAAGCTGAATAAAATAAGTAAATTGATATAAATTTATGTAGTTTCATGCATATTGCCATAATGTTGTGACAGTGTAATAGAATTAAAATAAAGTTGAAACTCATGAGACAACTTTATGAAGACTCCTGTTTAAAACATGATTCATGACTCATGCCATCATCACAAGAAACTAAATTTATTGTTATGTTGTCACTGTGCATTCAATTTTGCCTTTAAGCTGCAGCTTATGTTGTGTGATTTCTTCATCACAAGTTAGAATGATCCCAAAAAGGAGGGCACTTTTAGTTACATTTCTTTTAAAAAGTTTGGTTATATAATCAGAATTAATTAATTAATAGGAGAAGAATTTGTTCCTTGCACCTCCTCAGATAGCATTGTGCAAACTGAAAAGCGCATTAATTAAGTTAAAAAAAATGTTGGTTGCTCCTTTGAGACTGCAGACTATGGATCATGGTTGAAAAATTTTAAATTTGTTTGTTTTCCTGCCTTGTTAGCTTTACAGGGAATTTAAAGATCTTCCATTAAATTTAAAAGCACTCATTTTCACAGGAAAAATATACACATGGCTCACAGCCATGGCTTGCATGACTCCCATGGCTCACACATTGTCCTCACTCCGCGGTGGAAGGGGTGTTGTTGGTCTTCTCTTGAGGTTAGTATCCATCTGGTTTTGTTCAAAATTGTAGCCTGCAAGACGCTTTCTCAAACATTGACCAGACATTTTCTTGTTAACTCTTCCCCACCAGAGAGTGAGACAGCTTTATAGATTTTACTCTCATGGCTAATTAATGCCAGACGATTTTACTCGTCAGTTCAGGGCGCTTTTGACGTGAATGGGTTAGTAGTCATTTTGTTTCTCACTATTGATTTTTGTAATGCACCTGTTGAAGTAGATTGATCCGTGTAGCCCTGTCTGTGGAAGAAAACAGTTTGACCACACAGGGTACAATCCTTTGTTGATACTCCTTTGCATCCAAAAGCTTTCCTACCTGTGCAGCCAAAAATAAAAACCAGCCTGCAATAAGTCATTGATTGATTCAAGGTCATGACTTGTGGTTAATAACAACAACAACAACACCAGCATTAATAATAACACCAGACTCATGCATAGCAGGGTGAACAGTTTTTTCCAGGTGAAATGCAACAACACTGTCTGGCGATGTCAATTCTATTTCCAAAAAATCAGATTTATTGATCTTCTCATTTAACAACATTAATCATTAATAACAATTATTTTATTTAGGCCAATTTAGATGCTAAGGTTTTTGTTTGCATCTATCTTGTCAGCATGTGAGCTGGCTCAGGCCAAGTGAAAAACTGCCAGCAAATCTTGCTATCAAACAAATTGCTTGGGGTCACCTAGTGGTAGTCTTAGAACACATAATTATTTAATGCTCATTATTATATGGTGTGAGTGTTTCTGGCCAATATACTGCATGCTCTGATTTGCTATGAGCAGCTAAGCACTAGGGCATTATTCTCCTGTAATGCCCACGAGCTGATTATGGATTATGCACATTAGTTTTTTCTTCTTCAGAACCATTCTGTTAGACATATAATAAACAACCTCACTCTTGGTTGTTACGAAGTTAAAAACATTTTCTATGTTGTTGGCATCTGTTTTGAAGAATTTACTGAATATGTGGTTGGTTCGATTAAAAGGAACAATTTGCACAAAGCTTTGCTGGTATACCTTATTGTCACAAATGCTGGCCATAAGCAAAAAAATTAATCATAATTATTACCTAGTATCAACATGTATCTGATACTGTAACAGTTACAGATACCATTAGAGCGGTTTTCAAATGAGTGTCGTAAAACCAAAACCATAGTAATTACTTTAACCAATCAAAAAGGACGGAGACAATCCAGTAAACCAATCAAAACTCGAAGTAATTACACGTAGCCGACACAAAAGGCGGGAAAATGTGCACGCGCGAGCCACAATTGGTTTTGGTTTTACTTCTGATTGGTTGAAAAAGTGGCGCGAAAACTTTGAACCAATCACTGAGTGAAGTAGATGCAAAACCAAAGTAATTCGCTAATTACTTTCGACACTCAATTGAAAACCGCTCTAGTCCAATAATAAATTATCATATTAGTAACGGTCCTCTTAAATGGTTCAGAAAACAACAGGAACACAAAAACATACAACAGAAACAATGGAGCCTAATCCTAATAAAACAGAGCTGCACCCTATACTATTGTAGTCCAATACAATTAAAACTTGTAAAGACCTGTGTGGTATCTGCACAGTTAGTCTACAAGGTACATGTACAGACTGTTAAATTTAGAGGACGACTGTGGTCTTACTTTAAAAAGTGGTCCCAAAACAGCAGAGCCAGCTGATCCAAATTCAAAAGCATTCAGCAGTTGTGGGAGAATCCTGTGCTTGCAATATTGTTGAGGAAACGAGTCTAACGATGAACTGAGAGACACAAAAAATTGCTTCTGCTCTTTCTGTTCCTTTATCTGTCAATAATAAGTTTAAAACGTCACAAAAAATGCAAAGGAAATAAATAACTGATACAATAAATTAACATTAATAACATGGCCACAAACTGTTAAAAGAACACCAAAACAAAGGGATCTACAAGTCCAGATAATTAAAATATTAGTATGTAATAAAACAGTGGATAGCTTTGAACTCGCACACTGATTGGCTACTCAAACTCCAGATGTCCTTTGCTATTCACCTCCGAGCAATTCACATGGAATTTGCGTCCGAAAATGTTGTAATCTTTGCAGGAATACATGTAAATGAGTTAATACCATCTTTTTGTACCATGCTGCTGGGCGTGCATTTTTTGCTAATTAAACCTATTGTTTTGTGGCATTCTAATAGCTGTGGTTGTCGTCCTTGCTTAAAGTCCCTAGTATTAGGCATCACGGTGACTTACAATGTAAGGCAGATTCCACTTAAACAAACCTGCAACTCTTGCAAAAATAAATTGGCATCAACAAAGCTGTTTTTGAGATAGTGCCCATCAGTTCTACAATCTTGAAGAAATTTTGCAGGATTGGGTCGGCTTTTTGGGTTGGCACCAACAAGCTGAACGTAGTCAGAGACCAGATTCTTTGGTATCTTGCCGACAGACTTCAGTGACCCTGTTCTTGGCAGAGAGCCATTAAATACTTCCCATATTAGACAGCCTAAACCCCACATATCGGCTGACCTGCAAGTCAAGTATTAAGTTTGCTGTCATTTCTCTAGTGGAGTGGATTTTTCTTTCAACATGGCATGCATTTAATTGTAGGGAGTTTCCTAGTACGCTAATGAGAAACCAAGGATTTATCTACGCAACCATATTCAAGGATTTAGTTGCCTGGCATTTGAAACAGGGAAAACCTGGATTTTTATTTGATTTCAGTCAGTGGGTTAAGGGAATGTGGTTTCAAATTGGTGCTAAATTTTAATAACTGCATAAAAGGTGAACAAGTAGCATCACACTGCTTCTGCAATCACTTAATCAAACCAATCCAGGAAAGCAGTAAATAAATATGTTTTTGCTTGTTATATAAGGAACATTATTATATGGCAAGCAATTCTCAGGCTAATTATGGAGCACTCTGATTGGTTGTTTTTCAGTCTGGAGTTTACAGTATGGACCATTACCATGGAAACAGTATATTTCTCTCTCCCAGGTAATTCAAGTTGAGCGAAAAACAAAACGTTTTAAGGATGGTGCCTACTATTGTTTTTGCGCATTTGTTCTGCGCATCTCGAGATACTCGGATTTCCTATGGATGATGCTTATTAATACAGGGATATTTTTGCGCAGTTCAAAACTACGCGGAAAAAGCAGAACTTAGCAAGTGCTCTTGCTATCCAAAAAGAAAATTGGGGGTAACCATGCATTAACATGATAAACAACTTACTACAGTAACCTCACTTGCTCAGGAATGTAGGACGCAGTGTGGCCCAGTCGTTAGGGCACCTGCTTTGAGATCCGGAGATCCCGGGTTCAAGACCCGCTCTGACCACTCGCTGAATTTGTTCCTGGTAGTCCCTGGTTCAACTTCCCAGCTGCACTTGTAAACAGCCAACTGGTTTGCCTCCGGCCAGTTGGGATTCTTAACAATTGATGTTGTTGTTGTGTTCTGTTTCGTTGATTGTTTCATTGGCCCTGAAAAGCCCCAATGGGGAGCGGTCAATTAAGTATGTATTGTATTATTGTAACGTACTGGGGAATATTGCCCTCGGTCATTTTTGCAGGCCACAACCTCGGGCCAATATTTCCCAGTGCGGCCCTCACTCTCGGTTTAATAGTAAGAGGTTATTTTTTTACTGTCAGTGATAAAACCATTAATTTTTTTAAAATACCATTTTTCAATCTTCTTGTTGGCTTTGTCAAATTTTCTCCCCTCAGGAGGTTCGTAAACTTGTAAAACTGGAAGACGAGGAAGGTCAGGTTCCACTGAATTGGGGGCTGGTTCCACTGGCTTGAGATATTCCACTCCACCGAGTTTCCACTCTCCAGCAACATCCACAAAAACGGATGCCATGCACACATTCCCATGAATTAAGTTACAGTCATTTGTGAGAAAACTGAGACCAACCTTAAATACAAAGAATGACTAAATGTACTTGAAGAAGCTTTGTAGGGGGACTTCAAACTGTCAACACTTAAATAGGTACTGTAATTATGCTATCGGCAGCAGTGTTGTATCACCTTACAAAGTGAAGGCTTTATAGATGTTTCTGATGTTACACAACAGACAACTGCAATATGAATCCAGTTAAATGTTTATTCAACATGAAAATTCTTCGTCCCTGTCAACTGATTACAATTTTTTTTGCATAGAATGCAATAAAAAGTTCTTTTAAGTTGGGATTGTTTAGAATCCAACAATCATGTTCTAATATTCAAACGAAAATTAGAGCATAACCAAAAGAACTCTCTGCTGGAGTTATTATTATTACCGAGTATTAGCTATGGTTCTATTTGCCACTGGAAAATACTATTATAAATGTACTCTTTGTTTGTCCCCCTAAATTTTGCATGAGCATTGTTTCCAGTTTCTCTGGTCCCAAGAGAAAATACAAACAATGCTTCTAAAAAATTTGGGGGGACAAACAAAGAGTATTATGGTATTTTCCAAAGCAGCCTATTAGAAAAGAGGTTTACAATGCAATAATGTACATGGTAGTCATGAACACCATTATGTCACAATAATAATTATGATATACATGTACATAAAAACCTACTGTAATCTGATGCAAGCCCCAAGAAATAACCACATCACAACTCTCTCCTTCACTAAGCTGCACATCTAATGGTCTTACCAGCTCTGTTACCAAATAAATCACTGTGTCTGACTGGAAAAGAAGACATAGGTTCAATAATAATTTCATTTTACAACTTCATTTTATTCAGCAATACAATGTACATTATGATTGTAATGCAGCAGAAGATCAAAGAAATATGCACAATCCTCTTTTTTAATTAATAACAGGTTAAAATCATTATTTCAAAAATTCATTATTTAAGTTATTGCTCAAAATTAGCATTATGTAAATAGAGAGTTACTAGTTTACCTTATTTTATATCGTTGTAAGGAAGGTAGTCCCACTACCAGAATTTTGTTTTCCCTGGCTAATGCCATCCAGCCATCTTATGTACCTTTTAATACTATCATGTAATTACCTGGTTGATTAGATATATATTGTAAAAAAATGAGAGAAATCCATGGGACACCTCACCAGTCAGAGGGGTCAGAGGAGATCTAGGGATTTTCATGTTTATTGGTTCTGCATATAGGATGAGTATATATTTGATATGTCCCAACACTTTTAAAAATGTACATGTACCACTGTGTAAATTAAATAACAATGTTTAGAGCAAGTTTCAATCGAGTGTCATACATTAAACCAAAAACAAAGTAATTACTTTCTAATTGGCCAATCAAAAAGGACGGAAAAAATTCAGTAAACCAATCAAAACTCAAAGTAATTACACGTAGCCGACACAAAGCATAGGAAATGTGCATGCGCAAGCCACATTTGGTTTTTTGTTTCACTTTTGATTGGTTGATAAAGTGGCGTGAGAACTTTGAACCAAAGCAATTCGCTAATTACTTTCAAAACTCAATTGACACCGCTCTAAACTGGAAAAGTCTTCCAAAAAAACTTGAACACACAAAACATGAGATGATAATGTATAAAATTATTTTTCCATCCACGCAATTACCAGTACAGAAAATAAAAGTACTAGACATTTAACAAAGGAGCTCAAGGCTGCTGCCTAAGAAAATTTTAAAGGGGCCCTCAGAGCTAAACGCTGAGAACTTAGGAGCCCAAAATATGAAGTGAAAGGCGTTGCTGTGAAAAATTAAGGAGCCCAGAGCTATTCTTTGGGAGCCCCAGGCTACCGGGCTCCTGTTAGGCAACAGCCTTGGAGCTGGTATGTTTGAATCCTATTTCAAAGAAACGGTTCAATGAATGTACCTCAAAACCGTCAATATAGCGTAGTATGTTAGGATGGCGAAGAGTTTTCAGTCTTCTGAGAGCAAGCTTTGCAGTTTGAACCTTGTGATAAAAATATAACAGATAAAAATTAACATGTAAATAACAATATAAATCATCTTGCACTACCCATTTGTTCAAAGTCTACAAAATGTACTTTTCATTATCAATTTACTTGGTGTCACAGCCAACTTGTAAGAAGGCAGTATTCAGGTCATAATGAATTCCTCTGTAAAACCAGACGAAGTTCAAAGTTGCTACTGTTTTTGGCTCATGTATTCTGCATCAAAAAAATTATACAGAAGGTACCCTTCATGTAATTTTAAAACCAAATTATTAACCAACCCAATGGTAATAATTACTAATAGATACATGTACATATCTCAATTCATTTTCCCACCAAATGGCTTGCTCAGTTGATTTGGGATCAGACTACCCCCACTTGAAATAAGTAAGAATAAAAGAATAAAAATACATCTCATAAAATATTAATATATGATCTATATTTGAATTACTGTGCATGTGGCTCCTCTACTAACAGCTTACCTAAATATATACACATTGGACCCCCTGTAAAATTACATTGTCACTTCACTGAAGAATATCTCACCATTTTCTATTTTACTTCTTATTATGAATTTAATTCTAACAAGATGTCAGAGTTCTGAACGAAACCAACTTTTCCCTTGTTATACCTTAAAGTGCACCTAAACCCAAATATTTTTAGTGTACAATATTGATCTCTCCACGGAAAGCAAACTTGTTTGACGATTCTTACCTCAAATTACGCTTTTTTATCTGCCGGGCAATAAACGCAAAGGTATCAAAACTAGCAGTAATTTGGACCCACGACCGTGATGCGAGAGGCATGGGGCTATTCTCGATTTTACGTCACAAACTGCTTTGCAATGCAAAATTTCTTTGAAAATAGGAATGCAAAGCAGTTTGTGACGTAAAATCGAGAATAGACCCATGCCTCTTGCATCACCGTCGTGGGTCCAAATTACTGCTAGTTCTGCCAAGTTTACGTGGCTTGCACGGCACAGAAAAAGCGAAATTGTGCGTAACAATGCTGGCATATGTTTGCTTTGGATGGGGAGATTTACATTAGGAACAAAAAATATTTGGGTTTAGGTGCACTTTAACTTTAACATGCATTTAAGAAATAAAATTTGACTACACAACCAAATCGTGCATACCAATGTAGTTAATTTAATTTCATGATGATATAATATTTATTATATTTGATACCACATTAAAACCACTCATCCTGTTTAAAACAATTAGATGACTTTGATCATAATGAACTTAATTAAGGTTATATCGCAGAGAGCAAATAGAAATAAAGCTAGTCTTCCTGGAAGGAAATAAAAACACTTCTATTAAAAATTGGTACTATATAATGTTAGCATCTGACACTCTCCACTCTTTTGAAAAATGAGTCTAAATTAAATAATCGTTATCCTTATTCAGTGACATGCAAATGCATGTATTAAAGTGGCTGGGGACGACTTCGGAATTTTATTAAACTCAGTGCATGCTTGTAAAATTTAGTACAGCTCCAGCTCTTTGGCTGCAACTTTGTTCTCTCTGTCATTTAACACTTCTCAGTAATTGGGATTTCTGACATAATTTTGTGGGAAACAACCCTAACACAGCAAAACTGTCATATCAAATCAACTTGTAGCAGGGAAAAAGATATGATCAATAATGTCAAACACTATCAGCTACTATCAAAACAGTACATTCGACTCGCGATTGTTTGTTAAAATAAGCTAATACCTTGTCTTCAGAGGACGTCTTTACATCATGAATGAATACAGACACAGTTTCTCCCGTACCCTAGAAGACAATGTTAAACAACAAGTCAGTGGAAAATTTATTTTACGGCACGGTAAAATAATTGAACTCCTACTTTCTTCTTTCCATCATACAATGTCCAGACAGATTTGTCCTCGAGACTCCCAATCTTCTCACCGATTTCGTACGGAAAATTTTGTGCAGAGCCAGTTCCAATCTTTCCTATCAAACTCCATAACCCCTGCATGTTATGTGGGAGAAAAAAGGGACCAAAACGATAAAATCAACAAAAATTCACCCCATTTCAATGGTTTCTTGTTGTATTCGTGGCGGTGTAGGGCCCAGTACTTTTCACATCATGCCAGTTTACGTGGCCATGTACAATGACACAAATATTCCTTGCCTTCGGTCTACTCAGGGCGGAAAGAGACCCTGGTCTACTGGATGATTCCGGGTTCGCGCACACTAACAATGCATCTACATATATCTTAAAAATTTGGTTTTATCAACTGAGTTGATAATGTAAATTGACCACCGTACAGGGATTCTAAAAGCTGACGTTTCGAGCGTTAGCCCTTCGTCACAGCGAATCCAGATCTCTTGGATTCGCTCTAACGAAGGACTGTAAACGCTCGAACGTCAGCTTTTAGAATCCCTGTACGGTCAGTTCAAATTCTCCGACGCAGCACCACAGTTTCTTTAGAATATATGTATAGATACGCAGACTTGAACTATGTCACACATAGTTAAATCTGCGTATCCATTCTAACGTGCTACTAACGTGGAATAACGGCCAGTGATGTGTAGTAATGGTTAGTGCTGTGCAGTAACAGCTGGTGCTAACAAGAACACCAACTGGTTCATTTAGCTTCCTGGCTTGCCCATTATTACTGTTATATATAATTAATTATAAATTGCAAACCTTCTAGACTGTAAAAAAAATGTACACCGACAAAAGCATAATAAAGATGATGATGATGATGATGATGATGATTATTATTATTATTGTGACGTGTAACTTGATAATGGTTAGTGACGTGAAGTAACGTCCAGTGACGTGTAATAGCTGCTGGTGCTGTGTCACGGTAAAGGGTAGTGCTGTGTAGTGAATACTTTGTGACTTCTAGTGACGAGTGCCCAGTAACGGCCAGTAACGTGGGAAAATGTCAAATGACCAGGAGTAATGGCCAGTGCTCTAAGGTGACGGCTAGTGACGAGGGCTAATGTCTATTCACGTAGACTATACTGATTAAACGGCTAGTGAAGTTTTGTAACGTGATGGCTAGTGCTGTGTAGTGACAGCTAGTGATAGCTAGTAGCCTCCCGTTAACCGTGTTACTGAGTATTACTAGTGATGTGTAGTAACTTCGAGTGACGAGTATGTGTAATAACTTACAGTCATGATTAGTAATGGCTAGTGCTGTGTAGCTTTGTAGTGACGGCTAGTGACCAGTAGTAACGGCAAGTACCGTGGAATAACGATCAGTGATGTGTAGTAATGCCTAGTGACGATTAGTGACGGCTAGTGCTGAGTAGTGACGGCCACGAACGTGTAGTAACGGCTAGTAACGTGGAATAATGGCGTGTAACGTGTTGTAACGGATAGAGACATGAAATAACGGATAGCGCTTGTGTAGGCATGGTGTGAGTGCAGTGTGGTGGAGCAAGTCTCTTGATCCTGCTCTGGAGGGTCATACCGTAACGGGGCTGGGCCCGGGATTTGGAAATTGCAGGAGATAGTTGTTACGCAATCAAGTAACTGGCTTGATGAAATGATGGAAAGACTCGTTGGCCTCCAGACCGTTTTTTCATGTTTAAGGCAAATGACCCGGCCCTTAAGCCTATTTTTCATATGTCGGAAAATCCCAGACGATCGGGGATTTCGCAGTTTCCCAACCATCCCAGATTTTGCCGACTAAGGAAAACCATAAATCGTAGACATCCCCGATGATCTGGGATGGTCGGGGACGAATCGGGAAGATAGAAAGCGTTTCTATTTTCCCCGACGTGTCCCAGATTTTTGCGTTCGTCGGCGATCATTCCCGACATATGAAAACTCAAATTTGTACTTTCGGGGACGTTGGCGATGGTTTTTAGCTCGTTACAAATCCTCTAAATTGCATGTTTCAATATTTGGCGCACTTTCCATTTTCCGCCAAAGTCACTATCGGAAGGATCTAGGACAAGCATCTGGCGATTTTCCGATACGTCGGCAAAATCTGGGACGGTCGGGAAACTGCGAAATCCCCGATGGTCTGGGATTTTGCCGACATATGAAAACTAGGCTTTAGTGGGATAAATATCTTGAGCAAAAAGTCGACACAACGTAGCTTTGATAATTTACTATAGGTAATGTACCATATTTCTACTGGCAAAACCAGCCTTGTTCAGGTAGAGTGTACATTACCATTAATCCATAAGACAACAAAGGTTCGCACTAAACGGAGAAGCACAGGCTCTTCAAATGTCACCGGGGAATCGAATCGGTAAGAGAGTGCCCCCGTTCAAACTTCTATCGAGTGAGCATTTGATTGAAATGAAAATTAATTTCCATTTTACGTAATCAAATATTTATCTTGCCTAGTTGCCTTGGTAATTTATAGTGGTCACCCAGTAAACTCACATACTTAAGAAAAGTTAAATTCATGCAATGTACCTATATTTTTTTCTTCTGTATAGTTTTATTCCATAGTAGAAATGTAAACACTACCCGCCTATATTGCGGGAAAGTGTATTTCTTTCTTATTGTATAGGTGTATTTTAAAATAAACTTTGAAACCCTGACTCGAGGCTAAGATGCGCCAAGACAAAACATAATGAGTATACCTCAGAAAAACCTACTCTATCTAATAAAACACCGCGGCGAAAAAAAAACTTTTGTGGATTTTCCTGCTTGTGTCAACAAAATGTTGTCGTGATTCGTGGCCAAAATATTACAAGGCATTTTACAAGGCATGCCATGCCAAAGGTTACTCGCGCGTAAATTAACCTAATCACGCGACTCTCTGGACTCAAATAAAATAATCAAAACATTAGATTTTGAACAAATCTTTGAAATTTACCCGAAAGCAGTTCTCACCTCGTGCCTCTACTGTTGCGAGTTGACTGAGAAGTGTTTATAATTTCATTTCAGTTTTGCTGAAGGATTCGGTTAACTAAAAAATACCGTCCGTCTTTCTCGTTGTTTGTTTCAGTGAGCTTCTGTCGTATCGAATCCCCACTGAAGCTAAGACGTGAGAGGCCTCAGGGCCGTAGCCAGTAGGAGGCAAACCGAGTCGCTTGCCTCAGTCATTTTTTCGCAATTTTTTAAAATAGAGCGTGATTTCAGTGTTGTCTCATTATAAAACCTAAAATACCTAGGAAGAAAATTTAACCATGGACATTGCCTCAGTCATATTTTTTTCTGGCTACGGCCCTGAGCCTAGCTTGTTTAAGTTCCTCAAGAACAAAGTCAACGGCTTTTCATAGTAATAAACAGCATATTTATTTGGAATATGGAGCGGAAAAGATTGATTTTGCTATAATACGATATTGATATTACTTTAAATATGGAAGAAATAAAGATATATATTGTGCTAAATATTGGCCATTATGATTTCGCAGAAATAAAGTGATATAGCAAACCTCTCACTATATTCTTTGCCGTATTTTTTGTAAAGATTTAAAGTGCTTCACTCTTTAGCTTGGGTCTTCTGTTTTCTCGAAAATGTGCCCTTCTTGGTTGACGAATTTATAAATAGACAGTCAACAGTCGATCGTATATTTGTGTCAGTATTTTTTGGAAGAACAATATCTGGTATAACAAATTACCAGCAAGAATTTGGCCTACAAACCTGCGTGAAACCGTGCGAAAATCATTAAAGCATTATCTCAGAATCCTTCAATATTCTAAAACTTGGCGTAAATCAAATAATGTCTACGAAGTCTTATGAGAAGTTGTTTCGAGAAAAAATTGGAGGAATTTGTTATGAATTATTAATTACTTTAGATTGATCCTTACAACACGCTGTGACAAGTCCCTCACGATCAAAGAAGTAAAAAGAAATAAGGGAGGAAGAAAAATATTAAAATAAAGTCCATTAAAAAGGCTAACCCTTTCATTCAAATATATATTTCTTTCATTCAAAAAAGCTATTGTTGGGGGCTTTGTTGTATAGTGAATAATATTCATGTTGGTTCAGATTTAACAGCTACTGAGGGTACACCAGATTTATTTGAAAGTCAAAGAAATTTGAAGAAATGTCATTAAGTTAAATTTCAATAACGTCTCACCGTTTCTTGTGTTTATCGACGGAACGAAACCACATTTAACTTGTGACGAATATGATAGGTATTTCAAGTGACTTAAAATTAATGTATCGCTGTGAAGGTAACATGCACAAGAAAAATTCCCTCAATATTACTTTGAAGTCGCCTTCAAATGTCTTATTGTAGACTCTAAAAGAGAATCTCCAGTCAGTTCAACGTGCAAAAATACTGAAATGGATAAAAATGAAGTATGCAAATGATATGTCCAAAGAAAGAGTTTGCGCATCTTTTACTGTTTAAGCATGTTTTCCATTTGTATTCGCTGCGGGAATTCTTAAACAACTTAATCCACAATAAATGTTAGCACTCCGATGGGCGTACAATTTGTTATTATGTTTTATTGCAGAGTAAACCTCAATCTTTATTTTCGTAGACGTTTGTGTGGGCGAGTGTACTATCACATTCAACATTCTTGTCCCGCAAGAAGCCAAGAACCCGTAAGCATCAAAAATCGGGAATTATTCCAAACATTCCAGAATGGACCCTCTTGTTTGTAATGCAAAAGTTAGCGAAGCGGATACACTAACTGACCAATCAGAGTGCAGCGAAAGCGCCGTATCAAAAGTGTATTCTAGATGAAAAATACACATATTCCTCAAGGGATTTGCGTACGAGCGACTCAAGAAATTCCAACAGTTGTTTTTGAGCTCGAAAATTTGATGGGGCTGGTTCGCTGAGCGTTAGTAAAAAAGAAAACATGGCGTTTAAGGGTACATTAGTGTTCTTCTTAACCTGTCAGCTGAATATTTGCTGTGTGATGGCCGCTGAGTGTACTACGGCAATCATAGCTTCTGTGTTTGGAACCATCGGATCATTAGTTGTCATTGCTCTCGTTGCTGTGGCTATATGGTATTACTGCAAACAACGACAATCAGGTGAGAAGTTATTAAAGAGAAATTATCCTCCGAAGTAGCGTTAAACGCTTTCTTTTCGCCTGCAACATTTTAAATGACATTGTTCATTTTGTTAGCATCCTTATCGTCCACATCTTCGGCAGACAGTGTAAGTGATCCTGGATTTTCTTTTGGTGGAAAGACGAAAGGTGGCCAAATCGGATTAGATGGAAACGGTACTCCAATGACGTTTTCCGATCACTACAGTGAAAAGGCTCCTTCTGTGGGTAAGCAGTTGCCTAGGAATGCACTTACAGAATTGAATCACGCACGAAGACATTTTTGTAATACGTTTAATAAAATACTTAATTATTCATTTCATTTGTCAGTCAGTTGTTTGGGCTTCACAAATAATATGAATAATTAAGGAGGCTTTACTTACAATTTCTCCGGCTTGCATCGTTAGGGCGCAAGAAAAGCAAGCTATTTTTCTCGTGTCCATATCGTGCACTGGACTGCCTCTAAATATATTAACTTAAAACAACAATTAACTAGAAAGGGTGCAATGATTTGCTGACATGATTGCGGCGGTTCAGACATTGATCGTTTAATAACATATCAGACGATAACAGCATAAACTTCTGCGACCACTGTTGCAGTTACTCCCCGACTAACTATAGAAATACTGAAAATATTATAATTTGGAGCGATATTTTTGCTCGGACTTAGTCAGCCGCAACGAAATATAAACTTGTCAGTTTTTGTGAAAAATAGAAATTAACATTTTTGCATTGGAGGGAAATGGAGGCCTGTTAACTAGGTCGACAACGAAGAATATTTCTCCAACCAAGTAACATGTCAGTAACAAGAAGTGCGTGGATTATTTGCATAAAAAATATTTGCCCCTTAAAGTTCATTCGAGCATTAAAACTTAATCTGAACAATCGAGAATAAAAGTGGAGTTGAGGACTTTTTGGTTATTTACCTCTTATTGGGCACGTACAGAATGCCATGAAACAACCACAATCCACTGCCAGCTTCTTCAGTTATACGATAAAATGGATCTTTAAATGTTCTTACCACAATTATTCCAAAAATAAATATAAGTAAATAATAATAAATCAACCATAAGCAGAAATTTGTGGCAGTTTCTTTGTATATTGGTTATTCTTTTAAACATTTCATGATTTGCCGATCTTAAAAATTTTGGTTTATTCTCCAAAGCCTCTGAGGGATCGAAGTGCAAGGAAATGGTTAGCTTAAGTTCCAAGCATTCCCAAAAACCTCAAGATGAAACGCGTGCAGTTTTACATTACGAACTTTCTACGTATCTCGAATTTCTAGAAAGACCACTAAATTGTGACGGCAAATTAACTGGTCCTCCTTCGACCTAGCGGAACTGATCCGAACAAAAGGAAACTTTTGTGATAAACCATAACAAAAACGTTTCAAGCAGTTCCGAAAGCGCCTTAGTGACGATCCAGTTCTTTGCAAAACGGGCAACGGGGAAAAAAATCTCTTTAAACTGCCGCTTTGCTTGTTTTACTGATTATGTAACAATGGAATTTCGCCACCTTTTTGGACGTAAAGATAGTGCAGTGTATAGTGATGTACAGAAAAATGCTGATTTTTATTTTTGCGCGTCCTGTAATATTAATACGTCGATTTTAAAATCCAAATTGCAATCTGAACAATTCAATAATTACGCAGTACACATTGTCAAAAGCAAATATTAGGCGGCGATGTTCGCCGAGAGAGAAGGCGAAGGGTTTGGCTCAGGTTGCCCCGGTTTCAAAACAAACTTGCTTTATTCCTTCGTCGCTTGTCTGTCTTCAGTCCAACTGCAGCACGCACTTTGAATAGCTATCTAGTTCAGTGCCTCCCTCCAGTTGACCACTGTAGTGTTTCAAGTTCTTTATCTTTGTCAGTTCACTTCAGTTCAGTTTATTATTTTTGCCATGAAATAAGAAATATGTGAGGGCGGCCCAGAGAGGCTTTTAAGCCAATGTAAAGGAGCTACCTCAAAATAAATAAATAACTATAGAGGAAAATGCTGTCAAAGGCAGAACAATTAAATTTGCTAACTAATAGAAAAAAATTTTTATCCCGGATAAAGAAGCTTAAACTAGGCGTACAAAAACAAACAAAGACACAATAGTACACCTAAGCACAAAGAAGCAAAAAAATAATAAAATAAAATAAAATAAAAATAATAATAATAATAAAAAAAAATATATATATATATATATTTTTTAAAAAATACAACCACACTTTTGAATTTTCGAAACATGTTCCGAAAATTCAAAAGTGTGGTTGTATTTTTTAAAATATTAGTAACACTTGTGCTATCCAGACCATATATATATATATATATAGATGTGTAAACGAAGTTGGTTTGCCAACGATGATGCCTTAGAGAAAATGATCCAAAGGATACAAAAGCATAAGCATTTGTCTTTTAATGCAGGGTCGTTTCGCCCATTCGGGCTGCTTCAGCACTGCGAATATCACTACTTGGAATAAAGTTTACAAAAAATGGGAGACCTTAAATAAGTTGTAAAACAATACCTAATAAAGTAAGCAAAGAAAATTAAAATATTTTACATGGAATCCCATAAGAATTACGTAATGGATAAAAACGTTAAAAACACCCGCTATAGCATAAATACAATACAATAAAATCAAAAACAAAATACAAATAGAATACAGCGGCAAGATAGTGTTGATTATAGCGAATCCTATTCTTAGAATTAAACTCGCACCTTTTGTTCAGACCATGAGGTTTGAGGGTGGACTATATATATATATATATATATATATATATATATATATCTTTACCCTGCTTGATACTGTGCAACACGTTTTGTGTAAAGATTAGTTTTTTGCATCCTTTTTTTAACCGGAAAGAAGACCATGCTCAAAAAGATCAAACTGTGGTCTATTGCATTCATCTGCAGGTTGTTTTGAAGTCCTGTTTTTTACTTCTGCGAGTTTTTACGTGACATATTAAAATCGCACATCCAATCGTAATACGTACGCTTTTGATAAGTAAATTGGAGCGAAAGAGAGAAACGGAACGAGTTTTGTTCCTCTAATTAGCTATGCAATTCTTGTAATGCTATGATTTTATCATAATCAGGTCATGCAATAGGAATGCTGTACGCCTTTGACTGACTCCTGATTACAACAAGAATGTGAATATTGATGGGGAGGGGGAATATCTATATATTTTTAAATAAAATTAATCGTTTTCACGATAATGTTTATCTTGTTTTGCAGCCTATAATACATCAGGTGTTGTCAATCCAGCGTTTAGTCATAGCCGCGACGTTGTTCTTGACATACCTCCTGGCGACGACGGAGAAGTCAAAATTGACATGGACGGCGGTGCGTCCATCAAGCCTCCTGATTACAACAAGAATGTGAATATTGGTGGGGAGGGTGAATCGAGAATTAGAAAACCATCAGGTTCGAGTGATGTAAAACTAGACATGGATTGGGATTCCAGACATGATGATGTTCTTCCCTCTACCAGTGGTCATGCTCTCGATCTGCCAGGTATTAAACCACCAGGAAGTGGAAGTGGTTTACAAGGTGCTGATGTTGATGTCACCGTCATGGGTGCTTCCTACCCAAAGTATGACGACGGAGCAGTAGGAGAAATCGGTTTGGTGAGATCAGGCTATATACATGCAGATCAGTTTCTTTTTGAAATGTTGTTTGTTTAATTTTGGAATAAGAATTGTTTTCAATTCACGAGAAAATTATTTCGCTTTTTTGCAACATCATCAAAGTCACATTCTAGCCCCGCTCTTGGGGGTTCTTTTTCTTATTCTGGAAACTTTTATCGGAACAGCAACATAAATCATATCATTTAGTTAAATTCTGAACGTGGTAAATCGATAGGTTTAAAGAAGTCCCCTGTCTTTCTAGTCTTCTTGTTTAAGCGATTTCAATCACAAGCCTCTTGTTGAGATGTAAGCACCCCAATATTCCGTTTGTCACTTCCAGTGTTCAAAGTCCAGTATGCAACTATTTAAGTTCATATAAGCGTCACAATGTGCCCTCATACCTCTCTCCCAAATTAAGTTCAACGTCACTTCGGTCCAGAAATGTAACCATAATCTGAGAGCAATATCAGTCCTAAAGCAAACTGTTTTGCCGTACATTGGTAGTTGCAGCTCAATTAAATTTAATATCACATGCACAGCGTGCATATATTTATTAATTTTCTCGACACAAGCGACGGCTGTGAGAAAAAAAAAGCGGAGTCGTGCAATTGTCGTGTATTTTACCACTTGAATAGGATTGATTGAAGAAATGTAGCATAATGCAACAGAAATGACACAGAATAGATCACCAGTTTGTATTTGATGCCTTCATAGGAAACCAGGGAGGTCTTTCTGGAGCGTCCTGGACGAGGTGGATTTGGGTTGCTGATAGCGAGAGACAAGACTTTACCACCCCCTGCCTTATTTATTAGAGAGGTTACACCAGGTGGCATCGCTGCAAAAACTGGATTCGTCGATAAAGGTCAGTGACCAATGCCTTCCTCGGCAGTACTTAACTAACCCATTAAGTTTCTTTAATTTTTGTTCAAAAACACTTCATAATTTAGAACTTCCTCCTCTCATTTCTCTAAACAAAGTTCAGTCAAGGATTAACGAGACTGGGTTGTGCTTTTTTCAGGTGACAAGATCATAGGAATTAATGGTGTCTCCATCGAAGGTATGCCCCACGAGAAGGCTATGGAACTTCTTCGAGATGACACCAGACCGCTGCTAAATCTGAGGTTATCGAAAAACGCAATGAATATGGAAAAAGGTATGTCATTGTATAGTGATGCGTATTTTGTTGTTGTCACCGTAATTTGGAACGTCAAAATATCGAGAGTCATTTTCTTGTCCTTGACAACTGCTTTTTAAGGCGTTTAAGGTGAAGCAATGTTAATTCGTTTGTTAAGTGTAAGAAATCGTATGAACGAGAGTGCATTTCGTGATTTATGGGCACAAGTTATGTTTTGAAAGTTCTCCATATTGCACGAGCTAGCCTTGGGCGAGTGCAATTTGAGAACTTTCAAAAGACCATAAATCACGAAATGCACGAGCGGGTTCATACCATTTTATATTTATTATATTCTTTACAAAATTACTCAAACGCGCTACTTTGTTCGTGCTCATTTTCTTCCAGTTTTGGGTTTAGTTTTCTTTCAGTCGCCCATATTTGCCAGACATTCAACTAGGTGTGTGAAGCTTTCAACGTGTTTTTGTTTTTCGCATTTTCTTTAAGTTGCTCAACGATGTTTTGGTTTGACAAAGCAAACCGACTGTCAGCCTTTTTTTTTTTTTCACTTTGGTGTTCAAATTTGTCGCTTCCGCGGTGTTTCCATAGCAACTTCCGTATTGCACTCTATAACCTATTTATGCATTCGCCATTGGCCAATCAGAAACAAGATATTTTGTTGAGCATATAATAAGGTTTATTACTATATGTACTGACTGATGAAAAAATTCTCTTGCATTTAATGACAGGCTGGGTCCCAAAAAAACACCTTCGAGAATAGGTTGAGATTAAGTTTTTCAGGTGCTTTCCTTTTTAGCACAAACATGGGTTTAGGCAGAATATCATATCCACCATCCTCTTTTCGAAATTTAGTTGTCTTTAACGCTGTGTGAAGATTCTTCTCTCGAGGACGTATGACAACGAAAAATGCCTCTGCTGCCGGCGAATAAAGGAGGCGGTCCTGGACAGCTTGAACCCACTCACAAGGTCCATTATTCTGCTCAATTAAGTCGATCTGGAGATACAAAAAAGCTATTTCTCTCGACTTGGGGTAAAGCTGTGGAATGAGATACCATGACATATGAGGGATTTGCCAAAGAAAACATTTAAAAGGGTTCTTCGAACATCGCTTCTTAATATTCTGGAAAAAGAAGATATATTCATCCCTGTGATAACTAAGAAAGTTGGTCAAGCTGAATAATAATGTTTTCATCTTTACTACTATTTTCTTTTTGCTTTCTAATCCTACAACTCTATGTTACCTTCATAAGCATATAGATTTTGTAAATAGCCAATTTTCACGTAACCTGTGTTTCTAATCAGTTAGCGTAATATAGTTGCGTGCAAACTTGATGGCCTTTTTTAGTTAATAGATATTTGTTATTATTAAAAACTGAACTAAGGATATCAGATTTCCAGCATTTTCATTGGCTCGCCGGACACAGGCTATCAGTTCATATACCTGCTGTACCTGATATGGTCAAGGAACGCGTCAGCAATAAAGCGAGCTGAAAACATTTTTGAAGCTCTGAGAAAGAATGGCCGACCAAAGCCCTTTTCGACCGGAATTGACCGAGGCAGAAAGTCGATGCTTTAGTCGACAATAGACCTCTTTACAGTTGTGTGCTTAGTTACCTGGCCTTTAAATGAAAGTGAGGCTGGTGTTGACCTTGTTACGATACAGACCTCCCTCCTTTTCCCACGTTAATGATGTTGTTGTCATGCTAATAAGTAAGAATTTACATAAGAAAAGCAGTGAGGTTTCTATCAAAACAAGGTCAACTCCAGCCTCACTTTCATTCATGGGCCAGGTAACTAAACACACAACTGTGAAATGGACTATACTACCCCTAGGAACACCAAAGAAGAGTTATTGATCCTGGAGTTTTTAATAAAACAATTATTCTACTCGGGCTTGTTGGATATAAAATGATTATAACGAACGAGGCGCGAATCACTTCATATCCAGCGCGCCCTCGTAGAACAATTGTTGAATAATTAATCCTCGAGTAACTTGTATCGTTAATTAGTTAGATTAAGTGTTGTTATGTAACTTTATTGTCTTTTACGAGCTGTGTTTTTGCAAGTGGCTTGCCCTGCCTCAATTAGCTTTTTCTAGCTATTTGCGGGGTAAGCCATCAACTAAGAATCATATTTAGCTAAATAAAGTTGTTGTTGCTGATCACCCGCATATCGTTTATCACGTTTTCATCCTCTACCCCAAATGATTTTTCATGATAAAATTTTAGCGATCGCAACTTAATAAACTCCAAAAGCTTTGTCGAATTTTGAATCAAGTTTTTTGTTTCCCTTTCATGTCAAGATTTGAACACATACAAATACATTTCAAAAGACAACCAAATGTGTTTATATCACTTGTTTCTTTCTTCTCATGCAGGTGGATTTTTGGATGTCCCCGGAGGGTCAATAGAAGAATCCTGTAGTGTCGATGCAGCTCCATCTGTTGAGGCAAGCCCCCCAACAGTCCAGTTTGAAACAGTCCAAGGTGACGCCCCGACCCTTGGGCAAATGGGCTTAACTGTAACAGAGCCAAACGTTGGCACGACTAAGGCTCCATTGGATCTGTCTGAAGGAAACCTTGATATGCGCGTGTCTGGACCAAATGGACTTTCAAGTACTGATATTAGAGGTCCCTCGGTTGGTGTAGCGAATTTACCGTCGAAAAGAAAGAAGAGCGCGAAGTGCCTTTCCTGTACATCGAGTGGGGACGTGGATGAGCCCTACGGGAAACGTAGTGGCAAACAAGAGATCAATTTAGACGGGTCAGATGTCACAATAAGTGGAAAAGGCAAAATGACGGATTTTGAATCAAATGGATCAGACGTAAACAACGCTGAAAAACCAAAAACAGACCTAGAAGTAAATTCTTCGAGACCAGAACGTTACCTCTCTAATGACGGAATGCATAGCTTATCTGCCGGGGTAGATAAACCATCGAACAATAAGAAGATTGGAAACTGTTTTTCTTGTGTAGGTGGCACCAAACACGAAGAACCGTACAGAAAGAGAAGAGGAAAACCCGATCTAGATATAGATGAGAATAGCGGTTCAATAGAATTGAAAACGGGACAGAAATTTGATTTAAGTGGCTCTGGTCCTAATATCCCAGGAACAGAAAGCGAAGTTAAAACGAGGAAACTTGGATTTGGTGCATCTTCATCTGCTTCAGATCTCGATGTCGAGGACTCAAATCTAGACATAAAAGCCAGTAAACCAGACGTCGAACTGGATGTCAATGCTCCAGATATCACTTCACCCAAAGCGAAGTCCGATGTTGACTATTCTACGGGTAATGTACGCGATCTGAAGGAGCCATCTGCTCAGCTGAATTTGCCTCCGTCAAAGAGAAAGCATAGTAATTGTTTCACATGCTCAGGAATTGGTGATAAAGACGAACCTTACAGAAAGAGCCAAGGTAATACGGGGTACGCGTTGGATGGATCAAAATTCGATGCTGCCATGGAAATGAAAGACGTTTCTGGGCCTACTATTGGCACCAGTCGAGCGGATTCAGACGCACCGGATGCGGAGATAAAGGCAAGCATGGCAGCTCATGATGTTGGCCTGTCAACTGGTCAACCGCGAAAACAGGAGAAAAAAGGTAACGAACCATCTGCAGATTTAGGTTTGCGTTCTTCAAATAAAAAGAGAGAAAACTGCTTCTCCTGTGCAGGAGGTGTTGAAAAAGATGAACCATATACAACAACAAGAGGAGAGACTTCGTTTCATTTGAATGAGCCAGATGTCGACGAATCAATACATCCTAGCGGTAGTAATGCAGATATATCTGGACCTAACGTTGATAATCAAGGACTAAAAATAAATGTCGATAAGCCTGATCTTGAGATCGACGAACAAAATTTAGATTTGCCAAAACCTCAGGTTAATATGCATGGGGAAAAACCTCGTGTTCAAGGATTCAAGACCGATGCTTCAGGGCCTGGCAGTTATTTCAGTGGGTCGAACGTTGACACTTCTGCAGGAATGTCTGGACTTGAATTTGACATTTCTGAGAACAAACCCGTTGTTGCAAATGGCGAGGATATGGAAATTTCTGCAAGGGAATCAACAGCAGCTGTGAATGCAAATCTTCCCGAAATAGATGCACACGGAGAAATGATAAAAGCGGATTATCCATTGGAAATGGGTCCGCCATCCGTAAAGAAAAGGAGGGCAAAGTGTTTCTCCTGCGTTGGAGGTGTTGAAAAAGATGAGCCATATAAAACAACAAGAGGACAAACAACGCTTGATTTTAATGGATCTGAGGTTGATGGATCAATACGGCCCAGAGCTATCCATTCAGGTGTTTCTGTACCAAAAGGTGATACTTCGCAACTAAGAATGAAAGCTACACAACCGGATTTTGAGATCAACCAACTAAATACAGATTTATCTGGGCCACATATTGATATCCGCGGACCCAATAGTGGGGTTTCGAAACCTGACTTTGATGTCAATCGACCGAGCCTTGACATTTCGGCAGGAACATCTGGACCTGAATTGGACATTCCAGGATCAAGACCCATTGATGAAAATGGAGAGGAGCTAGATTTTGTTACTGGACCACCAAAAGCAGCTGTGAATGCCAATCTAGATGCACCCAAAGCCAGCACAAAAACAGAATTTTTAGGGCTGGATTTTGAATCGCCCGCAGGTCAATTGCGAGGTTCGAAGGCAACAGTTGACAGACCTTCTGCAGAATTTGGTTTGCCTTCCAGAAAGAAAATGGGAGCAAATTGCTTTTCCTGTACAGGAGGTGCTGAAAAAGATGAGCCATACAAAACAGCCAAGGGACAGACATCGTTCGATTTGAAAGGACCTGAATTGGATGGATCTATGCGACCCGTCGATATTGATGCAGGTGTTTCTGAGCCTGAAGTAAGTGCTATTGGACCAAAAATGACTGTAGCTAAATCCGACAATGAAATCGATCAATTAAATGCAGATTTTTCTGTGCCTGGAATTGGTAAACAAAGACCCCATAATGGTGTTTCGGAACTTGATTTTGATGGCAGTCAGCCGGATCTTGACTTTTCTCTAGAAAAGTCTGGCCCAAACTTAAACATTGTTAACAACCGAGAAGATTTTGAAATTTCGGGAAGCCGACCTGAAGCAGCTTTGAATGCTAAACTTCCTGAGATAGATCAACCAGAAGCAAGAGTAAAAACGGATTTCTCTGGGCCTGATCTTGATTTTCCGGCTGGTCAATCACAAGGCCAAAAGGGAACAGTCCATGAACCATCTGCACAATTAGGTGTGCCCTCTTTAAAGAGAAAGAGAGCGAACTGTTTCTCTTGTGCAGGTAGCGCTGAAAAGGACGAGCCATACAAAACAGCCACAGGACAAACAACATTCGATTTGAGAGGACCCGACGTTAGAGAATCAGTGCAACCCATCACTGTCAGACCAGGTGTTTCTGGACCAAACGTGAATGTTGAAGGTGGACTAAACGTGAATGCTGCTAAACCCGACTTTGAAATCGACCAAGGAAAGTCAGATTTGGCTGGACCTCAAATTGATGTCGAAGAGCCTAACTTTGATGCTCTAGGTCCCAAAACCTTCGTTACAGGACCTGAAGTCGATGTTGCAGGGTCAAACGTTGACCTTCCCGCAAGAATCTCTGGACCTGAGTATGACATTCCTGAGAAAAAACCTGTTAGTGCAAATGGCGATAATCTGAAAATTTCGGCAAGGGAACCAAGAGCAGCTGTAAATGCCAATCTGCCCGAAATAGATGCACCTGAAGCAAGCATAGAAGCGGATTATTCAGCGACTGATTTCGACTTACCATCTGGACCACTGAAAGGCCCAAAGCCCACAGTTAAAAAACAATCTGCAGAATTGGTGTTTCCTTCCACAAAGAAAAAGAGAGCAAACTGCTTCTCTTGTGCAGGGGGTGCCGAGAAAGATGAGCCATACAAAACAACCAGAGAACAAACAGCATTTGATTTAAATGGACCTGAGATTGATGGATCAATACAGCCCACTGCTGTTCATTCAGGCATTTCTGGACCAAAGGGCGATGCCAATGCACTAAAAAAAGTAGATATTGTTAAACCGGATTTTGAGAGCGATAGTCCAAATCCAGCTTTCTCTGGGCCTGGTGTTGATATCCGCGGACCAAACAATGATATTTCAAGACCTGACCTTGGTGTCAGTGAGCCAAACCTTGATATTTCTGCAGGAGCTTTGGAAGCAGGACTAGGGTCACAACCCGCGGTTAAAAATGGAGGGGAACTAGAAATTTCGACTAGACGACCAAAAGCAGATTTGGATGCCAACTTACCCGAAATAGATGCACCCGAAGGAAGAATTAAAACAGATTTTTCAGGGCCGGGTTTTGACTCGTCAGCTGGTAAATTTCGAAGCCAAAACGAAGCAGTTCATAAACCACCTGCAGAGTTTGGTTTGCCTTCCACAAAGAAAAAGAGAGCAAATTGTTTCTCTTGTGCAGGGGGCGCTGAGAAAGATGAGCCATACAAAACAACCAGAGGACAAACAGCGTTTGATTTAAATGGACCCGAGGTTGATGGATCAATGCAGCCCACTACAGTCCTTTCAGGTGTTTCTGGACCAAAGGGCGATGTGACTGGACTAAAAATAGATATTTCTAAACCGGATTTTGAGAGCGATAGTCCAAATCCAGCTTTCTCTGGGCCTGGTGTTGATATCCGCGGACCAAACAATGGTATTTCGAGACCTGACTTTGGTGTCAGTGAGCCAAACCTTGATATTTCTGCAGAAGCTTTGGAAGCAGGACTAGGGTCCCAACCCGCGGTTAAAAATGGAGAGGAACTAGAAATTTCGACTAGACGACCAAAAGCAGATTTGGATGCCAACTTACCCGAAATAGATGCACCCGAAGGAAGAATTAAAACAGATTTTTCAGGGCCGGGTTTTGACTCGTCAGCTGGTAAATTTCGAAGCCAAAACGAAACCGTTCATAAACCACCTGCAGAGTTTGGTTTGCCTTCCACAAAGAAAAAGAGAGCAAATTGTTTCTCTTGTGCAGGGGGTGCTGAGAAAGATGAGCCATACAAAACAACCAGAGGACAAACAGCGTTTGATTTAAATGGACCCGAGGTTGATGGATCAATGCAACCCACAACTGTCCTTTCAGGTGTTTCTGGACCAAAGGACGATGCCACTGGACTAAAAATAGATATTGCTAAACCGGATTTTGAGAGCAATCGTCCAAATCCAGCTTTCTCTGGGCCTGGCGATGATATCCGAGGTCCAAATATTGGTATTTCGAGACCTGACGTTTTTATCAGTGAGCCAAACCTTGATATTTCTGCAGGACCCTCTGGGGAAGGACAAGAGTCAACACCCGCGGTTAAAAATGGAGGGGAACTAGAAATTTCAACTAGACGACCAAAAGCATACTTGGATGCCAATTTACCCGAAATAGATGCACCCGAAGCAAGTATTAATACAGATTTTTCAGGGCCCGGTTTTGACTCGTCAGCCGGTAAACATAGAAGTCAAAAGGAAACAGTTCATAAACTATCTACAGAGTTGGGTTTGCCTTCCACAAAGAAAAGGGGAGCAAACTGTTTCTCCTGTGCAGGTGGTGCTGACAAAGACGAACCTTACAAAACAGCAAAAAGAGAGACAGGGTTTGATATCAAAGGACCTGAGTTTAATGGATTTAAACAACCCGGTGCTATGAGTGTGGGCATGAATAACCCTAAAGTTGACTCTGAGATTGAAGAACTAAGTTCAGATTTCTCTGGTCCAGATGTTGATGCTGATGTTCCAAGATTTCGTGGTTCTAATCCTGACCTAACGCAACTTAAAATCCGGGAAACAGGTGCTGGTGTTTCTGCGTCTTACAGCAGTGGAACAAAAATGGATGTTTCTGAGCCTAACATTGACGTCCAAGTTCCAAAGATCGGCTTTGATGAGGTTGACAATAATGTCAATGGAGCGGGACCCAAGGTTTCAGGACGGGAGTTTGACTTTGCAGGACCAAAATATATGCAGGCAGGGAAAGCAGACGTGAGATTAGATGCAAGTGTTAGAACACCAAAAGGGAAATCACTTACAAAAATGTCTGCACCAGATGATCCAGATGGAGAGGTAAGGGACCCGAAAGCTTCAGCAGATATGGCAGCAGCTGAATTAAGTCCGCCATCTGGGACAGTTAAAGGTGCTAATTGCTTCTCATGTGCTGGTAGCCTTGATAAAGATGAGCCATATCGGAAGACAAAAGGAAAATACGAGTTTTCTTTACAAGGGCCTTACGCAGGCATGGAAGAATCAAGCTTTGTCGCTGGTACCTTCCCGTCTACAAGTGGTGGGACAAACCTTCATCCTCCAACGTTTGAGTCAACCCCATCGAAGATTGAACTTCCATCAGGAAGTACAGAGCTCGACCTGAAGACGCACCAGTTGGACTTTCCAAAAGACGTAGAAAATGGAACAATAGAAGTACGTGGACCGACCTTTTCACACAAGTCCCCTGAAATCCCCGGAGCTTCAACTGGGAAAGACGAAATTGAATTTGGTACCTGGAGACAAGACACAGACACTCATATTTCATTGGGCGAAGCAGACTGGGGCTTTTCTAATCTAAACATCCTAGGACCCAAAGAAACAATAGACCTTGACTTCAATCTGCCTGATACAGATTTACCAGCATTAAAACCTTCAGTTGACGAGACAAAGTTTGACAATGATGCACCCAAAGCCCAGTTTAATGCCAATATGCCAGATATCGGTGTTTCTACGAAGAAAACAAACGTTGAATGTGGTATAGATGAACTTGACAACAACGTAAGAGGACCTGATCCCGATCTCTCAGGCTTAGACGTTCCCACAACGAGGCCATCACTTGCTGTAAACAGGTCAGACATGGACATACCAGATATCCCCGTAGGTGACCTGAGCTATGAAGCCAATATGCCACATCTTAATTCTTCCGGGAAAGAAATAGACATTGGACTGAACCTTGATGGACTGGAAAAAGAACGATCCAATGGAAGGTTAGACATAGATGCAAATCCCCCAGGTGTAAGCATTCCAGAAAGAAAATCATCATTACAAGTGAAGGGGCTGGACATGGAAAAAACAGACCTAGATTATGATCTCGATATTTCAGAAGGCAAAGCACCTTTTGATTGGAAATTGAACAAATCGACAACGAACTTTACAGGACCTGATACCACTTTAGAACTAGATACTGAGCCCCTGGATGGCAAAATAATCACTGCTAATGACAGTAATCTCCAGCTTCAAAGTACTCCAGAGCCCCGTCCATTTGTGGATTATCAGGAGCCTAGAAGTCTTCAGCGCTATGATGAGATACGCCCCGACATGGAACTAAGGCTTATGTCACCAAGCCCTTCGGAAAAACCAGTCTTTAGCTCTGACCTTGACAGCAGAATGGACACCGAAAATAGTGGCAAGAGAATGTCTCTGATAAAAGTTGAAGAGAACATTGTTTTATGCTCAGCTTCTCTTAAAGAAGACGATACTCGCATGCAAAAAAGGACATTAACTCTAGATCGAGAAATAAATCAAAAAATTGAAATTGAATTTCCTGAAGGAAAGGGTTTCAACGAGAAAGGAAAGAGTTCAACTAGCTCATCTTCATCCACTTCTTCTGACAGCGATTCCGGAACGGAGGATAAGCCAAAGAAAAAGAAAAAGTTCCGGTTGTTCAAGGCATTCAGAAAAGGCTCAACGAGCTCAACATCTTCAAAGGGGGGTGAAACTAAAGAGAAAGGGAAAGGAAGGAAATCTTCAACAAGTTCATCGTCTTCTGTCGATAACAAGAAAAATGCAAAAGATCCATTAAGAAATTACGCTCTGTCAGGGAAGGTTACAGGAAAGGAAAATGCAGATCTGTTTTCATCGCTTGAAGACCCAAAAGTCGTGTGCCACAAAGACTTGCCAAAGATAGAGAATTCAGGGCGTTCACCATCAGACAGTGTACAGTACAACGACGAAAAGAAAGGCCAAGATTTACCAGCAGCAGAGGTAACCATGAGATCTACAGAACTTCCTGAAACAAACATCACCTTAGACCCACATACTCTGCACACTCCTTCTCTGTTAGTCTCAAACCTCGTCATGGACCAAGAGGACTTCCCGGAGACAAAAGATTTAAATCGTTCATCATCATCATCTAATTCCAGTGACGGTGGAGAACACAACGATGAGGAAAAAGCCCAAGATTTACCTGCGCCAAAATTAAAATTTATGAGTTCCACACAACTCCCTCAAAAAGATATTTCCTTTGAAGCTGGAACTGCCCTTAATCCCTCTGTGCAAGGCAAGTTGGATGAGGTTCATGAATCTAGAATTTCTACCAGCTCTTCTTCTTCTGATGAAGAGAGCGACAAAATGAGTGACGCTGAAGTGGACAAAGAGAAGTCAAAGCGAAAAAAGAAGAAGTGGCGACTATTTAAGTCACTGAGAAAAGATTCAACAAGCTCAGAATCTTCGAAAGAAGATGGAACGGAGACCAAGCAGCATGAGAGTAAAAAGGCGTCTTCAACAAGTTCGTCCTCTTCCAGTGATGAAAATGAAAGAAAAGAAGACCAAGTTCGAAAGAATTTTCATTTTGTAACGCCAATAAACAACGATCTCGGGGATTCCAGATCAAGCTACGGTGTCAGTGAACCAGTCAAATACAATCTTGAACACATAGCAATTCCGACAACATATTTTGCAAGTGCTGAAAAGAAAGAACCTGAACAAGTACCCACCGGCATTCCCACAGTCCTTTCCTTCACAGTGAACCAAGAAACTGAACTTAAACAGCAGGAAAGTTCGGGGAGCTCCTCTTCAGATGAAGAGGCGCCAGAGCTGTCTGTTGAAAATTCCAAAGCATCGATGCTTTATCAAGTGGAATACCTTAACAACCACCAAAAATATATCATAGAGCCTCATGAGGACTTCGCTGGGCCTGCAGCACATTATCAGGAGGATGGTGCTGGAATGGGTGTACCAAGCGTGGAGTCCAGATACCCAGGGTCTCTTAACAGAGGACAGACTGAACGGAAAAGTTCAACTAGCTCTTCATCTTCCTCAGATAAGGAAGTTTCCGAAAGAAAACATTCGCCTTCCACACATGACAATCGTCCTTCCTCTCAGGCAACTGTAGACGAACATCCAGTGATCGTAGTATATCGCTCCTTTAAAAGACCAGAGTTTGACAATGTTGGAACAACAATTGACGACCACCATGAACAACAAAATGTCGACATTCAGCACAGTGAACTACAAGATGAAGGACCTTACCATCTTGAATATCCGTTAAAAAACCCATCCAATGAAAAGGTCAGCGATTACCACGTAAAAGAAGACGATATAACACCCGTTGTTAAATTTAAACCCAACATATCTGTTGAGATAGCGCCTCAAGACAATGCAAACGTAGATGGAGGTGGTCGAGAAGACTTTGTATCAACTACAAAAGAAGGCCATGCTTCTCCAACATGGGACTTAAAATCACACACCTATCAAACCGTATACCATGTTACCCCTCCAGAAAAGCCCGTAATACATGGAGAGAGCTTTGAAATCCCAGAAGTCATGCCTACTGTTGTGCGTCGTTCTACAAAAAGAATCCTTCATGATGATGACCAAGAGGAGGATTGCCCCTTTGTTTCCATTAACATGGATGTTGAATTGAGTGAAGCAGCTAATGATTTTCAACTTGAATACCCCGAAACAAACGATGTCTTTGCCACCAATGAAAAAGTCAGCGATAACCACGTACAACAAGACGATATCACACCCGTTGTTAAATTTAAACCTAACATATCTGTTGAGATAGCGCCACATGACAATGCAAAAGTAGACGGAGGAAATCGAGAGGACTTTGTATCAACTGCAAAAGAAGGCCATGCTTCTCCAACATGGGACTTAAAATCCCACTCCTATGAAACCGTATACCATGTTACTGCTCCAGAAAAGCCCGACGTCATACATGGAGAGAGCTTTGAAATCCCAGAAGTCATGCCTACTGTTGTGCAACGTTCTACAAAAAGAATCCTTCATGATGATGACCAAGAGGAGGATTGCCCCTTTGTTTCCATTAACATGGATGCTGAATTGAGTGAAGCAGCTAATGATTTTCAACTTGAATACCCCGAAACAAACGATGTCTTTGCCACCAATGAAAAAGTCAGCGATAACCACGTACAACAAGACGATATCACACCCGTTGTTAAATTTAAACCTAACATATCTGTTGAGATAGCGCCACATGACAATGCAAAAGTAGACGGAGGAAATCGAGAGGACTTTGTATCAACTGCAAAAGAAGGCCATGCTTCTCCAACATGGGACTTAAAATCCCACACCTATCAAACCGTATACCATGTTACTGCTCCAGAAAAGCCCGACGTCATACATGGAGAGAGCTTTGAAATCCCAGAAGTCATGCCTACTGTTGTGCGACGTTCTACAAAAAGAATCCTTCATGATGATGACCAAGAGGAGGATTGCCCCTTTGTTGCCATTAACATGGATGCTGAATTGAGTGAAGCAGCTAATGATTTTCAACTTGAATACCCCGAAACAAACGATGTCTTTACAACCAATGAAAAGGTCAGCGATAACCACGTACAACAAGACGATATCACACCCGTTGTTAAATTTAAACCTAACATATCTGTTGAGATAGCGCCACATGAGATTGCAAAAGTAGACGGAGGAAATCGAGAGGACTTTGTATCAAGTGCAAAAGAAGGCCATGCTTCTCCAACATGGGACTTAAAATCACACACCTTTGAAACGGTATACAATGTTACTGCTCCAGAAAAGCCCGTAATACATGGAGAGAGCTTTGAAATCCCAGAAGTCATGCCTACTGTTGTGCAACGTTCTACAAAAAGAATCCTTTACGATGACGACCAAGAGGAGGATTGCCCCTTTGTTTCCATTAACACGGCTGTTGAATTGAGCGAAGCAACTCATGATTTTCAACTTGAATACCCCGAAACAAACGATGTCTTTACCACCAATGCACACGCTTTGAAGATGACAGATGACGAATGGATAGTGTCTCACGCATTTGAAAAAGATAAACCAGACATCACAGCTTTAAAAGCTTCGTTTGATCAACCGAAAGAGGAACGTAGGCCAAGAACGAATTCCACGAGAAGCGAAGATGACAAAGCCACAACTCCTACTGAAAACAGCTACAACGACAGCACAAGGCGAAGATCCAACTCTAACTCTCGTCTCTGGGAGTTAATGCAGGGATATTTGATAGAGACGCCTGTGATGGACGACGATGAAAACGAAACCGACTCTGAGAAGACAGAAGAACCAAAAGCAAAGGAAATAGTCCACGAAGAAAAAGTCCACGAAGAAAAAGACAATTCGGAATCAAAGCTTGAGAGAACTGTGTTTCACGTGTCCCTAAAACCGACTAAGTTTGAAACAGTCAGTGTTCCCGTTCAAATTAGTGATCTAAACGAGCCTACCAACGATAACATTACTCCGACATTTGAGAGTGATGCTTCTCAAGTGAAAGCTCGCAATTTGGAATTCCACAACGACGATGACGATCCCTGGATGAGACATTACTCCAAAGGACTTCAGAAAGGTCAGCAGTACTCGTCATCTGCAAAGTCTCCAGAAAAAGAACTTAGTTCGACTCAAAATCGCGGCTTAAGCTTGTCTAAGGTACCACACGTCAAAGAATTAAGACCCTCAGCCCGTAAGGACAGACCAAGTTACTCTAGCGAAAGTCGAATCCAAACAGGGCAAGTAGTTTTCCGTGTTGGCACAGAAAAAAGTCAAGATGAAAAAAGCAACCAGGAGCCTGGAAGAGCATCTGTGAGCAGTTTACGTTCGTTTTGGGATAAATGAAAAAAAGCATGAACATTAAAACTTGCTGACTTATAAACGATCAGAAATAACATCATACTGACCCTCAGGGCGCCTGACCAAATTGCTTTTTAAATGCCTGCCATATGCAAATGCTTGGCGGAAAATAGACACGAAAAACGTACTCTCGATGGACAAATATATGTAATTTTAAGGCTTTCATTACGTCCAGACATTTATAACGTCTAATTACGTATATCAACCTAAAACTGGCCAGTCTTAAAAACTTGACAATACCCTACCCCTATCGGAACTATAGTTTCAGTATTAGTTATGCATATATGATTCTGGGACATTTTATTAACATTATTAACTTCGACTCTGACTGGGTATGAAGTTACTTACTTTATCACTTCACCATATTCTGACCGTGAAGTCCACTCGAAAATAAACTTAAGGTAAGCAAAAGAAAATAGGGCAATTTCTGTTTAACAGGTAATACTGAAAGAAATTTGCTTAGAGTAAACTTTAAGTATGCATGAATTTTTTCACGTAGAGGAAGTCAACTGCTACGTTGATTTTGTAAATACCAATTTTAGATGAAATAGAATAAAGAGATTTAACATTGCGTTAATGTGAAACGGCAAACAGGGAAATAAGATGCTCCTTACTTTGAAAACATGAATAGTTTCTTATTCTTATTTATCTCTCCCTTTTGAAAAGTTTCTCAAAATCTGT
>NC_090894.1:18439538-18504538 GCF_036669925.1 Montipora capricornis | reverse complement strand
ATAGAAATCAATAACAAAACTGAAGAAATTTGTTCATTTTATGTTACAGTAAAAGAGAAAGAAATCACTAAAAAAACCGGTAGTATAGCAGCTCTCGTAACCTGCTTTTGTTTGGTATTGTAAGCAGCTTCTATTGTTTTTGAGTCTAAGTCATTGTTTCAATTGTTTAGTCTTTTGTTTTTGGCTGGGGTAGCAAGCCAAAGGCATTACTCGTTACGAGAGCTGCTGCATCACCCTCCAAAAAAAGCATAACATTAACAATGCACAATCCTTCTGGGACTAATAAAAAGCTGGTCATCGTTGGTGAATGGTAACAAGTCTACAGTACTTCCTTGTTAGAGTCCAAGCATTTTGTCATCGACTTCTGCAGCAGTGTCTCTTTTCCCTTTAAAATTGCTGTTGCGTTACTTTACAAGGGGTTAGTTGCTGCTTTCCATGCAGTTTAAGAGACCACATCTGACTCAACTTAGAGTAGGAGAGCTGTACAGGATATATATCAGTCTGCTCAGGGTCGGGCCAAGATTTCTGCAATGTTTAAAGCAACGAGTCATTTTTTCCCAGTGAATTAGTCACAGCGTATCCACCAGATTCAAATATGGAACCAATCTGCGAACAAGGAAATCTACTACAGTCCAAAATTTTAGCTTAATTACTATATAAGACTGAGTGCTTACGAAAGTAAAAAAAAATCACAAAACGTAATTTCAAAACATTCCTTGAATGTACGTATTCTAACCTTTGGTTTTTGCCGCACTTCAGAGCGGAGAGAAGCAATTCTTTGTCTTTCACACTGCTAAGTAAACTGTATGCATCAAAAAGGCTAAAGAAGACAAAGAACCATCAGTACACAGTGCCGTTTTAAAGCATGCAGCTTGAGGGGCCGAGTATGTAAATTAACAATTCAAATCCATAAATCGTTTTATTTCACTTAGAATAGATAGCAGCATGCAAGTATCTCCGAAGAAAATAAGTTCAATTTAACTTTAAAAAGAAAAATATAATATCAATCTTCGAAATGGATGTATGTGTGACTGCAATGGCGATCAAGAATAGTGAGTGGATGTGTAGCAGTACCTTTTGGGAGTAGGATATCTATCAAGAATAGCAACAGCTTTGTCTGGTGACATTCCACTTATCTGCATGAGCTGTTTGGCAAATACCTCTCTCACTGTCATAACCTGAAAAATGTATAAAAACAAAGTTAACACGATTTTTAACTTGTTTCAGAATTAATCAAGCTTGAGCTGAGCAGTTCTTCTTTGTCTGTCTAACTTGGACTACTGTTGACTCGACCACTTTGACCCCACAGGCACCGGTGCCTGAGCCATTTAACCAAAGCCTCAAAGGGTGGTTTATTAAAACAAATTAGAGCCACGCCCTTCGTTATTTTTTTAGTCAATCCTAGTTTTATCGTAAATGGTTTGAACCGAGGTGTCATATCATTACTGAGTGAAGCATGATCGTCAATCTACAACAGACTAACACACTTATTGTGATAACAATACCTGACCCAACCTGTTTTTTATTTACCAACAATACACGTACAGACATAAGAAGTACAAATCACTGTTGACAGTCTTCACAGCCAATGATATCAAGTCTTAACGGACAGTCGACCAATAACATCACGACTTCGTTAACTAATCACATCAATCATGCTATACCAAAGCAATCATACTATACCAATCAATTACATGATCATACTACATCATATACCAGAGTATTTATACCATCTACTGACGTTTCACAGAGCACTTGACTTTGGAAGATGACTTCCGCTCAGTTTATCGAAAGGTCAGTCAATGTCATCATCCCAAACAGTCCTTCTCAAGACTAGACTCACCTGGACGATCGTACTTCACTTCGTTATGAATCCTGGTATATGAAGGCTGTTTATATAATGTCGAAAATAGTGTCGGAATGTCGAAAATAGTGTTCTCCTAAAGAAGCAACTCACTGCGGTCTACGTTAGACTTTGTTTAAACAATCAGCTTTTTACGTATGAGGATTTCTGTACCTTCAGCGCTGGACCCTGTTAACACTTAACCTTCCAATTCACCTTATTCTTAACAGTTGAGTCGTTGAAGTCTGGAAAACTCATGAGGTACTTCTTATCTGTTTGTCTTGATGTGCTTGAATTGGCTTCCTCAAGTCTCCTTTGAGAACAACTTACCAGAGTCTTATTCTAAGGAAAATGTAAACCAGACAGGAACAAGATCAGTGGTGTTTTTTTTAAATCGCCACCCGAAAGTGATGAAACGGTGGAACTGGCACTGTGTATGATTGGCTGGTTATCAATGTTAACACAAGCATAAAGACAACAAACTCATGCCACTTCCCACTTACTGAGTAAATTCTTTGAAGGTATCGAGTCATCACTGTTAAGTAAGCAACAGACTCCTTCAAATCGTGTGTCCGCTTCACAAAAAAACCGTCAACGACCTAAAGAAACATTAACAAAGATAAATCGAAATGATATTGTGTGGGTGTCACGCCCTGCTTCGCCACTCATTGGAAATATCCTCATTTCGTCCATCACCCTGATATAAAACAGAAAACACCTGAATAAAGCTGAAAATTAACTGTGAGAACTGTGATTACTCTGTGACAAATTTAGTCTCTCCGTTAACTTCTCTTAGAGAAACAAGATAAATGCCTGGCCTAAGTCGATTGAAGGATGGATGGCTTTATCCACCTTTGGAACAACCAAGGAAAAGGGTGATTAAGCCAAATTCAAAGACACTGTTTCTGTGACTAGCCCCGTTTGAATGGATCGAGATTAGAGCCAATCTTAAGGACGGTGCCTACTATTGTTATTGCGCATACGTTCTACGCATCTCCAGATACTCGGATTTCCTATCGGTAGTGCTTACTAATACAGGGATATTTTTGCGCGGTTTAAATTTATGAGGAGAAAGCAGAACTTAGCAAGTGCTCTTGGTATCCAAAAAGAAAATTGGGGGTAACCATGCATTTTTCAGAGATAATTAAGCTTTAATTCGGAAAGGAACGCCATACAATGCTTTGTATTTTAAAGCTTTTTGCTAATATTATAGATTAATTATCTTTGAAAAATGTGTGGTTAGCCCCAATTTTCTTTTTGGATTTTAATAACACTTGCTGAGATCTGCTTTTCCCACGTATTCATAAAACCGCGCAAAAATACCCCTGAATTAGTAGGCACCGTCCTTAAAATGAGTGTGACCACACCCTATCGTTAGAAAGTTACAAACCTACTCCAACAAGCAGTTAGCCGCAGACCAACCTGAGTGTTGACAATAGCTTGTTGTAATGTGCTCTCTGGAAGGCTCATGTGTTGAATGGAACCAAAATCTTCCACCAGGTAGATAGGGTGTTTCAGCCCACAATGGAGTAAGCGAAACTAGACAAACAAAGAACACAGTGGTCAGGGCCGAATTTCTTGAAGAATGATTCATTCCCCAGCCAGGCTTAAAATCATAACAATCTTGGCAGTCACGGTTTTACCTAGAAATTTTCTAACAGTGCTAACCATGTTTTCAACAACTCTGCCCCAGATGGTCTCTAAAAATTTAGTTTTTTAATACTGTTTTCAGGTCAGATCCAACACTTTTTAAAGATTTCAATAGTCTCTACTGTTCTACTGTAATATTAAAAATTACTCAATTGCAAATCCAGCCTAAATCATTTTGAGGTAATCGATCAAATCCCCGCTGTTTTTACTGCAAACCAAATAGCCCATTTCCGAGTTGCTGTTTGCCTCAGCTTCAAAGCGAGTCCTGGTGCACAACCACTCAAATGGAAATGAGTTACGAATTCTTATGCACATCAAACACATTTCCCTTTCAATAGTTGAGCACCAAGACTCGCTTCGAAAACGAGACAAATAGCAACTCGGAAATGGCCTGTTACCTTGGCTACACAATTCAGACTACGGCGTGTATCGGAAAATCCAACTCTAATCTGTGCAGTGGCCATAACATGCTTCATCAGGAAACCAAAGAACTTTTCGCTTTCGGGATGGCGAGGGAACGGGAATTGAGAGATGTCAGGCGTGAATGCCACGCGAAAGAAGACGGTCCTCTCGCTCGACATCATATTTGGCATTGAGGCGTTGGTCCTGAAATAGCAAGCTTTCTGGCGGACTTCGGTGTCCTTTTCTTCCAACTCTGCCCGGAATTTCTGCTATGTTGAGTACAGCAGAATTCTGTCATTAAGAAAATTAATTAAATTTGAGCTCTTATTCCCTAAGCATAAATAAAGCACGCCGGCACAGGCATTAACTGGTTGTTAATCAGGTCTTTTGTCCCAGCAAATGTCCTTACGATCAAAACTCTTCTCCTTTGAATACGTTGCTTGTGTTTATGCTTATCGCACATAAGGGAATCAGGTTTAAGGGTAAGAACAAAATTAGAGATGAACCTTCTGCTCTCGAAATCGTCCATCAATAATACTTCCACAAAGATCATCCATTCTCTTTCTTTCAACGATGTGATCCAACACTAATTCGCGAGCCACTGGCACGGATAAACAACCTGAGGAAATTTAACGAAATCATGATCAGATATTCACGCGAAAACGGTATTAATTTTTTCAGTGCTTTTGTGTCCGCACAGTAATAGATTGCGGCTGTTTTCCCATGAAAATGTGCGGAATATTAAGATAAAGTAGATTATACTATGAATTACACACACGACTGTACCTGGTGTGGGAAAAGTTCGTTCTCGCGCCACCCACAGGAAGTCACCAAGTTGCAATTTACGCACATCAAATTGCACTCCTGAGAAAAATACAAATTCTAAATTAAAAATGCGAGGAAACATTTCGACGTGCTGAAACAGTTTCAAGACAACATTTTGATTGATCTTTTCAGTCAATTTCGTTGAGTTATTGTATGGGAAGTGCCTTTCACCAATTGTCCAGAATGTGATATCCCGGGATCTGCGTCCTATCTGGACTGACTTTCCTACTCAAGGTTTCAAGGTTTCAAGGTTTTTATTTGCCATGATTACATATAATGCATCCAATTTAATAAACAAAATACAAAAAATTGTAAAAAAGGCGAGGAAGCCCATAAAGAAACTATAAGAGCTTATGGAGCTATGGGCTTCCTCAAATTAGACTAAGTAATTAAGTTTAAGATAGCACTGGGACGTAATACAATATATTATTAAAAAGACGAAAGAGTGCACACACACACATTTATCCACAAAAATACAAAAGCGTAAATACTTCAAAGAATTTGATGCTACTAACGATAAAGAAGAAATCTTTTAAGGTTTTTGCAAAACTGAGCGGTAGATCCAGATGACTTAATTTGACTGTCAAGAGGATACTCCTCTGCTCCAAGAGGATATTCTCTTGGCACTAAACTTTTCTCTTTGAACATCTATACTGATTTCATTGATACTGCTATGTGATGAAATCACTGTGTCACCACATAAATGGAAAGGCTTGTAATAAAGACAATCAATGGCTACTTTCAACACAAGACTGCCCGCAGTCCCTTCTGAGTTAGTCGACCTGGCTGCTTTGGTCACACAAGCGAGCAGAGGAGAGATATCTCGCTTGCGAGACCAAAGTGGACAAGCAGTCTATTTCAACACCTGCTGAGCTTTCTTAAACGAAAATTTATTCATCCTGCAAAGTGATCATTGCAATATTATTCGGTATGATGCAAAAAAACCATGCAGATCAAGAATAGTGTTATGCAAAACAGAATATTCAAAAAACTTTTTTAGAACTCAGAGAAAAGACAAGAGTATTTGAAACTTACCCTTGTTAGCCATTTTGTCCCTTCCCCAGCCGACTTATGGCATAATGTGACATCATTCGTCTGACAATTTTCTATCATTTTCCAATAGCTTTTTTCTGAAGAAGGTTGTTTTTTTTACATGTACGGAATGGTTACTTAGATTTACTTGGTGAATGATTATAACCCAATCAAAATTTGAGAAATTTGGAATGAATAAAAATACTTATTACGAACCGTTTTTCTTCAGTTCAGGGGCCAGGCCTTCTTTCCTTGACTTGGCTTGTCCTGTTGATGTCTCATTGACATCAACACATAAAAGAATATCAAAAGTACCTGTAAAAACACAGTTATGTGTAGAAAATTCTTTTACATTAAAATTTGCAAACACATGAGATGTAAGCACTTGATGCAATGAAAAAGCAAAAAGGAAGGGATTAGAGTCAATGACAAGTCCCTATTTGAAACTACATGTTTGAGTCAATTCGCACCTGGCCTTAGGACGAACTCTGGGGAGGCACAGACACTGTCTTCTTCAATAATTCTAACCAATGAAAAATATATTCAATCACTAAAATGTCAACTACAATTATTGCTAAGTCCTGGTAATTAATTAAAATAAAGATATTCATACTATTTGCTCAACATAGAGATGAGTTTTAAAGTGAAGTCAAAATAAAACCATCAACATTATTTAACTTAAGAAGCCATGTGAGTCCTAAAAGCAGCTTCCAAGATGACCAGGTTTAAATGCAAAAGAGATGCTGCATTGCATTGCTGGTAAGCAGTAACTCTTGAAATCCTGGGCACAAGTCAAATGAAAAGATGGAAATGAAATGAAATGAATGAATGAAATAAAAGCACCTTAGCACCCTAGTTTTCCAGCTTTTTTTTTTTTTTTTTTTTTGGGGGGGGGGGGGGGGGGCAGGGCTGGCCTAATGGTGAGAGCACTCACCTCCCACCGATGTGGCCCTGGTTCGATTCCCAGACTGGGCATCGTATGTGGGTCAGTGAGTTTGCGGTTCTCTACTCCTCTCTGAGAGGTTTCTCGCTGGGTACTCCGGTTTGCCCCTCTCCTCAAAAACCGGCATTTGATTTGCATGCTAAAATTTGTTGATTTTAGTTTACAGTGTCCCAAATTAGTGCCCTGGCACAAGAAACTTAAATAACAGTTCCTTTCCTTTTCTGTTTTTTCCCCCAATAAATTTAAATCATTCCCTGTCTATACTTCTGTCTGCTCCTGCGCAGGCATTTGTACTACCCGTACTCTGCAGACTCACCTTTTGGGTTCAACATTGTTTTTTCCTCTTTCTTTAACCTTGGTAAAATTGGCCGACCTTTCTACATGTATCTCTTGTTTATGGGGGTCACTTAGTTTGGCAATGTCCACACAAATATCCCATTCTGGCTTGTTATTTTCCCATGTGGATGGCTTAACTGAACTGAAAGTGAAGTTCTTTTCACTGCAGCCTGGTGGGGACGGACCACTAAGTCTTGAGTTTGAAGTATTTGATGTTGATGTCAAACTGTCAGATCGTGTAACATTCTCAAGCTTTGCCACTAACACACAGCCAGCATCTGTCAATGTATACCTGAATAAAGCAAATAAAGATGAAGCTTAAAAAAACTATGGAAACTGATAAAAATTAATAATTAAATTCAGTCACTTTGGACCAAAACAAGTCTTCACTAGGCCAATATGGCCTCAAGTATTTAAAATTATGTACAATAGACCGAATGCATAAATGGCAGCCAAAAATGTATTCTTTTGTTTATGTGCTAATCAGACTCACTAGCCTCGCTCTCAAGCAACATTTCTTTTGTATTTTGTACATACAAACAAGGCGAGTGAGCCCAATTAGCACATAAACAAAAGAATATTTTTTTGGCTGCCATTTATGCATTCGGTCTATATACCTGATGCAGGTCTGATGCATGTGCATGTCTTGTAGTAACAAGAGATTAGAGGTGTTAAATAACATTTATTACTATACCTTGCAGGATTGTTGGTCTTCAGAATAAGTCCTTTCTTTGTCAAAGTAGACATTGAAGACCAAGCTGTATAATGACTTCCTGGATCAGGCTGCAGTGAAAAGAATCAGTTAAAAAAGGAGTGAATTACAGCTAATAACTGATTTAAACACTGTCAGTTATTTAAAGCATTTTAAAAGCTTGTGGGGCTTAAATCAAATCGAATCAACATACATGTAACAACCAGTTGCTGCTTACAGAGTGTATAGGGGTGGATTGGAACCAGAATTACAGGCATGCAAATCGAGGGCCTGCCAATTTCTGATACAGGCGTGCAATACAAACAATCACTTCTCAAATATTTTAGTTCAACAGAAAAATATGGATCTCACCCCAGTTGTTACCTAAGTGGATAAGTAGGTAACTACCAGAATATAAAATATACTTCATGCTGAATGCCAAAGTTTTTGTAAATGATTTTACTTAGATGTGATTGGAGTGTGCATAATCACAGTTACACGAGAAAATACTGAAATCTCCTATAGACTGAAACCATTCAATCGTAGCTTTTCCAAAGGATAAAGTTCTCCTGCCTCTGAACAATTGGGGCACAGATGTTATGTTGAATTCTCCAGCGTGGTGTCAATATAACAAGTTTCTCAAATTTAATCATGTGTACTTTGTCTGATACATGACTCATAAATGGCACTAATGCCAAAATTAAACATCCAAATTGAGATTGAGACATCAGAATTTGTTTGAACTGGACTCTGCATTCATTGGGTAAACATGATCAGAAAAAAGTACACACAAAAAGAGGAGAACAAATTAATAATGCTTAAAATTTTCAGCCAAGAGAAAATTAAACCAATCGATATCAATAAGTAAAAAAAGTCTCGGCATAGCTACAATCTTACTATAATATTGCATACAGTCCTTCACTGATAACTTAAAGGAGAACTGGCCCCAGTTGTTCAAACAATGGATAGCGCTATCCAGCGAATAAATCACTATCCAGCAAATAAACACCAGCAAAACCGATTGAGTTATCCAGTGGACAGTGATTTATCCGGCAGATAGCACTATCCCTCGTTTGAACAACTGGGGCCTGAAGGCCAAAATCAGCAATTTTTCCAACATTGGTTTTGGAAAGCCTAACATAAATAAAGTTAAGTGTGTGGGGTCATTTCTTTTAGTTTTCTGTTTTTTGCGAAAAAATAAAATTAAGTTCGAAGTTGGGGTTTTTCTGCTGTTTCTGCCTGGGGAACAAAGATTTTGTAAGGAAGAGAAACAAGTGCTGCTGTGGATTTTTTCTTTGTTGTTTTGCTGTTTCTTTGTGGACTCAATATTCTCAACAAACATCAGACAAAAACACTGCTTCTATATAAGGCGCTTTCGCATGTCATAAGCTGCAAAAATGGCCGCTTACTCCTCTACTCTGAGCCGCAATGCTGATCGCCCAAAGTCGGAGTAAAAACAATTTTTTTAGGTGGAAAATGACAGATACATGTATGCCAAAAAGTGTAAGTAAAAAATGCTTTTTTTTCCCTTCAGTAGTTCCCTTTAATACACAAGTTATTTTTATCACACATAATAAGAAATGCACTTGGCGGAATTTTCATGAATTGATGCAGGCCGCGCTGCAGGAATCCTACAATAATAAGCCAATTAACGAATGTAGACGTTATTTTTGTTAAATGATCATTTACAGGTTGCTTTTTCCAGTTTATTAGCCAAAGCTACCATTAAGCCTGGTTCTCACTATTTACGACAGCAGAGGCACAAGTATCAAAATGGTTAGGGTTAGGGTTTGCTTCTCAAATATTCAGGCCCACAAATATTGGCCTGCTCTCAACGGAGTGGCTTCGTAGCTCAGTTGGTAATTAAGAGCACTGCACTGGTCAGCATTACAGAGGTCATGGGTTTGAATCCTGTTAAAGTCACATGAATTTTTCTGATGTCTATAAACAATTTACAAACATTTGTCAACAAAAGATAAACTATCCTTGCTTTCCGCCATTGTTCGGAAAGCTGCCTTGGTAACCAGGTGTTTATCCTTGGAGGAAAAATAATTAACACTAATTATTCGCCATGGGCGAGGTGAATATTAGTGAATAATTGTTTTAGTATAATTACATCTATTAGGTGATTATTTGAAAAGTATGCACTTTCTCTAAAACAGTTAATTTCTTCGTCTGTCACCTCGACAAAATGGCTTGTGGCCATTTTGAAAAACTGCTTAGGTGATTATAGTGTAATAATCACCTCAAGGGCAACCAATCAGCGCAGAGAATTTTCAATAATCACCTACTGTAGGTAATTATACTAATTATGAAATAATTGCAGGAATCTGTAGGAATTTGTAGGACTCTTTTAGGAATCTACTACCATACATGGTGAACAGAAATATTCAATAATTTTTTTTTATTGTTAATAATTTATTGAGGTCATTAAATCGTTTTAAAAATACACAAGACTTAATAATAATTTTATTATGAAATCTTGTATTGTTAAACGATTTATGACCATAATAACATTACACTACCATGGTGAATGAAGCATCACAAAGTGGCTGGGCTTCCTTTTGAAGCTCTGCACGTGTCATGTATCCACGATAGTTGGGCTTCTGCAAAATAGACAGCAACTTTAACCAAGAGCAAGAACTTTTAAACTCTTGTGAGCTTTGTATTTTGATTGTTTGCATCGATACCTTATGACTTCATAATACTAATTACTATGCCTTTCATACAAATTAATTTAAGTGCCAACTTCCCACACAGTAAACAGACCAACAATAATGATTACTTGCAGTAGCTATTGCTATGGGCCAACGAGACAGTCAATACTATACGTACATGTATAGTTTGCAGATTTGTGTCCGCGTTCCATGTTTGGAACCAAACAGTAGTTGTAATTTCAGTTTTTATTTCAAAGTACTGCAATTCATCTTATCTAAATTATCATTAACAAATAACACACCGGCCAAAATTGACAACAGTGGCCAATAAGAACATGAAAATAAAAATTAATGTAAAAGAACACTCGAATCAAGTGTGCACAACACAATGGTCAGAGAAATGCAAAATGTGTTTTCATTCACCTCCAAACCGGATCATAAATATCAATGTGAACGACGCTGCGTCATGCCAGTTTTATCTAATGGCATCACACATTAAAAGAAGAGCTTTCATTGGTTCTTGAAGGCACATGATAAGAAGCCTCTGTTCCCTTATCTTACAAATGTACATTTTCTCTGGAGGAGCGCTCAAAATTTTTCCTGCATACACAACACTCTCGCTCTTCAGCTCTATTAAGGATGCGCCTTATCAGCCTCGCATCTTCACTTGGCTGAGTCGTTGGCAATTATTCTTTAATTTACAATTTTTGTTGTTACTACTTATCGGCAACCTAACAATATTTCATACAATAAATAAAGTGCTTCAAAACATTTGGCTACCGAGCATGAGGTACATGCAACAGTAGAAGTGGTTCAGGGGTCTCAGTAACAGTCCAACATTACATCATTATAATTAGCATTAATGGCTATTTGACAAATCGAAAGTGTTCCACAACATTTTGACCACTGTGATGACGAATATCATTTGTTGATAAGAGTACTGAGACAATGCTGAACCACTTTCGATTTGTTTTTTTAAAACAAAATATTCAGCGCCAAAGAAATGTTTATTTCAGAGCATGACCAGAATCATGACACAAAGAAAGAGCAAGCATTGTTTATAACTTTCTCGAAATATGATTGGTTGATTTTCCAAAATCAGCGTTCCTGATTGGCTATTGCATTGCGCAACAAATTTACACGAGCAGGACACGAGCAGTGTTGTCTAGACTCTTATCGACAAAGGCAAATTAGCCAATCAGAGTGGGAGATTACAAGCACTTGTGGTAAAAATCTCACTTGACTTTGCCTGTACAAGGTCAGCAACAAGGCAAAGGGGCCTGATCTGTAAGCTGGAATGTACTCACGAGTACTTTTCCTCCTCACTGGCTTTTTCTGAAAATATAAGTTGTACTCGCTAATATTAGAAGAGATAACTACAACCGATGCTAAACAAAAAAAAACTAGTAATAATTCTTTAACCTTTTCCTTCCCAAGAATGATACATTATTTGATTTATACATCTGTATTGGAGTAAGGAATGTGATCACAGTGAACAGTGCCTTGGAAATCCTTGAATTCTGAGCTATTTATAATAATTATGATGCATTCAATTAAAATTTATGTTCATATGGAGTACAACAATAATTTATTTATACCTAGAGTAAATAAGGATAGAGTGTTGGGCACCAGAGTAAGAAGTAAACTTGAGGTGAAGGGGCTACATGTAGTCTCTGAAGAAACTGTGGTGCTATGTCAGTCAGGAAAAAATAAATAATGTTGATAAGCGGTAAGGTAACTTAGCTACCACAAGAGAGATTGGTCAGCTGAAGCTTCGAGTATTTACCCTTTGTTAGAGCAAATATACGACTACCTATGAAACTAAGTCGAGAGCATCCTGAGCTATTCTAACTTCATACACAGTGTACACTGTACATATGATCAGATGATACCTTCTTCTTAGGAACCCTTTGAAATGCAGTATATTAAATATTAATGTAGTGGTTCAAATATTACCTGGTTCAAACTTTTTTAAACCAGTTAAATTTTGATTTTCCTTAATGTTTCAGATTATGATAATGAATATACTAGACTAAGAAAAATCAAAATCAAACTGCTTTAAAACATTTTAACCCTGTAAAAATATTTTGAATCACAACATGTATAGGCCATATCAAACAATGTACCTTAGTTGTTGTCTTCCTTCCAAAATCAATGTCTACACCCAGTAAAGGTGGAGAAGGAACATTCAGTGATAAACCCGTGGGGTCCATTTCTCCTTTGTTGTTGTAATCTTCCTGAATACTGGCACTTTCTAAAACTGTGCACATTAAATGAACTGTTCTATTATTATACAATAGTTCAAGTTGACAAAATTTTGAATCCTGTAGATGGAACTCAGATTTCCTGTAACTGAAGGAAGGGGGAATGGTGGAGTTCAAATTAAGGGCATGATTAATAAAGGAATGGACCTACTTGTAATCCGTGTCAAAAGACTTCGGGACACTTGTCAAATTTGGGCGCAAAGTAGAGAATTTACTGTACATGCTTCCAACAACGCAAAGCATGTTCTTTGTTTTTTGCAATGCGGCCGGGATTCGAACCCGCGACCTCCCGCATGAGAACCTGATGCTCCACCAACTGATCCACCGGTACGTGGTGACTCTCGAAGCAAGAGGTTCCCAGTTTATTGATCCTTGGTGACTTCAATGTCTGTTTTGACTTTCCTCTGATCTGTGTAGCTATATATGTAGCTTTAAATACCCATAAAATGGAGCAATGATGGAGAGAGGGGGTAAAGGGCACACCGTCAGCTTCCATTGACACCAGCCTCATAGCTGAAGGAACTACCATGTTAAGGACGTTCGCGCCCAAAATGTTCCCACGTACAGCTTTTTTTTTAACTTGCCACGCAGAAAGGTAATGATCTACTTATGCCAAAAAGGCAAAAAAAAAAAAAAAATGGGGGGTCACCATGCTCGTTTTCGAGATCATGAGGTGCACTTTTAGAAGATTGCGTTACTTTAAGACGATCTTAGGTTACAATTGTAAGCAATAAAAAAGCTACATTAGTGAAATTTAGATCAGGTAAATGTACTCAATTCAACATAACTAATATAACTAAATTAACCTTTGCAGCTGATGTCTTTTTCTGAGGTGAAATAGACCTTGAAAAACGATACATATTAGTCTAAGAAAGAAAACTTCGGTCGCACAAGAGCATAAAAGGCGAAATATATGTCACTTCTCATGCACAGATTTTTTTTTTGTTTTTTGTTAAAATGGACAAAATCAGAAATGAAAGTAATCTACGAAAAGAAAAATAGGGGTCACCGAGCATTCAAGAGAGTAAAATCTCTGCAAAGTTCTCAAAGCAATGGTATATTCGCAATGTCATGTCATTGCATGACATTTCCGAGAACCTGGATCCACAGCTATCCCATAGTGCCACATGCTTTCACGTTCCATTCTTGTGGAAAATGTTTGCACCTTTAGCATCGTGTTTACCTTCGTGGTCTACGATGCATGACGTGTGCATGACATGCGCGAAAAATGCGCAGTAGCAATGGGCGCAAATGTCCTTAAATAAAGGGACTTAATTTTTACCTCTCTCCCACAAAAAATGCTACTGTTTTGAAGGAGTCAAGCAGGACTCTTAAAAAGGTAGGTGGTTTGAAAAGGGCTGAGACAACAGAAAAGGGTAATCAGCCAACTGTTTTTGACAACCCTAGACCAGCAAACAGTTACCGGCACCAAACAGAAACTACACAATTGCAACTGTACCTTCTTGATTGTGTGCATTATACTCTTCAAATGCTTTATCCAGCCGCCGAGCAATCATGTCTCCTGTGTATGCATGTACCAAAAATATACATTGTAAGTTTGCTGAACAATTTACCTACATGTACCAATTGCATATTTCAAAATTTTCCAGCCCAAAAGTAACAGTTACATGTACATGTATTGAGTTTGCTTGTCAAACACCAGACAAGTTTATCTTAAGTAATCAGTTCAAGAGAGATCAACTCCTTTAAATTAGAAACCTCTCCATCAGTTCAAAAAATCTCTCCATTCAAGAAAAAAAAGCAGTGCAGCCCAGTGGTTATTGAAACAGTGACATAATTCATGTAAATATTGCTGTTATAGTCTGCAAAATGAATTGTACACACAACATGATAAAACTAATCTAAACCAACAGCAGGACTGGTACACTCATGGTAACTCGATGATAAGCCAAAAAGCAATCCTTAGCCCTTGTCACATACACTAAATGATCACGCTTTAAAATAAATTCTTAATGTTTATGGTTGGTACATCATGACTGTAAATAAAAGCTAACCATTCTAGAACAAGTGTTTAGGCTTAAATTGTGTAAACTAGTGCTTAAAACCACTCATGTTATTCTTGGTCAAACCAGACTGTTAAGTATTTCAAACAAGTCTTGCTATTTCTGTCCTGCTCTGAATGCTCAGCAAACCTTATTTCAGTAACCTCTTGAACTAAGTAAATGAATAGCAAATAGCTGTTATTAATGAAGTGTGAACTCTTTTGTGTTCAACAAACATTAAACTACTTTCACTGTTTTTGCACCAGTACAATTAAAATTGTACCAGTTCAAACCATTTTGTACCAGTTCAATATATTCTGTACCAGTTCAAAAACAAATTGTACCAAAGTGCAAATTGAACTACAACATATACACTGTATGTTTTGTCCTTTCCCGAATCATAATTTAAATGTACAAAAGAAAAAAATATGCTACTTTGATCTTCTTACAAAATCCTAACTGTGCAAAGAACATAAGGTGGACATCATGATCTGCAGTCTTTTTATATTACAGTACAGTACATCATTAATTTTACCAGTACTTGCCAATGTTATCAAGTATCATTGCATCCTTTCCACAGCTCAAAGGTAAAGGATACTTCCTCAAAGCTGCAGCTGCCTACAGCAAAAAGATATGAAAATACAATAATTGAATAATAACAATACTACAGTTACTGTATTATCACATTTGTGGTGGCAACAAAACCACCAGAGTCCCTTTTGAACTTCCTAGACCTACATGTACATACATGTAGAATAATTGTTGGACACAGATTCAAAAGGTAAGTTAACCACCAATTCTAAGACAGATTTGTGAGCTAATACTTTGAGACTTGGCCCTTCACCCTTCACCAGCAATATACTGCTGGGGGGTATCCGTGCGAGGGACTAGCATCCCATCCAGGGCGAAGTAACTGTTTTACTTTCTTTCCACTTACTACAACTTTAACACAGCCGCTACAGGTGCAGCGGACTGTTTAGCATAATGTACATTTGACACGTAATGGGTGACCTATACTGTCACATCCCCCTCTTTAAAACAATGCATAAGGTAATAGAGATCTTCAATACGCTGATACTAAATCAATGTTCATATAAAAACTGTAACATGCTTTGGTTATGAGACTTAACTGTAACAAGGAACAATATGTGTGCTGTACGCAGCCCTTTCAAGAGCTCTAGCGATCGCTGGTGTTACACTGATTCCACGGAAATCACTGTTCTACTCCAAACACAAGTGCATCATGCAATAATTCATCATTCATGTTGGCTGGGTAGCCACTGTTTTGAACCAGCAGTTTCACTTTTGAGAGAAATTCATCTAAGGGTTGGTTGTGTTCTTCAGTCGCTTCAAATACTCAGCTAAGCTTTTTTGCTCCTCTTCGGACAAGTCCCATGTGTTGTACAGATCTAATCCGTAATCTCCCGTCCAAAGGAGTACTGGTAAATATTTGCATTTCTGTTCATTAGTTCTCGAATTCAGAGGGCCTTCAAAGAGTGATTTACACTTTTGCTTAATTGAAGCGTTTCAGCCTTTGTGCCAAATCAGCACCCAGAGTCCAATCGATTTGCGGTAAATCGAAACCAATTAAGTCACTCATTTCTCCTTGCTTCACTCCAGCTTGTCACTAAGTGACTCAGTAAAGGTAACTTACAGTTTGTTGCTTGCGAGTCTTTGGACCTTCTAGTCACATCCCACTTCTGACAACCATGTTTTACTTTCTTTCACATTTATTACAACTCTAACATGGCCGCTACACGTGCAGCCGACGACTTAGCATAATGTACACATGACATGTAATGTGTGACCTATACTGTGACAGCAACAATTCTCCCAGTTGATTCATGCTACTGCGAAAGCGGGATAAGCTCAGGCCATATATAGGGGCCCTTGACAATGTACATTTACTGTTAACCTTACCCTTCATCAAACAAAGGGTTAATGCTCAAAACATTGACTCACGAATCTTTGTCACAATAATTAATTTGCTTTATCAACTCGTTTTGATAAAACCAAATCTTTTCGTACATCAAAAGAAACCCTGTTTGCAGAGCAAATGAAGTGGAGGAATTTACACGTAGAGATACACATACTTGTTTACTGTTTATTTCTATAATTTTCACTGTTTTGGTCTCCTGCTTCCTGGCTGAGTTCCTCAACAACTATGAAGCTATTTAAGGCTAAAATCATTCCCAGTAAGGGCACCATTACCATGCACAGACTGATAAAGTAATGTCTTAATGCACTAGTCATTTGTTTCCCCCACCCCCCGACCCCCGGGGATAGTGGGGACATATAGGGAAATTACTAGGGCAATTACGCAAGATTACGCCACAATTATGCCTCTAGGGGGTAGGGAAATTACAAGATTTTCGTTCCTCTGCCCTACCCCTCTGGGGACATACAGGGGAAAATATCGGGGAATTCTTACCTAGGAGGACCGGGACTGAAAAGAAACGAACAGCAATGGTAATGAGTATTTTCACACGTGCAAAATCAATATGGCGTCGTTCCTTATATAGTTCATGTGGCACACACAAATGGCAAGAACTGTATATTGTGGTAATCTCCCTAACATTTCCTTGATGACTCAGAATCTTTTAGGAACAGAGGGGTGTTTGTCTGCTCTAGTCCCCAGTGGAAATACACCTACTTTACAACCATTCAAATGTTATTTCCCTACCCATCCCCGGGGGTCAAGGGGTCGGGGAAACAAATGACTAGTGCATAAATTACAAGTCTAAACGATCAAAAACTTTCATCCAACGTTTCGTCCTTTATCAGACACTATTCGACTGCTGAAAAAAGTGCTTGAGCGTTTTAGTAGGTCATCGAGCTACATGTACTGTGTTTAAATCAGTTAAACACTAAAATTCTCACCTTTCCGTAAGTGTACTGCAGTTTGGAGTTCCTTTGTTTTGCTTCATCCCTCCAATCTTCCAGCCACTTCAAAAAGAGAGGGTTGGGGCATTCACGTTGCTTCTTTAGGCGTTTTGAGGCCATTTTCATGGAACTTAATATATTTGTCCAGACGAACCAGATTGCAATTTACCCGCCATGTTTGCTCAACTTTGCCCTTCGACGATGGGCGCCTGGGAGCTAAATCCCTACATTGGGAGGATTTCCTTCGGGAATCGGGACCCATCCCATATCTTGGCGAAAAAGCGGGAAAAAGCGCTGCAACCTGTTTCAATTCGAGGCAAAGATCAGAGGAGAAACGTTGTATTTGTCTTGTTCTCTACTTTTCCTGTAAAACGTCGTAAACTCTACATTAGGCTAGCCTTTATCCTCAAAATGCAAGCAGAGTGTTCGGAGACGTTTTTCAAGGCCATGTTCAAAGGCAAACGCCGCTTTGATTTTGAGGGGAAATTATCTTCGTAGACTTCGACATTCACTGACCACAAGTCGATGCTTGGAAAAGAAATTATTTGGTAAGATTACAAGTTTACATTGTTGCTTTGACAGAATTGAGAAAACACAAGTAATGATCGATGTAAATTGAACGTTTGTGAATGCCCTCTCGGACAATTCAGCTGAAATTTCATTTTGTAGTCGACGTGAATCTACCTCAGATTTGTAACTTGAACCTAGACCAATGTAAGCGTATAATTCTTGGTCAATTTTAATTTTTCGCTGAAGGCGAACAAAGGAAATGAACACAAGAATGCTTGCCATAGTTTCTTTTGATTTAAGGTCGGCAGAAGTGCGACATCTGGATCACCTGTCGAATTTCTGCCCCAAGTTCGACAGGCATACTTAGACTTAGACGCGACGCAACGTCTGAATTAGCTGTCGAACTTTTGTCAATCTTAATTCGAACTCAATTTAATTGAGTTCAACTCGGCAGAAGTGCGACGTTTGAATCGGGCCTTAGCCGGCCAGCGGGTGTGGTTGTGCTGTGAGGCTGGAGTAAGGTTGGGAGGAATAGGAGTAGGAAGAGGTGAAAAGTGAAAGGAAGCAAGTGCCTAGTATTTATGATGGATATAAAAAATTAAGGACATTCGTAATATTTTTGGCAGAACTTAGTGGCATGTTGTCTCTCACTCAAGTTGATGACAATGGATAAAACTGATAGTTCAAGTGGAAGAGCTTCTCTATAAGTTTTATTCACATACCGGTAATGGAGTTTGTTGCCTTCTAAGCTGAATGTTCAATGCTGTGAATTCTAAGTGTGGCCAGTCAGTCATCTGATTGCTGTTCTTACTTCAGGTCATGTAAATCTTTTAGGGTTTTAGTTTACGTTTAGGTTACATAATAAGTTCAAGAATAGCTGGAACCGTTTAGTTGGCCCAATGAAAGTAACTCTGGAAATTATTCTAAATAATACTATTAATGCAACATGTACACCAATAGACTAAGCATGCAAAGGCTTTAAGAACAAAATAAAGGATATTCTATTTGAGAAGATCCTCAAAACCTTTTTCGTAGGTAAACTATTCATGTTATTTATGTTGTTGCCAAAATAGGAATTATTAATGTGACATCTTGTACACCAATAATTTCTCAGGGAAAGGCTTTCAGGACAAAATAAAGGATAATTCTATCGAGAAGGTCCTGAAAACCTTTTTCACAGGTATAAATCTACTCTTGTTGCAATGATAGTAACCTAAGATACTTAAATTACAATAAATGGCTGCAGCCTCAAAGAGGCATTTGCACGCAGCCAATCTTTGTGTCTGTGTCAGTTAATTGGGGAAGGGGTAGATATGTCCTGAAATGCATGAGTATTTTGATAAGGGTAATGAATTGTCCCCATTCTCGTCTCCCCAACTTGAACATTACGCACATCTGGGACTACAAATAATATTTATTATTTACCTCATAAAGTGTCTCCCAACTCCAGCCCTCAAGTGAAGCGAAACACCTGCATTTAACCGTAGCAAAAGAATCACTAACCCTTGCACTTTTGCCGACTAATTCCCGTTAAATTATTTGTCCCTGCTTCTACGAATGTCATTTAAGGGGATATTGGCCCATTAAAAAATACTTTAGAGAGGCGCAGTACGCTGATGATTTTGCCATCTTCACTGACTCAGCTGATGGATTGTAAATTCTTCTAACAGGTTATAATGACGTGGCTAAAAAAATGGGGTTGAACGTCAGTACCACGAAAAAGGAAACTGTGTATCGGTCTGGAAGCCGACGTTTTCATTGACGGTACCAAATTGAAGAACGTACGTCACTCTATTTAAATACCTTGGCAGTCAATGATGGACTCTTTCTTTCGGATATTACAATTTCAACCTTTTATAAATAAATTAACAGAAAATATTTACCCTATATTGGTAATATGAGCGATATTTTATTCCTCGCCTGAATTTTTTAGGCTCATCCTTGGTGTAAAAATCTGTGAAACTCACGGATGACGTAACACAAAGGAAAACAAATAAGCCAAAAAAACACCAAACAATGACCTAAACCTTCCACAAGCAAACAAAACAAAGAGAATGTTTCACAGGTTTTTACACCGAGGTAAACCCATTTTTTTTAGGATTACGAGAGCCCACTTACGCGTTACCGTGGGGGTATACCTGTATCCAATGTCTATGGGGTGACCTGCGGAAAAAACGTCTGAAACGTGGAAGCTTTATTGCTTGAATGTTTGCGGCGAGTGTGTAGTTCTTTTGGGTGGAAAGCCTTCATTTAAACACGTAACTGTTGGGGTTGACATGTGGACGTCAATGAGTTCAGTGGCATGTGAAATGCACTCTGACTTTTCGATATTCTACTGGCCACATTTGATCGATGTTCTGCACGGGGCTAGGAAAGATTCAATAGATACATGTACTTGACGAGAGCTACTCTTTCAAGGAAAGTTCTGGCTGTTTGAAAGTATATAACCACTGCATCGGAGAAGTTATTTGCATAGTAATTGTAAAGAGCTACTAAATCACGAAATTGCTTCCCTTGTTTTACGTTAATTCTTCCCACAATCACCGGACCCATGCTTTTAAAATTTTAATTATGTCTGTGAGGATTTGCCATTATGCACCTTCAGCTGATTGGTCTATGTTGCTCATTATCTATTCGTAAGGCATATTTATTCCGGAACTAGAAGCGGAAACTGGTGTTTGAACTGACTAATGAATGCTTGATTCAGGTGGAAAGCCTTCCTTCAGTTGACATCTCTGACATCAAGGCGCTTCTTATACCTTCAACCGCCTGAAAGTCATTTTTTGGTGTTTTCAGACTATAGCATTCAAACCCATTGATGCCATTCATTGTTGCTATATGAACATGTCGGTTGGCCGCATGCATTTTGTGTGTTTATGTTGCCCTGTTTCATGGTTATAATGGGACGCGAAAGTCTTTCAGCGAAAAAACAAGGTGAAAATGGCTGTTGTGTTGATGTTCTCATATCTAAAGACACCATTCTCTATGGGAGGTAAGCTCAAGTCGATTGTGTGGCTTTTAAAAAAGTTTGAACATTCTTCGGTCGCGGAAAAATGGTCCAAGTTTTCATTAGAATTTGGGTTTAATGGAGTGGGTCTATGTTATTCGACAGTTCAATTTGGCGCATAATAATCTCCCAAGTTAGGGCTTTTTGTCACTCATACGTAACTTTATCGCTTTCCCACGATGATTGTTATACAAGGAGACGTTTCAAAGAAACGACTACCTCGAAAATGCGGCATAAATTTTTAATTTTACGCACTAGATCCACATTGTAATGAAGTGTTCGCAAAAAAAATCGAATTAAGACTGTGCATCAAATAAAGGTCGTCGACATTTTCGCTTCGGAAGGCGTGAAAATAATATTCCTTTGTTATCAAATCCTCGTTTATTTTTGTGTTGGGTTTATGGTTTCTTTTAGGAATTTTTTCGATGATCTTACAGATGCCATGTACGCAAATTTATACTTTTGAAGACTGATTCTTTCAAGCTTGCTTTTATAAAGTTAAGCAAGTTTTCATCTATTGTGTTTGTCACTCTTTTTTTCTTCCTACTCTGATGGTTCTAAACTCAACTTTTGTGGTTTTATCAAACAGTTTTTGTTATTAATTCAAAATAGCAAGTCTTTAAAAATACTCTTGCACTGGCTAACTAGGTTCTGGATTACTTTTCGATCCATCAGGACTGCTTGAATGTCAACAATAAATTATTTATTCCACCTTGTACTGTATCGCGTGTGGATGTATTCTTGCTCGAACATTAATTTTGTAATTTCGCCTGTGCTACTTACTCCATACACCTATTCGCAAAGCCATATTCTGGAGGCCATTTACTCAGAAGCAAACTTTTTATGTTAAAAATATATGAAAATTTATACATGCACATGAGAACGCTCAACAGATCATTGTTTGTTTTTGAAACCCCCATATTTTATAGGAGAGGTCAGCGCTGGTTCTCATGAGAAAATGTTTTCAGAGCCATAACATTGGCCATGGTTTACAATTATTATGTTTCTTTCGCTGAGAGATAATTGGGCTTTCGGTGCTCTTGGAAATGTCGCTATCTCGAGCAGCTGCTCTGTGTAAGACCACAAGTCGAATGTTTCGAGTGAGACCAGCTGCGAAAATCTCTCGCAGATTTGTATGAAAGAGAAATAAAATTACTTTTCATTTATAGTACTTCTATTGGTTTGTACTAAAGAGAGAAATAGCAATCGAAACTGACAAGTTTATCATGTCAGTTTTTTTTTTGGTTGAACTGTGAAAAGTGTTTAATTGAGAAAGCAGCGAAAATGTCGCATGAAGCTCTTCCTAAAAAAGAAGTAAGGTCGTATTGGTTCGGCACAATAAAAGTGAGCATTTTATTTATTATCATGTTGTTTTATTTATAACTTGATGAATCACAGAGAGTTTGGCGTGTGAAAAAGAAAAGCATTTTCTTAATTTATTTAAGGCTGGTAATCAAAACCATAACAATCTCGTCTGTAAATTTATTTCTCACAGTTTAATATACTGGATTGATTTTTAACGACTGTCAATAATTTTAATTTATTCTCTAAGGCATATAATTATTTTCATTTCATACAATTCAGGTACTAGTCTATTCGAGGACATGTGAAACAATCAGAAAAAAAGTATTTCAGAAACTAGTTAATGGTCAATTAATTTGAAACATTGTTCTATATTTTACAGTGAGCCTTGCATTAATAACAGATTTGTCAGACATTCATGAGTCATGCATAATGTTTGATCTTTAAGAAGAAATTTGAATTGTCGTTTGTTATTTTACTCAAATGCGAAGGAAACAGTGTGCCAAGAGATTTCATGTGGAAAATATAAAATTTGCTGAAAACCTCGCCACAATAATGAACAAAATGTGGCAAATTGTCATGAGTTTTGTTATGGCTTCTTAGCATCCTTTTTTTTCACATCTCTGCAGTCTCAAATCAGTTTTGGGTGCAAGGAAGTTTTCTACAAGTATTTGCTGTCTTGTTGGCACGAGTAGTAATTTGTTCCATGAGCATTTCCATGCTAACCCACAAGGGCTACAGGTCAATAGCCCATGAGGCGAAGTTGAATGGGCCATTGACCTGTGGCCCATGAGGGCGAAGGGTCTAATTGTTTTAGTATCACCCAACTAGCTGGACAGAAAAGGCAATTATAAAGTTAGCTAATGCAAGTTGAAGAAATATTTATTTGGGAATAAAATGAAAGAAAGTGTCACGCTTTTCGCTACTCGAGGACTGTTACTAATAGTCCTCTAGTAGCCAATTAAAATGCAGGATTTGCGTTAGTTCACTAGTTGGGTGTGGATAAGGGTAAAGAGAGCTCTTTGTTCTAATCTGTTCTAATGCCCCCTCAAATTAAATCATAATTAAACAATGTCTAGAAGAATTTGTGGAACACTGATTGGTCTTTGTGTTTAAATATTTTGTGATGTATTTTTGTAAAAGAAATGAGCAGTGATAGCAAGGCTTGACTTAAGACAAAAGTCAGTTAAAAAAGTCTCCAAGTTGTGCATTTTTTTTTATCAGTGCCTATGAAAGGACAGAAACTCTAAAATCAAGCCACATAACATGTGTTAGTCCCACAGGGGTATTGTATGGATGTGCCATGATTGTACATTTAGACAGCTTGAACCCCATTTCATTTTTTTCTATAAGTGGTATGAACAAGTTGTATGACAAGATCAAAATCATAATGTTACATGCACTTACAAGAGGAGATTTCAGCAACTACTATGCACTCTTCTTTTAAATAATTATATATCTTTTTCACCTTTGATCTTTCCTTAGGTGGTTTGTAATCAGTTCCCAAACTGATCTATAGTGCTGATGGTGCCCCTGACCACTGGAAATGAATAGTTCAGGTAAATTATTATCAGAGCTCTCAAGTCTCATGCATTGGGCGTGAGTCTCATGCATTTCGATGCAATCTCACATTGACACAAGCATTTCTCAGGCACTAGCACTCTTCTGGTTGGTAACTCTACCTTCAAAGCTTTCAGAAGTGCTCATGAATTCCGAATTCATTTCCCTTACAGGCACCGAACTTCAGCCAATGCTCAATCTGTTTGTGTGCAACCAAATTCCTGTTTTTTCAGGACTTTCAGTGTATTATGACGTATAGGCCAATATGTAAGCTCAGGCTGACCATAATAACATGGGCTTCCTTATCACCTTAGCAAGCAGCATGGAAAAAACAAAATGGTGCATTTCCAGCAATTTGAGACATTTAAATTTCAAAAATTTCCCAGCACAACAAACACAGGACACCTGTGCATTTTAATGCACAATACATACATACATAACTTTATTTATACTCGAATCAATTGGAGCTTGTTAGGCCCCTAGCATATACAGTCAGCTAATGTGTTGAGTTAACAAATAATTTATGAAAATTAGTTGAGAAGTGAAAGTATTCGAGTCAAAAATCAGCTAAGGAATAAGCGGAGAATATACACATTAGGAAATTGAAAGGAAATAAAATTAATTAAATTATATATGACTAAATAATAAAACTAAATAGTATGAAAGCAAGAAGATTGAATAAAAGTCTATGTACAGCATAAATAGCAATTACAAGTATTGAATGTTATTTTTCAAAGTTTTTAATGGTGGGAGCAGTTCTTAGTTCATCCTGCCAGGAGTTCCACATCTTCGGACCATAGTACCTAAAAGTCTGGAGTCCATACTTAGACGTGTTTGCTCTTGGTAGAATAAGCTTCATTTTACCACACAGATCACATTTATTACTTCTTAATGACAGAAGACCACTAAAAGGTGTTGGTGTAGTTGCATAGGTGGCTTTGTATATGAGTATGTACATGTCCTGAATCCTTCTATTTTGCAGGCTTGGCATATTTGCCTTTGCTAGTAATTCATTATAGCAGCAAGCATCTCACTCTTTGGAAACTTTAAGACTTGAGAGCTCTGCATTAAGAATGTCATAATTGCAAATATATGTGCCATGCTCCAGGTAATCCACTGCCAGTGGCATATGCGCTCTTGAGTGCCATATTCTTCCCCCAGTCTCTATGTCCAGAAAAGGGAAAGACGTAAAGCATACACGCACACTCACTTGGTCGCCCATAGGCGGATGGCCACATGACTCCTCTAGACTGTACTCTTTCATCAAACAAGATATCTCATTAACACTTGATGTTCCTGTGTCCCTCTTTAGCATTGCGATGTAGTCTTGCTTGGGCCTACCTCTCCCTTAATGTCCATGTGTTGGGTCCCATAACACTAAGCGAGTGAGTGGGTGCTGAGCTCTGGGTGTCTATAACAGTGTCTAGCTATTTGTAGTCTTCTGGCAGTGTTCTTGTTGCTTACATAGGGTAGAGTACTTTTAAAGCAGAATTGTGCAGATTAAAAAAACTTCCTTTACTGTAGTACAGGTTATTCATCATACTCTCGCAGCAAAAGCTGAATTACTGTAGTGGTCGAACAGTAAAATTATATACATCACATACATTTAAACATAGCGCATGGTGATAAAACTCCTGAACCTTTCGGTACGCGCGTTCACCTTTACATCTCTAGCTGACCCAGATCTTAATGTGTAGCCATGGCTAACTTTCTCTTATGGGTGGGGTCTCCTTAGCCATACTAAAAAACTTAGCTGACAGATTTGCACGGCAGGCTTCAAGAGAGAGAAGACCAGTACTAATAAGTGAAGCCTCATATTCAACGAAGGGACAAATTATCCTTAATGCTCTCCTCTGCACCGACTCAATAACGTTACTAAGGTACCCAGGAAGGGCGGACCACACTGGCGTGCCGTATTCTAGAACAGACTGGATCAAAGAACAATAAATGCGAACAAGATCTGCTTGCTGAACGCCAGCCTTCCTGAGTACCCTTAATGAATGTAGTCGTTTGGTGGCCTTCTTAACGATGAAGTCAACATGCTCATTCCAGGACAAGTCAGAACTAATGTAGACCCCTAGGAGCCTGTAGTTGTCAACTCGCTTGGCTACTGCGTCACCAACCACTAAGGGCTGGAGGTTACCGCATTGGCATTTTAAGAAGTCTCCATCTCCTTACAATGTTTTGGATTAAGTCGTGTCCCTCTACAAGTTGCGAACTCATTGATTTCGTTAACTAAGATTTGTAGATAAGTCGGGTTACACCGAGGCACAACCTCGCAGATGATGGTAACATCTACATACTTGGCACGTAGTGGCCAGGAGGAAACTAATCGGTTAACAAGGATTGCAAAGAGCATAGGGGCTAATTTAGTCCCCTGGGGAATACCACCAAGGGAAAAAACTGCATTTTGGCATAACACTATTCCAGAGAATTTTATGTGGTATAAAGCTTCCTCTGAAAAGACTCTGACACAAATTCAGGTGATATTTATGGAAATATGATTTGAAAGTTGGGTGTCGTGTATATTGCGTAGTTTCCAGTTCCGTCCTGCAGTTGTCGTGTTGGTAGTACCCAGGCCACCCTATTAAAAAAAGGGACAGTGATTTTACGTTCGGGGGATTTTAGCTGTTTAGTTTAGTTGCTTCGCTGATAAACATGAGAGTTCTTATAATCTACGCCTCAGTTTTTTGATAGAAAACCACAACATTGGGAAAGCTTAACACTCCCCAGCTGAAGATGAAGTCAATGGCATGCAGTCACACACAGTTTATTTGTTTAATCTCATGAGTGGGTGATGTCATTTTTTTCTCAATGTAGTTGTCTTAAAGGATTTAACAGTTAGCAATTGAGAACCATTTTATATAGGAAATGTCTAGTTTAAATAAATTAATTAATTAAATAATTAATTGTTAGTACTAATTTAATTATTGAACTGCAAATATGACATCAAGTAAAGCTATGATCCTTGCAGTTATGAACGCAATTTTAGCAATTGCGTAGAGAAGCGGCAAAAATTAAGGACTTTAACAGGGATTGAACCCATGACCTCGCAATAGACCTCTTTACAGTAGTGTGCTTAGTTACCTGGCCTTTAAATGAAAGTGAGGCTGGTGTTGACCTTGTTATGATACAGACCTCCCTCCTTTTCTTATGTTAAGGATGTTGTTGTCATGCTAATTGGTAAGAATTTACATAAGAAAAACAGTGAGGTAAACAAGTATCAAAACAAGGTCAACTCCAGTCTCGCTTTCATTCACAGACCACGTATCTAAGCACACAACTGTAAAATGGACAATGCCGATGTGGTGCTCTAACCAACTGAGCTATGAATAGAATAGCATAGAATTTTATTTACTCAGTTTATAGTTAATATACAATTTAAAGTTGGATACAAACAAATAAATAGATAAAATAATCATAATTACAATTTTAATTAATTAAATAGTTGAGCCTAGGAGCTAAATAAACTGTTGAAGTCCTGACTTTTTCACGCTTCTCTACGCCACTCGCATCTGTGAACATCTCGCCTCCGACAAACATTCCGACATCTTTAAGCACTTGAGAGGTTCTGAAAAATGTCGCTCCCTTTGTTCAGAAGATTGCTTTAAAATCCTCCACTCTGCTTCCACACGTTTCCAATTGAAAATTAAAGAAGCCATGCATATCCTTTGGGAGCAGCCATCTTTAAATTCCCAAGTCAAACATCTTAATTTATCCCTTTCATACTAATTAGTCTCTCTTCTTAGCTTAAATAGTTTAATTTTTTTTTTTCTGTTCTCACCTTCATCATTAATTATTCATGTTATATCTCACTTTGTTACACTACTTATTGCACAACTTCACTTTATTCCTCATTGTACAACTGACAATGGATGATGTTTCATTCGAAACATGTCTTGATTAAATATGAACTTCAAAAACACTGTTTGGTTCATCAAAGTGAAATCGCTAAAATTGCGTTCATAGCTGCAACGATCATAGCTTTACTTTCATATCCGCAGTTAAATATCTGATTCACTTCATATATCATTTCGTCCATTTAAACACAAATTCAGATCCTTAAATTGCTACTGAGGACAATTAATTTTATTTATTGAAACTGGACATTTCCAACATAATATGGTTCTTATTAATTTGCTGATTTTGAAATCCTTTAAGGCAACTGGTTGTTTTTATTATTGACGTTTTTAGGCCTAGGTTAGCTATATTGAATATGTAGGTTTGCATTTGTATTGGTAAAACAGAGACCTGAGACCTCTGTTTTGTATCTACCCATATTTTTGCTACCTTGTTGTTCCTTAGCTTATTCACATCATAAAGGACATTTCTTCTTCAAGGTGTTAAGATCAGGTGGTTTTGTATGTGTCTAGTTTTTCTGTTTTTTTGTGAGTAGTCCTTCCCATTTTCTGTGCTTGGTTTGTTTGTTCATGACAGTGCAAAGAGCAGTATTTTATGATTGGTGGTGAAACAATAATAATATTATTATTATGATGCCAATAAACTTGAACCATGAAACTTTCCCCGCAGATCAAGATCTGCATCAATCTTCGTTTCCCAACATTTTTGCTAGCAAGGACTTTTCAATGTTCTTCCAATTCGTGGTAAAAGAAAACTCTTTTTTTCTTTGCTGTTTTTGTAACTATTTTTACCTCATAGTAGTCTTTTTGTTTTAGTGGTGGTGGCAGCTGGCTTAGCAACTGGTATTCCAGTTGTGGTTCTTGTGTCGATATACGTGGTATATTGCTGCTGCCGGCGTAAGCTTGAGGATCGTTCACAAGAGCCTCGTCTTTGGCGAAGGGATGCGCATACCTGTCGTGACCCCTATATTCCACCTTTTGTACCAAGGATTGTACAGAAATTTGTGCAGCATTCTCATCATGGAACTCGTAAAAGTAGCAGTGCAACTTCAATACAGACATCGCCTGTAGAAGAAAAATCATTTTTTAGTGAAGATTCAGGATCGTACCGAACAGCCCCAGATGATTCTGGCTTGCCAGAAAAAAGGCACAGTCTGGGAAGTTTTGAGGCTCTTAATGTGCCAACAGTTAGGAGAACTTCACTTCTTCAACTTAGTACATCCAGTGGAGAAAGCTCTGAAAGTATCTACGAGCAAAGAAAGAGCTCGGATGTTAAGTCCCCAAGAAATTTTCCAAAAAGTAGTAGCAAGTCATTTGAATTTGTAAGGCCTATTCCTGTGAAGCCGCTCATAACAATCACGCGAGTAGAATCTAGAGATGACATGAGTACCACAAAAGCTCATGTACCCGATGCAGATCCCAGTGGACAGAGTCATTCTGATTCACAAGTTTTGCCAATCAGGAGGTCTCCTAAGCCTTCTCGTAGCTTAGATAATGTATCAGTACCCTCAAGATCAAGTCAGGAGAGAAAGAGAAGTACAGACAGGAGTTTGGGAGGAACTGGAAAAAAAAAAGAAAGTACTAGTGGTGTTGAGGGTGATCAGAGCAAACAAGCAACACCTGCCAGGATCCCTGTGAACATTCCTTCCAAAGTTATACACTCGCGCAAGGATGGTAGACGTAGAAGTTCCCACAGTGGATTGGGGAGACTGAACGTAGCCCTGCATTACAAGCAGACAACATGTGACTTGTTCATAAAGGTAGTCCTTAATTGTCTTTATATATCTGTAGAAAGATCCAACCATTATTGTACTTTTCATTTAATCTGTGACTCTCTGGTTCAAATTCGTCTTTGTCATCAATCATTGCAGTAGTTAACCTAGTCAAAAGTTGATGCTGAATTATCACTGCAAATATGGTTCCTAACCCCCTTGTATTGTGGGAGAGTTGGAATAATTATTTAGAAGTGGGCATCATAATTTGTTTGTTATTTTTATTGGACCTAGATTCTCCAAGCACGGGAATTACCCCCTAAGGACCTACGTAACAACACTTCTTCACCCTACATACGAGTATATGCACTTCCATCAAGAAGGCATAACCACAGGACTACAGTGATTGAGAAGAACTTGCATCCTGTGTGGAATGAACTGTTCATCATCAGTGGACTTACGCTGTCTGACATACGACAACTTGCGTTACAATTTCTCGTCATTCATCATCAACCTGTGTCACGCAATGTTGTTATAGGAGAAGTGATTCTGACATTGGGTACAATGGATCTATCAGGCGACGAAGTTAATGTCTGGAAGGAATTGAGACCACACCACTTCCAGAATGTAAGCCGAAAATAATTATAGTGTCCTACAGTATAATCAAAGTGATGTCTTTAATTGAAGATTGTTGAAATATTCTCTACATGCTTAGCCAAACATGCAATGAAAAATTTATTGACCGAGCGGTAATGGAAATAACTTTTTTAAAATGCATATTTAACAGGTTATAAAGCTCATACATGTGACGTTTTATCGGTGTTTTGATAGGCTGTTAGGAATTATTACTGAGTTTTTGAAATTATATGAGAGTTGTGAAAAGGATAAAGAATGGAAGTGTGGGCTCAGTTGTTTGATCGGCAGATATAGATTTACATTTACCAAACAAATGCATGACCACCTTGCGAATGAGCAGTAGTCATCTAATTCCAAATTGATATTGAACAACTACGGCAGCGTTTGTATTCGATCTAAATGCATTGAATCTGTTATATCATTGGGCAACTAATATTGAACCTAAAATTCTTGAGTAATAGGCAGGAATTGTTGCTACAACGTTTCATGTTAAATTTACTTTCGAATTCAGTCTTAAAAGAGTGGCATGGTTCAGGTGTCATTTCCAAAACCTTATAATCCAATTTCGTCAATGGATTCCTCAGCAGTAACCACACCCATGCACCCTCAATCTTATTATTGCTTATCTTTTTGACACTTATTTCATTTTCCCAATTGAGCAAACGTGGGAATAAATACATGTTATTGAAATTGCATCCATCGGAAATTCGGAAAAACTCCGAGCGCCAGATGGGATTTCAAGCCATGACCTTCCATGATCTAGTTGGATGCAAAATAATTGCGAGAAGCAGTTCTAGTCACCCTTGGTCACCATTGAGTCTCCAGTAGTTGAGTGGTTAGAGCTCCCGTCTTGATCACGGAGAGTCACGGGTTCAAATCCCATCTGGAACTCGGATTTTTTTTCCGAGATTTCAATGGATGCAGTTTCAATAAGGTAACATACATTTCATTTTTTTTATCTTTTTTTTTTTGTTTTGTATGTGTGTCTTTTATGAAACCTGACAATTAATCCAATTTCATTCATGTATCAAAGTTTTTTTTCCATTTCAGATACTCGGAGAGTTGCATTTATCTGTATGTCATCAGCCTCTTTCTAGTAAACTGTCTGTAACTATTTTAGAAGCAAGGAACTTACCAAAGATTAGCAGCCTTAATATTGGAGGTATTTGGATACACTGCATGGTTTACACACACTAGTTTTCCCTCTAATTTTGTTTCTGGGCACTCCTTAAACATCCCAGTGAATTAAAATTTTTCTAATTTTTACTACGGTATTAACCAAGGTGAGAATTGAGTCGCTTTGTCAGAACGCTCCAATTTACTTTAAACAATGCAAATATTTTTTGAAGGCTTTTTACTGACTGCGCACAGGAAATAGGATATGCTAACTCTGTCCAACATTTATTATTTGATTTTTAAAGACCAACAAAAGTACATGTACATCCAAACCTATCATTTGTATTCCTTTATGTTCTTTAATTTCAGATCCATATGTCAAACTAGAACTTTTCTCAACCAACCACCGGCTTGCAAAGAAAAAGACTCGTGTGAAGAAGAAAACAGTAAATCCCAAGTTTGCTCAAACATTTACATTTGATTTGGGAGGAAAGATGTCACTTGATCACATGACCTTGATGTGCACAGTAATGGTTCAAGACTCAAGTGGATGTCATGAGCGCATCGGTCAGGTTGTGTTAAGTACTGCTGCAGGAGATGGACCAGAGTTTGATCACTGGAGTCAGGTTGTATGTAATCCACACTGCCCAATTGATCAGTGGCACGTGATCCATGAATAGGGCTTGTAAGTTGTGTTAACTAGGAAGAGAAAAAAATATTGATATTAACCCTTTCAAAAGACTGTTTATCAAATAGAAGATGAAAACAACATTGAAATGCATATGTTGAAGTTTAAAAAAGAATTCAGATTAAAATAATCTTCACCGATTTCGACAATTATTTGGTATTTCCAAATTCAAAGGGGCTCAGAGATCTTTTCTTCTAGCCTTCATTAATTTACAAGTAAAAACTGGTGGGATGATTGTTTACACGAGGAGCAATGTACGTTAGATTTCCAGCTATATCTAAGACTAAGTGTGGAAATATGAGTGAAGAATCCATTTTCCATCATGGCATCCAGTTACTAATCCATACCAATAAAAGACAGTAAATCGGTGCAGAATCATTATAGGTGGCCACAAGTAACTTTAACTGCGCCGTTTTTTTTTCGGATATCCATTGAACTAGAAACACCTTTTAGTATTCCACCAACATATCTATCTCGGGTGCTACAAGAAGAAGAAGGCATAGCAATGTGCATGTGAGTTGAAATCATTTAAACCTGGTTTTATTTTGAGCTACACCAATGTGCCTTTATGTGAAGCCAAGGAGTTACAGGTATTTTTTCTCCCTTTTTTGTCCTATTGTCTTCGTTACTCGAATATAAGACAAATATACAAATATAACATCGTCTTTTGCAGGAAATGTTTGGCATATTAATTTTTATGACAAGAAAACAGGTTACCCAAATGACATCAACATTTTGATTACATGATTTGCTCAACTTTCTATCACGATTGATAGAAGACTTTTCCTGGGCTGAAAGCATGATCAAACGACTGAATGTGCTTACCATTGAAATATGACTTATAAAACCTGAGACTGGCCAAGCGTGGGCCTCAAAATGGACTTGGAAACTTGAGGTTGGTCCATTGGTGCAGAAATTACCAGCGTTGGGTTTCTAAATGAAAATAAGGAGTATCTCAGAAGGTGATCCACAATTTCCAATCGTATTCTGCGAAATTCATATTTACAGAATTTTTGTTCTAATGTTAAGCACTCAAACAGTCAGGTTAAGAAAACTGTTTTCCAAGATCAGATTTTATGAGTTTTTTTGGACAAAGAGTATCGTTGATCTCCAACCTCGAGTGAGCCCGCGGTGTTTCTAACATGCCCCATTTACACGTTGGTAGGAGGATGTTAACCCGGACTCTCAACACGGCTGGAAATCGAGGCTAAGAGTATCCCAATTTGATTCTTAGTTACTTTTAGTTACATTTATTTTTTATTTTTTTACTTTTAGTTACTTAGTTACTTTTCCTCCTGTCCAGAGTACTCGCGACTTGGTCCCTCGATTTCGCTCGCTCGCTCTCTTTCGCAGTCGACTTGTGGCAAGTCTAGCTACATGGCAGCTACGTTACTTAGCTTTTATCGATGGGTAGACGATTTTTTTCTCTTTCCGTGAAAAGCAAGGGGAAATGGGTTTGAGGACGGATGATTGTTAAGAAGGGTAACTAGATCTAGACTATGTTCATGTGAAAGATGAGTATCAAGTATTTATGAGTCAATGAGTCAGTGAGTTAGTACAGTTACCCTAACCCATAAAATGAAAGCTCATTGACTCATTGACCATTTGACTCATAAATCATGGGACCTCGTGAGAGATGGATAAAATGTTTTTTGCTAAGAATCTTTCGCTCTGCCTCGTCGCTGGATACGACTTTTTAAAAGGTTAGCAAAAACAAACAGAGTTCACAATGAACCGGCTAGTGTCTTTCTGCACCTCAATAGTCCACCTTGAAAAAAGGAAGAAACAAATCCTGGGGATATTAGTTTTGTCAGAGTAGGAGATTGACTTCAGGATATTGGGTGGTCAGTGCTTCGTAAAAATTAAAAAACCCCGTGACTCAGTGTTAACCATACATTAGCAGAGGTGCCGGTTAAACGAGAAAGAGGTCTCTGCTTTTGCTGGATATAGATGCTAACCTGTGGAAGCTGTCGTATTTCAGGGTTATTGGAGATGGTAAATTGTAAATCAGTCGGTTATAGAGTGTTTTCACGTGACGTTACGGCGCCCATGTTGGTGTCCCCAACTAATCCTCCGAGAATTGAGCTCTATTATCATGCAAACGCTTTCCTTTGTTTCGGTGGAAAAACAGGGTTACTCATCACGTGAGTGAAAACACTCTATACGTGTGGGTGCAAATTTGTCTGTGCCTCTTGCACTAGGCTGCGTGGAGCAAATACTACCAAAACAGTCTTTTTTTTCTGCGAGGCAGTTTAGGTCGTTGCAATGAACATGGAATTTTTTGTGGAATCAATTAGGATATTTATTAATCATTTTAAAATTTTCATCGATTTATGGTTTGCGCCGCCACGGTACATGCTGTAAAGTAGTCCTTAAATGACTTAAGTTAAAGAGGTTGAGGTATTTTATGCTCTTGAAACAATAAAGGATAGTTTTGCAGTGCTGGCGAAAAGCAAATGTATACTGCGAGAAAAAGCTATGACATATCCAGAAAACAGATATCTATATTATTGTACGTATAAATTGGTTGAAAGATCATATCATCTTGACCTTTTAGGCCTTCGAAGAGAATAAGCGAAGCTTGCTTTGCTTTGTTAACATGTGCTGGTCGTACGAAGGCTTAAAAAATCAACTGATGACAACTGATCCAAAGTGGAAAAATTAACAAATTATTTATTTTGGAAATATTTGTCTCGTGGAAAGATCTTTTAGGTATTTATTGAAGACACTATGTAATATCGTATTTAGTTATTAAAACTGATGGAATAAAGTTATATTGTGGATTGTGGATTGTGGATCTAATAAATATATTTGGAAGCATGTGAACTTACTTCATTGTCTTTGTTTATATTCTGTTTACTGGCCGATTGGCTTGTTTCCTCCTCTCGGAAGATTCTTTCGGGCATACGTTTCTTTAGAGTACTATTGGGAGTATCCTACAAGTCCTTTTGTGCGCCACTCGTGCCCGGCATATCGCGATCGTAAGCCCTTTGTGCTTAATGGTGCTTAATCGTCCCCTGGTCGTCGCCTGTTCCTCACAGTCAGCTGTTTGACTCATGTGGGCTTCGTGTCAAAACGATAAATGTGGTTTTAATTACATCAGATTGTATCGCTAAATGAATTGCTTTTTTCTTAAGTGTTTTTTTAGGGCTTAATGACTGTCAATTTTAAAAGGCTTTTGGCTGATCTTTCCAAGCTATCAACTATAGTTTCAACGAACGAAATGATACATGAATGAATCATACATTGAACTTCGGATATGTGATCAAGTGAAGCTATGATCGTCGCAGTTATGAACGCAATTTTAGCAACTGCGTAGAGACCTCGCGAGGTCACGGGTTCAAACCCTAACCTGTTTAGGGCTTCTCTACTCAATTGCTGAAATTGCGTTCATAACTGGGACGATCATAAGCTTCACTTAACAGCTATAGTTCGTTAGTGGGTATTCCCTCTAGATAATTTATTACGCTCAAGCATGGTAAAAGGAAATTGATCTTTAATTATTTCTGTCTACGATTGTTGAAGTAGACGTTTACTATCCTCCCTGAAAATGAATTTGAGAATGGTGACCGGTTAATCAACACAATCAATTCCATGTCGCCTTTTCAAAAACCCAACAGTTAGTATGTGCCTCGGTGGTGCAGCTTGTGGGTGAATTTTGCCACTCGGATGTCTCTTGCACAAACACGTGGTACTGCGTGCTCTGGAATTGAGAGATTTAAAAAGCGAGAAAGATGTGCGCAGTGGGGTTCTTTCCTCATATTAAAAATATAAAGCAACACTGACTTGCATGTTTTATGTTTCGTATAATAGTTTTAGACCAGACGAGACCGCAATACCGCCGGGAAACGTCTGCAAAGAGTGTTGGATTTGTTCGTTGACGTTTTATGTTAGAGACTTTCCTGAACAAGGATTGTGATTTATAGTCGTCCTTTATGGTCGAGAAGACTTGAAACTCATTTTCAAATGAGTGTTCGAGCCCACAACCTCCCTTACAAAAGGCAAGTGGGTGTTTTAGCGAAAAGCCCCAGTAAATGGGGATAGCAAGGGATGAATATATTTCTAATTGATTTAAATAGTTGTTTATGCTGTAAATAAGAGACTTTTCGCGCTCTTTCCACAATCCTTTTTGTCAACATTGTAAGTTAAGAGGCAGTGTGGCCTTAGGGCGCTTGCCTTGAGATTCGGAGATGCCGGGTTCAAGACCCGCCCTGACCACTCTTTAAATTTGTTCCTGGTAGTCCCTGGTTCAACTTCCCAGCTGCACTTGTAAATAGCCAACTTGCTTGTCTCCGGCCAGTTGGGATTCTTAACAGTTGTTGTTCTGTTCCGTCGTTTCGTTGTGTTTCATTGGCCCTGAAAAGCCCCTATGGGGAGCGGTCAATTAAGTATGTATTGTATAAGATGCCGCCTCCGTTGTGCTTTACCGACTCGAGTTAAGATGGATTGAACTACCTTTTATTTTGGAAAAAGTGCCTATGAACTAAAAAGAATTAATACCTATTTGAAAGAGTTTTCAAAATAATAAAGAAGAGCCAATTCGTTTTTATTTCCAGAGATATTTCAGGTTTTTGTGTTATTTAAATTAGCAAATTAATGACGTCATCATGGTTCCACTGGAGGATGGATCACAAAATCAAGAATAAGCGATATTAGTATAAATACACAGGTGATTATACAAAATCGCGCGCTCTCATTGGCTCGCTATCTCGGATTATAATACATTGGTGTCACCAGCTCGATTTTGATTGGCTATAAGCACGCAGCTAATTCTTGCTTGCTCTGTTTCCCTTACGTCATACCTACAAAGAATAGATTTTATATATGTAGAATTGACATCATACCTACAGACAATAGTTTTATGCATGCAGAAGTGACATCACCTGACACACTAACCAGCAGTTTAATCGGTTTTGTCATGGCGGAGCTCAGCTCAGGAATATGCATAATAAAACAATTATTGAATTCGGTTTTCGCATGTTAGCGATAATTATCAAGGCCTCATCAGTTTGTGTTATCCGCCTCAGCCTTCGGCTTCAGCAGATAACACAAACTTTGGCCTTGATAATTATCGCTAACATGCTCAACCTCATCCAATAATTGTTGATTATCAGGCGATAATCACCTCGACGGACAAAATGGCTGCCAGTAGTCGTTTTGCCACTGTAAATGAAGATGATTTCTCGTTGAAATGTTTTTTTTTTCTCTTTTTTGAAATAATCACCTGTGTATTTATACTAAAACAATTATTCGCCTCAGGCTCAGTGATTATTTCGTCTCGGTGAATATTCACCGACAATCACTTCGCCTTCGGCGAATAATTGTTGGAATGAATAATGACCCTTCAGAAAGGTGCAAGATGAGGCAGAATATGAAGTAACCATGGCGACACTTTTTGCTCCATGGCGACACTTTTAGCTCCAGTCCCTTCTGGTTCTCAGCTCAGGCGAGACAGACATTCCTGCTCGTAACAAACCAACTTCGTTCCGAGGGCTTTTCACCGCAAAGAGTTGGACAGGCGGGAAAAGAGCGTCCCGCCCCAAAAGACCACAAGATCTCTTCCTCAAATGAAGGGTTATCCTTCATTATCAGTTTGCTCCAAATGAAGTATAATCCTCCATTTAGATTACAATTGCTGATGTACATTGTTGATGCAAGTTTGAAGAGAACCGCTTTTCCTAGGATATTCTATATTTTGTGATGTGTTTTCCTTTGGAAGCACTGATGACGTCATCATCTCCCTCTTTCACCATTCTTCCCTCGGCTCGCTTGCGTGACCAAAGCGGACGGTTCGACAAACTCAGAAGGGACTGCGAGCAGTCTAATATCTCCGGAACGATGGGAGTTATTTCAGAAATGAAAGAACCATGTTTCTATTCTTCACAATGTCTTTCAAATAAGCTTTGGTAATTTTTTTATTTCGTGGGCACTTTAACGCTTCCGGCTGAGTGCTTTTTCGTACACGCCCAATAGAAAGAACTGGACAAAAGAGGTATGATTTTGTGACGATTTTTCATCGTATATATTGTTAATTATCCTCCAAAGAGTACCAGGTGTGAGAGGTTTCTTTGCTTAGGGACACCAAGATGGCGGCCGTGACATCAGGGCCCGGTTGTTCGAAAGCCGATTAACGTAATCCAGCATTAGCGTAAACTTTAGTTTCATGTTTTCAACTTTTTGGTGATATTTTCTTTTGCTTATTTTTGGTTTTCAAGATTGACTTCTTCTAATGTAAGGTTTTGCCGAATATCAGGGTTGAACAGCATTAAGGAGTAGAGAAATTAACTCCTCGGTTAATTTTTAATATGGGATTAGCGTTAATCGGCTTTTGAACAACCGGGCTAAGTATTGCATCGGATCGTTACGAACTATGGTACTGTGAGAATTTGGTCGACTCTACCTCTCGTGCTTTATTTAAAAATAAAATTTAACCCATTCACTCCTCACGCGCCCCCGGACTCCCCAAGTTTAATTATTTATTTATGTATTTACCTTTGCCAGTCAAGCTGACAGAGCGCCGCAACAGCTTGCGCCAATTACTGTGACTCCTTTTTTACGCCCCCCCACCTGTCACCCCCAACCATGATCCACAACAGAAGACATACCACAACACCGGGATCTATATACCATACTCTTAGCGAAAAGAGTATGGGTTCTTTTACGTCCCACAGGATTATGAACATTGAAGGGTTGTGAGACGGAGCCTACGGTTTATCGTCCTTATCCGAGAAGACTAGAGAGTCTAACCATTTGCAGATGTAATTACAAAGGCAGCACTTTCTTCTCAGTTATTTAAAGACCCTGAGTGTTGGTCACGACCTCCCGCGTGACAGCGCGGTGCTCAACCAACTGAACCACCGGTGCGCGGTTGACGAGTATAATCTTGGACAGAGTAAAGTCAAGTCTCACTCCCAGGAGTCAGTCAATTTAATACAATAAACTTACCCAAAAATGAAATACTACACAGGAAGCCGTGCAAAGCCAACCCATCCCACCCTACCCTTCATTTATTTGTCAGTTATTTTCGCACTAGCTGATTCACATCTACGTGTTAAAACTCATCTACTATTGTCACCATTGTCACAGGATGATATTTTTTTATACGTATTTCTGGAAAGTTTCGGATTTTCAGGAGATGATGAGCTGCTTTCTCGACTCGATATCGAATATCTCGGACGCAATTTTATTTGCGTTGAAGTCGGTTCTGACTCTTCCTCTTGAATGAATGGTTTGTGACACGAGAATAGCATACCAGGATGGTCATCCGGGACCTTTGCACAGAGCTCCAGAATAAGAAGCAAGAAAGTGAGTCCTGTGATAAAGAAGAACACGCAACAAACCTTATAAAGTGGACGATAGTCACTCTTGCGCCATTTAGGATCATCACCAGGTACAAAGTCACCAAGTCCTATTGTTGTCAATGAAATGAAGCAAAAATAAAGAGCTTCAAAATAGCTCCAGTCTTCGAGGAACTTGAAGAAAATTGCTGGAATTATAATGACAAGAATAACAGCTCCACACATAATAATTGACAGGTGTAAGCATCGCAGATAACTGGGAGGGATCCCTCGCACAGTGCAGGTACTACACATGAACTTTTCCAAGTAATCTGTGACCTGCAGTAGTCGTTCCACTATTGCTGTAAGCATTATAGCTGTCATAGGTATACCAAAAACTGCAAATACCATGCAAAACACCTTTCCACCATCAGATAATGGCGCGATGTTACCATAACCTGCAAGAAAATTGTAAATTATTGGTTAAAACGGATAGTCTCGTGATCTCGATTACAGTATGCACTGACTCAAGAATAGACCATTTTACAGTCATAGCTACAGTAGGTTACCTGGCCTAAGAATGGATGCTGGCGAGGCTGCCGGTGACCCTGCTTGGATACAAACCCTTGTGCTTTTCTAATGTTAATGTAGACTATTAAAATTAAAATTACAACAACACTATTTACATGATGAAAGCAGTGAGGTTGATATCAATGCAAGGTTACCAGCAGCCTCGCAGCCATTCATAGGCTAGGTCACTGAGCAAACATCTGTAAAATGGCCTATTCTCCTTTCTCAAATTAAATCTATAGCGCCATGAAAGCATGGCCGTGCTTGATAGGATATTCGAGTTATTAACCAATGAGAATTCCATGATAAGCTGCCACATTTACCTGAGTAGGACAGATGACGTCCCTCTAAATTATGTCAAATGCCTGACCTGTGGTTATCACGATTAACGTAAGTGCTGAATTTAATAAGAGAAATTCATTGAGTGACTAAGAGACAGCTGTACTCAACCACCACCTTGTGGTCACGCTGAGTGCTACGTGCAGTAGTGTGCCCCGGCAGATGTTATGTTTTTTCTTGCCAAACACGGATAACACAATGAACGCACCTAAAGCCAGCACAGTGGGAAAACAAACTCAATGTCTTGTTAAAACGGCTTTCTAGAGTTATTGTAAATGCCACGGTAATGGTTTATATTCACCATGACGTAAGCAGATGCGGGATGTTTCATAAGAAAAAACGAAACCATGGTTCCGCTAGTAAACATCGGCTAGATTCGTGATCAAAATGTTCCCTGTTTGACAAATCTTACAGAAATCGTTTCGATTTAGGAATTGGCAAGAAAAGGATGTTCTTATCTCAATGTTTTGTTCAACTGGTTTCATTCACATGCAAGTACTTGGTGAAGTTCATAAACTTAACGCGATTTTCTCTGCCGCCATCTTATAAGCAATTGCAAATCATCATTCTAATTATTTGTAGGATTGACTTCCCCAAGAGTAAAAGCGATCGTTTTATCCCAACGAAAAACAGCTAAAACGGCCACCACTTGATTTGACAAAATCCAAAGCCTGTCTGTGACTCAAGGCGAAGTTCAATGTCAACAAATAGGGAGATATTTTAACAGGTTCCCTTTAGTACAGGTAGTAATTACGTATGGCAATAGACCTATTTGTCACCTGTTTAGCAAACGCAGGGCTTACCTATTGTAGTCACCACGGTTCCTGCGAAGAAGAACGAACTGCCAAATCCCCAACTTTTTTTGTCGCTAACATTACCGAGTGGCTGAATTCCCATATTTTGAGCTGCCACAACGTGTCTGACAAAACTCTCAAGTTCCTCTTCGGTGACACAAGGGTGTTTTAGTATAAACTCGTCCCGCTTTTTTCGAAGATCTGACAATATTCTCTGCTCGTAAGGTCCTTCGATCGACGAGAAAATGGCAGCGCCCACGGAAAGGTAGAATATATAAACAATCACCAGAGCTATCAGACGAATTGTTCCTCGTTCCATGAGAGCGTTGTAACCTTTACAACAGATTTTAGATCAAGGACTGAAGTTTGAATTCCTTTAGAGCTGATTTCTCATAACGCGTTCGCCCAAATTCTCTTCATCCGGTCAGACCTATAATTAGGTTGTTACAAGCCCTTCGCGATTTGTCGAAGGCTGTCACTTCTATTGATCACTTGGAGAGTTTAATTCCTTTTAGCAAACGGCGTTTTACGTGTTATCAGGCAAATATATTTGCATAACAATATAAAACGTATCTCAGTGGAAAACGAGTAATCGGTCGAACAAAATGTCAAGCGAAAGACAAACGAGATACAGGACGACGACTTACAATTTTTCTGACGCAGTTGGTGGCAAAAGAAAAGAAATTGATCTTCCCGAATTCAACGAACTTTTTTTTTCAGTTGAGATATTAATCTAACGAAACAAGCGTCTGTGCAAATACTGGTGTAGCATATTTGCATTTTAAAACACTGAAAACAAGGAAAGATGTGGCTCAATAAACACGTTTTACCTTAATCAAGTCGTCACTTAAATAGGCAAAATGCGATAGCTGTGGGATTTTTTAACCAAAAAAGATTAAGATTGGCTCATCCTTCTTTCCTCTACATATTCATACAAATACAAAACTAATCATTTTCCAATAAAGTACGTTTTAACTTAATCAAGTCGTCACTTAAATAGGCAAAATGCGATAGCTGTGGGATTTTTTAACCAAAAAAGATTAAGATTGTCTTATCCTTCTTTCCTCTACATATTCATACAAATACAAAACTAATAATTTTCCAATAAAGTACGTTGGAGCGAGTGATAAGATTTTAAAATGATGTTGGACGAAAAAAATCCGAATGCTCCTTTGCAGGCCTACGACCATACGACCACCTTCCGATACCAGTTCGGATGATCTACCATTGAGTTATAGGAGACTCGTGGGAACCATGCCAGGCCATTTAATAAGAAGATTATTAAATTATGAAGCCGAACATTTTGAGAAATAAGTAATGAATTTATTTGAACACAAACTACACAAATAAGGATGGGAAAGTCAACGTTTGAAAACGTTCTTCACTCTCTTTACCAGCAGATTTCCACCGTGGTTTCCTTGTAATAAAGCGGTGGCGAAATGTTTTGAATTAATAAGCAGTTTGTGAGCAAACTAATGCAAATCAAGGTTGCCTTAATTGACGATCCACACAGTTTATGACGCGGAAATTAAGGCACACAAAAATGAAAGCGGCTGCAATTATGCGATGTTCGCGCAAGGGTGTGCTTTTGGCCAGCCCGCCAAGGAAGTGTGGAAAAGAGAGGATAGTGACTCTCGACTGGTCACTCGCAACTGAGATAAACCCTGTGTCAAATTATTGCGACCAGAAAGAATAAAGCGTTGCTTTCTTTGACATTGCTGCACCTGATTGCTGCCGCTTTCTCTTCCCCCCGTTGTTCCGTGTCTCTGCGACCTTCAATTGATCAGAAGAACAGGCAATGTTCACAATAGCTTCACTTGATTGTGATTTGTTATTCTCTGATACAATCTCCCTGATGGTCGACTTGTTCAGGCATAAGTCAATGTGCTTGTTCAATTCAATCATGGCATCTTCACCCGGTTTAGTCAACTGCTTTTGTCCACACACCGGACAATTAAGTGCTAATGCAGACGAGGGCAACCCTGACAAATTTACCCCAATCGCACTAGAAGACGACGACTCAAATTCATACGAGTCATTTTCATGTGTCGAGGGAGAAGTTAAAGAAGCTACCACTGAAGTTCCAACTTCAGTGAAGGTTTCATTGACAGGTATCTTAACAGTCGAAAGCTCCTCCAAGTTCAATTTCTTTGTTTGTGCAGCACAATAAGGAGTTTCTTTCGTGGCTACGCTCTCCTGTGGTCTCAAGAACCCTTTAATTGTGTTCTGTCTTCCCTCTTTCGAAGAATCAGAAATGCTATCTTGGAAGTTCGACAAGCGAACTCCCATGAGGCGAAGTTTGAGAGGATCAGGAGAGCATACATTTATTTCATGTTTCAGCAGCTCCTTCGCTGCTAAAGCAATTTCACCGTACGTCGAAACGGGATTCAGTGGAGACAAAGATCGTGATTTTACTTCAAAGTTGACAGTCTTCAGTTTTATGGTGACGGTTTTTCCTTTAAGTTTCTCCTTTTTCATATCCTCTGCCAATGACTGACACAGCTTATCACACATGTCAAGTAACTCCTCTGGTTTGCTCATCTCTGGAAAAGTTATCTCCGTTCCAATGCTCTTCCTTTTGGAATCAGTGGCTATTGAAGTGTTTCCAAGACCAAGAGAAACTCGTATCAAGAATTTAAAGCTGACCGGAGAATGCAGGAGATAGAGCAGGTCTCGCTTTGCGAACAGGTCTCCGCAGGTCTCTATTCCCAAAGCTTTGAGCATTTGTTCGCTGACTCTGCCAATTCCACTTACTTTCCTGATAGGGAGCGCGTGAACAAAGTCTAATATAACCTGGCGGTCTGGCTTCAACAGAAACTGTCCATTGGGTTTGTTACGATCTGAGCAGACTTTTGCAAGCAAAACATTTGGCGCGATTCCAGCACTTGCTGTAAGGCGAGTTTTCTGTTCAATTCGAAAACGCAATTCCTTCACTACTTCTTCGGCGTCATTGCCAAATTCCACAATTGCATCAGCTGACATTTCACAAGTTCCTTGTTCAACGGCATCCCTTTGCTCTTTTCTAAAGGTTCTTTTCTCCGCCTTTTTTTGTCTCTCTTTGAGGACTTCAGTCAGATCCAAATATGCTTCATCTAAACTAGCCATAACAAAATTACGATCGTACTCAACTAAGACTTCTTGCACTTGGCGACTGTATTCCTTGTATTTTTCGAAGTGAGGTGGTACAATGACAAGGTCAGGACACAACTTCTTAGCTATGAACCCTGGCATAGCAGCTCTGACGCCGTAACGCCTTGCAGGGTAATTTGATGTTGATAACATTGCATTACCTCCAACAGCCATTGGTTTGTCACGCAATAAAGGGTTGTCCAAGATTTCAACCGCTGCATAGAAAGCGTCCATGTCAATATGAACGAAGGTACGGCGTAAATCACGAGCTTTTTCGAGTTCTCTTACGATTAAATCTGTGGTCTGTAATGCTTCATGTCTCTGTTCTTCATTGATTTTTTGGAGACAGGCGCTTTGTTTTCTTATCCTCTCGGCCACTTGTTTTTCTTTCTTCATTTCATTCTCGTAGAACCTTGAACCTTTGCTGGCTTCAAATATGATTTGGTTTATTTTTTCTTTATCAAGACCCACCATTCCTGCTTTGTGATCATTCAACTCCATTCTTTTGAGGCTTTGTGCGCTGTCAGTATTTTTCTTTTCGTCTTTGTCAACAACCATTTGATTTTGCCCGAAGTGATTGTGTGATTTGTTAAAATCTCCTACATTTGATGGGATATTCCCATCGGCATTACTCTCCGACGGTCTCCAGTCTATTTCAGGTGCACTAAATGTTTCAGTCCAATCGATAGAATCGTCGTCCTCGGCTTCCAAGACTTCAAAATCATCGGAGATTTCTTCCTTCACGAAATATGAACTGTGATCCGCCATGTTGAAATTATCGGGGAACATAGTAACCAGGCAAAATGCTTTTTGCCCGCCAAAAAGACTCCTTGATAAGGAACACACTATGATAATAAAAGTTCCCTTTTTATTATTCCCTCAGAGTTTCGAGCTCATGAAACTCATGAGACAGGTTTGAAACAAAAAGTTCTTTGACAAATTTAAAAGACTTGTTATTTGCTGTTTTGCTGTCACTGATAAGAGGAAGGATATTTGTATTTTTCGTCGCCTACTACCGCCGTTATGGCCTGTTCCAGGCTCTCAGATAGTGGAGGCGAGGGAAGGTAAGGGAATTTTCTTCGCTCGTTCTCGTTGCTAAACATATCAAAGTCTCAAAGTCCCAAATGCGGCGGTTCTTCGAGGGCGGCGCTTGTTCGGGGGGAAGGCGCTTATTTTCCGGTCAATTGCCAGAGACCCTGGGGACGAGGAAGCCAAAATACTCCCCCATACCGCCCCTAAACCGCCCATTTTAATAAATTTTAATACTAACCTTTGTCAAAGTTATGCTAAAAAGACATGATAAAACGGGTGATTAAGACTGGAAACTGCTTTATGTGGAAAGAGTGTTAGGAAGTGCGCGTGACACGGCATGACATGACGTGTAACACTCCATTGATTCCTAGCGGGGAGAAGACACCGAGCGTGAGTGGTGTTCATCACAGGCGGAAAAGTCTTTTCTTATTGCAAACAGTGACCATGGAAGACAATGGTTCCAAAGAAGTACGAGAAACACGAGTTCTAGTGTTATATACTGGAGGCACAATCGGGATGAAGAAAATGGATGCAGGTAAAATTGCATTGTAATTAGCCGCTAATAAAATATGCGCGCGTATTACACGTTTTACACATGCATGTATTCGTTTCTTTATAACCTTTTTCCAACAATATAATAGTGAAGGGGACAATTGTTTCATTTATCTAGTGCACAAGTTGATGTAATCGTTGTTATTGTTATGGCTTTTGTCAATATTTTGGTAGCATCGATCCGTGATCGATCCATAATTTCGAACCTTATGCTTACATAAACGAACTCAAAGAGATTTCCCTAATCATAATTCTGTGTCCAGGTTACCAGCCGAAAACAGGATTTCTTCAATCACAGATAAAGAGACTTCCAATGTTATACGATGATGAATACATGGATAACAGTTCAAAAGGAAGTCCTGCCCTTGATAGGAGCAACAAGACTGCTGACAAGACTGAATGCTCTACAGTAGAAGAATTGGCCATGCCGTGAGTTTCCTTATTATTCCATAAAGGATTGGGCCCTTTTTTCGGTTCAACTGTATAAACATTCACTATAATGTCTCAGTAAAATCTTCAGCACTACCCCTCCCCCCTGCCATGCCCATCACAGCAGCCTCACCCTTATGCACATATTTGTAAAACTTAACTTCAAAGCATCTGACAACTTTTATTGAAATATCTCCATATTATTATTATTTTTTAATGTTGACCAAAATATTTCAAACAGTCACCTGTAAATTGTTAAGCTAGAGCAAAGCTTACACAAGCCTCCTTTCTTCAGGCAGAAAGAGACAAATGAACTGTGGTGTTCAGTTTTTGCTATTCACATTTTGCTCTTTAAGAGTTTAATTCCCCACCCTTCCTTGCAATGCATGTATTCCCAGGATTGTAAGACTAAGTGATAAGCATAGCTGATATATTTTGATTAGTTTTTGCCTTGTGATCTGCCATTCACAGTACAGTAGGAGATGGAATAATAACTTTTGACTTCAAAGTTTACACGCCTGTATGAGAATTTTAAATAATCTTGTAAAATATGCTGTCTTTTGTCACAGTATATCATCACATGGAGTTCGCGTGTTGTATTGCATCAAAGAATACTGCCCTATCAAAGACTCGTCTAATATGACTATCAGTGACTGGATTGAAATTGCCTTGGATATTGAATCCCACTACAATAATTATGATGGATTTGTAGTAATACATGGAACAGACACTATGGCATACAGTGTATCTGCTTTGTCTTTTATGCTGGAGAACCTTGGAAAGTCAGTTGTGTTCACTGGCTCACAGGTGCTTATATCTACAACCAGACGTTGCTTATCTACACTTGGTGCATGACATTAACAGTCCTGTAATTGATTGATGTTTCAAAGATACAAAGGAAAAAAAGCTCTCACTGGTTTTGGTTTCGTCCCTCAGGGTTTTTAGTACAGTCACTGTAGAAGCATTTTGCTAGATCCAAAAAGTTTTCATTTTGCAATATGCAGAGAAATGCTCTTTACTATTTCATTTAAAGCATAATCACCTTAAACACAAACAGCAATTATAATTATATTCCCTTCCTTCTAAATTCTTTATTATTATTATTATTATTATTATTATTATTATTATTATTATTTTATTTTTTTTTTTGGAAAGATCGACTCCTCTAAAGATGCAACTCATTGATGTAAATAATACTGTATGTGTATGTAAATTTATCAATTTGATAATTTCTTACACTTTTAATTTTATTTTTATTTTTACTATCTATTTTGCCAGTTCATTTCTATATATGTGTATACCGGTATACATTTTTTCCTTTTGTCTAATTCCTGTGGTAGTGGTCATCTTGAAAGCATTTGCTACTATGGCCACTATGCAGTTTTCCACTTTTTCTCACTCATGTATAATTAGTCCTTTTCCTTCTTTTATGTATTTTCTGAAATAGTGAAAAATAAATCTTGAAATTGCTTGTGTACAATGTACCGTGCCTCTAAAATGTTTATTTTAATTAATTTTGCTGAACGCTCCAATGTCTGTTTTCAGTTCTGTTCCAATCTCATTCCCAGAGTCATCGTTCCATTGACCAGCAGTTGGGAAAGAGAGACTGGTGAAATCCAAAAAAGGCCATATTTGATTGGCTGTTGAAAAATGTTTTCATTTCCTGCCATTTTTAAACTCTAAAGTAAAAATTGAGATTTCTTCTGGATTTTTATCTAGTACACGAGGTTGATTGGAAGATGACCTTGAAGTAAATCCTTCTGCAACTTACCAGTTCCGTAAGGTTTTTGTTTTTGAAAATACAGCATTTTGAATTTCTGAATTGTCACTTGCGTGACACCATAATTATACTGAAATCTGTTTAGGTTCACTTGAAAAAAACTCTTTTGTTGTTTTTGATTCTCTGTAGTTTAAACGTTTTAAGTACATTAGATGTGTTGTACTGTCTCAAGAGTGAAAAGTAAGCACTTTCAGATGTTTTTTTTTTCATTTCTGACCACCTCCACTCCTTCACGCGCAGTTATCCAAGTGGAACCAGAGTTTTCTGGTTCCGGTTTTGGATTATTCCAGAGCCTCCAGCACCCATTCTGCAGGACAAGGTTAACAGAGGCTCTGGGAATGAGATAGGTTAATTCTGTTCAAGTTCTTTGCTTCAAAAACCCTTTTTGTATATAAATAATAACATGCGATAAGTGAGATAAATATGTTTGCATGTCAACTGGCATTTATCATGAAGTCTTAAGTGACTTAGCCATTTCTTCCTCTCCCCTGTTCTGAAAGGAGAATGAAACAGTAGTACTTGCTCTCTTTTTTAGGTGCCGATCTATGAACAGAGGAATGATGGTCGGGATAATCTTTTAGGTGCTTTAGTCATCGCAGGGCATTATGTCATTCCCGAGGTCAGTAAAGTTATGTATACAAATTGGATTTCAATTGTTCCTTTGAACAGTTATGAATTCATGTATAGTGGGGGCTGGAGAAAGAATAGAACAATGGTCTTCATGTGGTCTTTTGCTGTGCAGGCTGTAATCTGAATGCAGCTCTTACACTCTGGCTTGCACTGTAGTTGCAATAATAATAATAATAATAATAATAATAATAAATAATAAAACAACTTTATTTATTTTACTTACTTACATTAAAAGAAATAGAAATGATTGATAATAAAAAAAATTCAAAATTCTATCAAATTACGAATTCCATGATGCAGAGATATTAAAATCATGCAATCGAATTATACTAATGACGGCTAAACCAGTGTCCCTAAAACGCCCTGAGTATAAAAACATATAGACCGTGTATCTCAAATATCCGCACTAGCTACATTTATTTTAAAGTCTACGAAACGGCTACGAAACGGCGTTCGCGAACCTCTAACGCATGCATGTACCGATCTTAAGAGTTTAAACGAAATCTGTGTCCTGAGCCAAGTGATTACAATACATGTATGATAAGGCTCGGTATCTTTCTGGGCTATCTTGTCTGCGAGATGCTTTAAGAACCGCTGACACTCATTTCCCATTCCGCCATTGGTTCCAAATACTAAAGGCGTAAACGAACCCATTTCTACATCTAACACCCTCTGCTGGTACTTGCATTTCTTCTCTTCTTCTTGCTCCTTGAACACTTCTGATGTTGGCTTGCTCTGGTAACACTTGGAGTTGACCTGCGTAACTCTTACATCAAAAAATGTCGTAACCCCTCTTTCCCAGAACCCTACCGCTTTGATGTCCAACCTTGCCTCAGAACTTGTAAATGTTCAGCGCTTTGTCCAGGGGTTGAAGGCGTGGTTCGATTTCAACATTATTGCAGATCTTGTCGATGAATGTCGTTAACAAGTTCCGTACACCATCATCATCATCATAATAATAATAATAATATTATTATTATTATTATTATTATTATTATTGTTATTATTATTATTATTATTGAATTGTAGCATAGGCAGCTCAGCATGGTGAATTTTTCATGTCCATCTTTGCATAGCCAGCTGGAGTAGGTCTGCCCTCAACCAACCAGGACTCCTAATTAATTTGGTGCCCAAGCTGCTCCCGTTCAATTGTTTGAACTGAACTGAATGGCTAATTTTTTATATTTATTTATTATTCTCCAACATCAAGGTTACTCTTTATTTTGCGGGATGCTTGTATCGTGGTAATCGCTCCACCAAAGTGAGTGCTGGGAGTTTTGATGCATTTGATTCTCCAAATCTTCCTCCTTTGGTCACTATGAAGGTTAACATTGAAGGTAGTGTGAGACAAGTATTATTATTATACATTGGTGTCACCAGCTCGATTTTGATTGGCTATAAGCACGCAGCTAATTCTTGCTTGCTCTGTTTCTCTTACGTCATACCTACAAACAATAGATTTTATATAATTATTTAGAATTGACGTCATACCTACAGACAATAGTTTTATGCATGCAGAAATGACGTTACCTAACACACTAACCAGCAGTTTGATCAGTTTTGTCATGGCGGAGCTCAGCTCGGGAATATGCATAATAAAACAATTATTAAATTTGGTTTTCGCATGTTAGTGATAATTATCAAGGCCTCAGTTTGTGTTATCCGCCTCAGCCTTGGGCTTCGGCAGATAACACAAACTTTGGCCTTGATAATTATCGCTAACATGCTCAACCTCATCCAATAATTGTTAATTATCATGTATACACATTACTATGACACAGGGGTACAGATTAGCAATCTTGCATTATGCACGTAGAACCTAAAGCCCTGATCATTCCCAACAAAAGATCCTTCAAAAACAACATCTTGGAAATTGGGGGTATGCAGGGGCTGCAGAGTACGTTGTAAATGGGGGGGGGGGGGGAGGGGGGCTAGGTCTTGGTATATGTGTATATGTATGAGAAGTGTAAATTACTAAGTCTTCCGTCAAGCCAAAAACAACTGTAACAAAATAGGGGAGGGGGGGGGGGGTTCATTAGCTCCCTCAGCCCCTCCCTCTCTGCAGCCCCTGATATATAGTAATTTTGAGCCAACATCTGGCAGAAATTACTTGTTTTACCCAGAAAACCAGCCTTTTATCTGAAGAAAAGACACTTCTACATACTGTGTTCCTTCGTTTAAAGAACACTGATATGGCTGCAATGATGTGAACATTGTAAAATTCCAACAATGTTTAGAATCTAATAAAGTATGTGTGACCTGGGAAATTTTGCACTCTTTCAGTGCAATGGGATGCAATATTTCGGTCAAACAATGGATTGAAATTCACAGTTCATACCAATATGAATCCTAACATTGGCTTGCTGAGGCTTTTTCCTGGCATCACAGCTGAAACTGTAAGTAACCTAATTAATGGCTTAATAATAATTATTACAGGTATTTCCAATTCCACTTGTTATAAATATATGGGACAACTCTAAGTCTTTATTACCACTCAACAGGTGTGTGCATTTCTCAAACCTCCAATGCTGGGTGTAGTCTTACAGACTTACGGCACTGGAAATGCTCCGAACAATCGTGATGATCTAATAACTGAGATAAAGAAAGCTACTGACCATGGTGTCTTAATTATAAACTGCACTCAATGTCTGCATGGACCTGTCGTTGACCAGTATGCTACAGGCAAAGTAAGTTCCAATAGAAGAATCAATTTAATCAATAGATTAAAGGAGGGCATCAAGATTTTTTTTCATTTTTCATCATCAATCTTTGAAACAAGGTGTCAGGAAAAGGGATCATTGCTTTTGAGTGGACATAAATGGAGTTAAGCCTTTCACCCCTCAATGGACCCCAAGTAAAATCATCTTTTGTTAGAAAGTTTTTATTTTGTAAATGTCACTCTTAGGGTTATAATAAATACTGATGATGTCTTGGGCACAGTCAGAAAAAATTGAAAAAAATGTAAGTGTTCTTGAACAGAAGTGGTAATCATTTAACCTTCCCATTACTGGTTCGGATGTTCTGCCACAGAACTACTGGCGACCCATGGGAGTTTGGCCTTTAAGTGGGTTCCAATGACATTAAAAACATAACTCATTTAAGATAAGATAAGATAAGATATGAGGATATGTCATACCTTAAGGTATTTTATTTCTTTATGAGGTTTTGGTAGATGCTGGTGTTATTCCTGGTTCAGATATGACACCTGAAGCAGCACTCACAAAACTGTCATATGTACTGGGAAAAAGCAAACTGAGCTGGAATGAAAAACAAGAGGTACTCACATTGTATTAATATCATTACCATTGATAAGATGCAAAATAATAGGCAAGAGGCATTCAAGATCCCCAAAAATTGTTGTTTTTTTTTTGGGTGCTTCAAGGGAGTGGAAATTGATATGAAAGCAGTACAAGTCAGTGCAAGTCAGAACATCTGTTCTCCCCATTTTGGTGCTCTCACCACTATACCTATACAGAAAACTCTCTTTTGAGCCTGTTCTAATCAACAAATCAATTCAGAACAGACACAGCATGCAGTATTCAGTCAATGACTTGGTTAACAGTTACATGCTGCCAAATCAAATGTATTTAAGATTAATGAAATGGCAAAAGTAATTTCATGAACAAGGCACAGAACTGATACTCAACATTTCCGTCCGCTCATGTACATGTGTATTCAGACATAGGTGCCTGGTAAATATTAGTCACATGACAAAACGCTGGATTGAGCTGTTCAGTTGTAGAGGGTGGCAACATATTATTAACTCTATTCTTAAGTTAGGCTGGTTGTCTATGAAAGAACGTAGAGAATGTCACGTTCTAAAGGCCGCGCACAAAGCTATATATTCTCACGATTGGCCCAGAAACCTTCAGCTTGAGCAAGTAAGACATGCTAGAAATTTACAGTCATCAAGTACCATAAATCTGGTTATTCCCCAGCCCTCGGACACTTTTCAGCATAGCGCGGCAGCCCTCTTCAATTCTCTGCCATCCGATGTTAAATGTTGTGATGATTTTAAATCTTTTAGTAAGCAAACAGTATGTATTCTAAGGGAGCGCTGCCGGAATAGGGCGGAATGATTTCTTGCCGAGTTTAGATAATGTATGTATATATGGTATGATTACAATTTACGGTTTATTACTTAGCTTCTTACAAATTTATGATTAGATTTATGTTAATTTCCTCATTTTACTTTTATATCAGGCGAAAAGCCATATCATGGATGTACTGATATTAAACCGTTATTATTAGTTATTATTATTATTATTATTATTATTATTATTGTTTTCATAATGCATTTATCATTTATTTTACTTTTGTCATTTTCTGTCCTTGCCTTCCCATTTTCATTTCGTTTGTTCAGCTCTGTCGATAATTTTATTTTGGGATTAACCTCGAGGAAGGGGGGTGGGGGGGGGGGGGTTCTCCTTTATATGAGCTATATAGGTATGTGCAGCCCCCCGTTTTAATCTGAAATAGGGTATACAGGGTGTTTTAAAAGTTCGTTCCGATATTTTGTTCGCTTATATTTCAGTAATTATTATAATTATCTCTTGGAAAATTAAGTATGTTATTCCTTATTGATTTTACATCTCATATCTTAAATATTAGTAACCAGAATGGCCTCCTTTATTTTTTACGATATTTTCTAAGCGGCGGGGCAGAATAACGCGCGAGCTCCTGAAGCGTGTCGAGAGTTGCAGTTTTTCCGCCCGAACCGTAGGCGCCTTCTCAGCTTGTCCAATGTTTCAGGGGCTGGATCTTTGTATGCTGTCTCGTCGATGATGTTCAGATCAGGTGAGTTTGCCGGTAAGTCGTCCATGGGTATAAAAGTGTGGCAAATTCTTCTGACACCATGTCAGATTCGCCTTTGAAGTCTGCGCCGGCGCTCCGTCCTGCACAAAGGTCGTTGCCTTCTTTAAGCTAAACAACTTTCTTTTCGTCGGTCCGTCTGTAGTGTGCCGCCTTGAGGTTAGCGGTTTCACTTCTGTTTTGTAGAATTTCTTTGATTTAGTACTTGGAGGTTAAGGTCTGGCCACTGATTAAGATTTGTAACTTCGTCAGACCACGACTCGTCATACTTCCCCACATCATCATTTTCGCACCTGAGATCCTATTACGATGTGGTTTTCTGGATCCGGGTAATGAATTAGATACTTACGACACTCATCTGTAAATGAGAAGCTCTCCCAATCCTCTGCCGTGAGCTTGGAGTATTTTCTGGCGAATTTCAAACGAGGCCTTCTTGGCCCCTTTCTTAACAGTGGTATCTTCTTTCACTTAAGCTTTCCACCCTTTGTTGGTCAATCTCCATACCGTTGTGCTCGAAACATTGATATTGCGATGTTGAAGTCTTTTAGCAATCTTTTTGTTGAATTAGTTGTTATATGGTAGCTTTCGTGATTATATTTCTCGCATAGTTTGTTAAAACAGACAGCCGTCCACTCCTTGGTTAGTCCTCGAAGGACTTCACCCATCGTTCGGTCTTTTTAAACAATTTGGCAATTTCTTTGACTGAATGGCCTGATGACCGTGAAAAAGCTGCTTAAGCTCTAGCATAAAAGGTGACTGCCTGACAGTGACTTTGATCTCCTTGAAAGAGCAGAGAAAATCCAAAACAAAGGCAATAAATACGAAAACAGACAATGTGCGGGAAAAATATGGCGAGACAAAGCACGTGCTTTCACATTGGGTAAGATTGAAATTGCTTCGAATCATCATTTGGATAAATTGATGTACTTAATCAGTTTCAATTTTTCCCTAAGATACATTAAATTCTTGAGACAAAATGCAATTTTCAGTCGGAACGAACTTTTGAAACACCCTGTAGGTTTTGACCATTTTGGTCTGAAGTAGGGTATGGTTTGTTTTGAAGGGGTCGTTTCTAAAGAAACTGTGGTGCTGCGTCGGTGGGGAAGTAGTATACAAAAATTTGGTTTATCAACGGAGTTGATAATGTAAATTGACCACCGTACAGAGATTCTAAAAGCTGACGTTTCGAGCGTTAGCCCTTCGTCAGAGCGAATCGATTGGATTCGCTCTGACGAAGGGCTAACGCTCGAAACGTCAGCTTTTAGAATCTCTGTACGGTGGTCAATTTAAATTATCAACTCCGTTGATAGACCAAATTTTTGTATGGTTTGTTTTGTCAAGTCTTGAATTGGATATGTTTTTTAGGAGAAGCTTCTTTTTCATCATTAGGTGATAAGACCATCAGCAAAGCTCTTCTCAAATTATTAAGCCAACCTTGTAACGGCTGAAATCTATTGGTCTGAAAATAGGTCTGAAATAGGGTATCACGTTTTTGGTCAGGTCTGAAAAAGGGTAGGGAAAATCGTAGGGGATTTCACTCTGAAGAAATTAAGTTGATAATATAATCCGGGAAGTTGAGTACATCTGAGGCCCTATCTGAGGCAAGGAAACAAGATGCACTGAAATGACCAGGTAGTATTATATTTCTTGTTCCGGCAACCGTATTATTTTATTTTATAAACACCAATGAAATACCAAGTGAGCTTTCGCGCGAAAACATGATATCTTCACAAGTGAAGATAATGTTATCTTCACAAGTGAAAAGGTCACTGTTGCTATGGTTACATATAAAAATCACCGTAAGATGCTTTTCGTGAAATGATTTAGTATTTCATTGGTGTCTAATAAATAGAATATTACATGGCCGCTTGGAAGTATCAAGTTTCTGTTCTCGTTCGCTTCGCTCACTCGTGAAATATTTTTCAACACTCGAAGATGAATTTCGTTCCTCCGCGCTGCCATGTAATATCCTCTATTTATTTTCTCTCTTCTCTTAGATGATACGAAACAACCTAAGGGGTGAACTCACTGTGGCCTATACAAAGGAACAATTTTCGCTCAAAGACAACTCTTTTATTTCTGCTGTCGCATATTCACTGCAAGTCAGCTCAAGTCAGGTAAGCTTTGCTCTGTGTTGCTTTGTGTGTAGCTATTATCTATATAACCCCCTTCTCCCCCTTCTGAACACCTCACCTAGATCTAGATTCTTTTATTTTTCAGGAAATGAAACATTTGAGGCAAGCTCTGATACCACTGCTGATGAGTTGTGCCACAAGTAACGGAAATGTTAAAACTATGGAGGAGCTTCTTAGCCAGGTAGTCTAACACCAGCAAGGTGCTGTTGAGAGAGCGGATATTGGGGTGGTGGGGGAGGTGGTGCCATTTTTTCACCTTGTCTCACTTCAACATATATCTTTCCAAGGTTTTTTTTAGTTTTAGCTGACCGATGTTTGTCCCACGACGGAGCTTGTGAGGGGTATCGCTGTATGATATATGTATTTTTTGAAGTTGACGTAGACGCAGGCCGGGTCATAAAAGCCTCAGTGGATTTCTTTTCAAATACCTTGTTAGCTTGTTCATTATACAGCTATGATCATTCTTCAAAGAATAACAAAAGGGCGTTTAATTAGATTGTTATTTTTTTATTTTGTTGACATGATATTTGAATGTTCACATTACATTTATATTAAAATTTCGTAGGGGGCTGATGTAAATGCCTCAACAGATTACGATGGTCGCACTCCGCTTCATATAGCGTGCATGGAAGGGAACAACGAGGCTGTCAAATTCCTTCTCCAACACGGCGCGTTGACTCAAGTTAAAGACAGATTCAAGTCTTCTCCTCTGGACGATGCCATCAAATTCCACCACAAAGAAATTGTGAAAATTCTTCGCAAAGCTGGCGCACAGCTCATGAAGACATGTATAGAGACAGCTGTAGCATTGTGTCGGTTGGCAGCCAAAAATCGCGTCGAAGACTTACAAGTGTGGCAGCTCGCAGGCGCTGATTTAAACTCGTGTGATTATGACAAACGAACACCTCTACACGTGGTAATGTATAAATAAGTTATGGTTTGGAGATCGAATTGGTTGAAACATACTAAAAAATCCGAACCATTCACAAAACTATTCTGGTCGGGGTAAGGGTTAGGGCTACTGCATGTAGGGTTTATTGCAGAACACGTCGAGGAAATTTACAAAATATTTCTATGATTAAATGAAATATATGATATATGAACAGCAGATATGAAATCAAGTGAAGCTATGAGAACCCACAAATGACCAGCTCCCAGCATCTGTGGCTTCATAGCTTAGTTGGTTTGAGCGTCGCACCGGCAATGCGAGGTCACGGGTTCAAACTCCGTTGAAGTCCTGAAATTTTCAGGCGTCTCCACTCAATTGATAAAATTGCGTCCACAACTGCAATGATAATAGCTTCACGTGAAATATTTCTATGTTGTTACAAGCAAATTCTCTAAACGTAAAGTAAAACTGCTATAGAACGAGTATTCATTCTCAATGGTGATGATTAATAAGTTACAACTGAGCTGACCCCAGGAATAACGTAAAGTATTGCCATTAACAAATAAGTGTTCTCTTGGTTTCGCTTTTTTTCCAGGCTGTTTGCCGAAACAATATGGAAACAGTGGCCTTCTTGTTAGAGAATGGAGTCAATCCACACCTACGAGACATTTTTGGTAGCACCCCTTTGGACAACGCCAGATGTTACCACTTAGAGAACATTGTCAGTATGTTGGAAGAATACTCCACAACAAAAGAGTTCGATGATCTCTCTGTTCATTGACGAAAACCGTGACGATGAGCACGACGAAACGTTGCTCGCAACCATCGTAGTGCCGGGGTGGGGTTTATTCAATATGATGGAACAGAAGAATTTATTAACATCACCAGAAAAAGACAGTGGCTACCATAGTATATAGTTACGGATTTACCATGTTACCAGTTGAACACTGTTTATACTTAAACTGCTTCACTAATATTTAATGGTGAATAGTTTTCAATTGCAGATAAAGACAAAATGTCGAGGGCGGGTATTTATTAATAGAAAATTCTCTTATTAACTTATTGAGCCATCGAATGTGGTTCGGATGTGATAATTTGTTTATATATCTATTTTAGGACAACATTTTGCTGTATAAGAACGGGAAATATTTTTTTTGAATGCAGTTAAACATTTGGAATTAAGTAATGTATACTGTTTTGTATAGAGTACAGGGTAAGGTGTGAAACTGGGAAGGTGTAATTTTTATACGTTAACGCTTTAAGGAAATAAAGAACAAACGGAAAGGGCTTCAGTTGTCTCGTCCTCTTAACAATAGGGAATTTAAGAAACGGCGACGGCTACGACTACGACATCGCCACAAAACAGTAATAGTCATTGGTTAAAAGAGCATAAATAATCGTGCTGCACGTGCAGCACGGATTTTAGCAAGTATCTTAGCCGTCCTCTGCATAACGGCGACGTGAAATCACCAAATTTGAAGTTTTGACGACAACGTCAGGAGGCAACAGAGAATCTTTCATTCTCTATTTTAACTTTGAAACCGCTCGTACCAATTTACTTTTAGGATACTTCGCCCACATTGTAGGGCGCGAACGAGACTGAATAATCGCGGAAGACTTATGATAGAGCCAAGTTATGTTTTGAAGTGACGTTTTCGTCGACCGTCGCCGTCGTAGATCTTAAATTCCCTAATATTTCATAAATCCGTGACAGTTGGTGTCGAAGTTGGTTCAGCATGACATATTCCTTTAAATGAAGCCGATCATTGCAGCTGTGGAATAAATCGAAATTGAAGGCCTTCACTCTACTTGAAGTGAACTGGATATTCCTAAAGTGGGTGAGCGAGGTTAATACCACTGTGGGGAGGCTGGAAAACTGGCGTTACCACGTCGCCGGAGAGGTGAATATTTGTCGGCTCAATTCCAGTCCTCACTCCGTTCAAAATGTGGCTCGGTTGGGAATCGTAAACATGGTGAGCCTCTGGCGAGCCCTTTTCGCGTTGGTAATGTTCATCGCGACTGATGTATGCGTCGTTCTTGGTTGAAAATGTGATGAGCGACGAAAAGACCACACGATCAAGCTCTCGGAAAAACCTCGTTACAGTCCCAGAGCAAGGAGAGAATGACGACAACAGCATTCCAACGGGTGGCGTTGAACACCGCGCCCCATCCTCGGGCAGCTGTTCAGAAACACGACAGAGTTTCGTCTCTCTTTCAGGAAAACAAACCATGAAATCGTCTGCTTTTGCAGACGCCTCAGAGAAAAGCGTTGATCTAAAGGGTTCGTTTCATGCTCAGTTGTCACGCAGTTTTTTTCAATCCCATTCGTTAAGTTATAGCTCGTCAGTGGACGGATACTGTCATCCCTCGCGCAACAGGCTTGGCACTGTGGCAGTGGAAGATCCCCTCACTCACGAGAAAGTGGTGCACAGTAAAGTACTGTTGCTGTACACTGGTGGAGCTTTGGGATGGAAAGTGGATCCACAGGGTAAGAAAATATTTTGAAACAAAAAAAAAAAGGGCTACGACCCCCGGGGGGGGGGGGGGGCACTTTAGGAATTTCTGGGTGGGGATGTGCCGCTGGGACCCTGGAACCCTTAGCCTATACCAGAGCTAGTTCAGCTGAATTTTGCTACCCTATTCTAGAGTAAACTCCCACCGATTTCCGTCTAAATTCCGATTCTTGACAGTTAATAATAATATCCAGAGTTGTTTCACGATAGCCATTTATTGACACTGTTGAGACTGAGTTACGTAAACTTAAACTTTGCCGATTTGTTTTTTTTTTATATTGTTGAGTGGGAATTTCTGGTTTAGTCTTTAGTCTTGATAAAATCTTCAACCGACTGGTCAGTTTCGTGAAAAAGGATACCCTATTCTAGACCGAAAGGCTATGATTTATATACTCTATCCTAGAGTAAACTGCTTGAAAACCATACCCTTTGCAGCGGCACATACCTATATAGTCTATTTTGAATTACTATTTATAAAGTTCTTGCAAAGGTATTAACATACCCCATGTCACTCGAATGGATGACGGCCGCATCCCCAAAGACATGCTGTTTGGGGAGCTGGCCACTGGCACCAGACCCACAGGACGTCCAGCCCTCCGCTACAAGGATGTGTGCAAGCGTGATCTGAAGGCTGGTGGGTTCAACCCCTCCGACCTAGAGTCAGCAGCCTCGGACCGATCTGGCTGGCGGTCCACCACACAAGCAGTCATCAAGGAAGCAGAGGAGAGGAGAGCAACCCGCTGGGAAGAGAAACGCCTTCGCAAGGAGCAGCTGCTACAGTCAGCCCCATCCCAGACAGGAAGACAGGAGCCGGTCCTTACCTGCAGCAGATGCAACAGGCAATGCGGGTCCCGCATCGGCCTTTACAGCCACACCCGGCGCTGCAACACAAAGTGACACGCCTGGGCGCAGTCTACCATGGTCTCTCGAGATCGACGGAGCCATCATCATCGGGAATATACACCCTAGGCGATTTCCTTTTTTAGGCTTTTTTTTGTTTAAATTTTTTGTTGTTGATTGATTTATTTTTTATACTTACATGTATACCTACACCATACTTACTACTTACACTACACTTTACACTACTTATACTTGCACTACTTACAATAACTTTCAATACATTTACACTAATCACTTATCCTTAAGGGTTGAATTTTCCACCCCAAGCACTGGGAAAGTAACAATTTCCGATCCCAAGGTGTCTTGTCAATTGTTGTTTTAAAATTTATTTGGTATCTTCAGCATGGCAGTCCATTTCCATCAAACTAAGGATTAAAAAGGCCAATTTACGAGTCCAATTATATGTCTTTGAGTCTCTCTGATTTCAAAGCTGAGAGTTTTTTTGTTAGTAGCATTTGCTGTCGCATGGTCCAGAAATGAGAACCCTTGGCAGGAAACAGCTTCAGAGACTTCCCCACCCATGCCAGGCATAAAGGATATGACCTTAGGGTTTCTTTGGGATAAATGGGTCCTTTGCATGACCCTGTCACATGACCTTGTCAATCATAAAAAAAAAAATGATTGTGGTACAAAACAGATAGAAGAAATGGGAAGAGCGTGATGAAATTAGTAAGGATGTCAATTTTGTGGCCACTGCCGTTTAAGGACGGTGCCTACTATTGAACTTTTTGCGCATCCTTTCTGGCCATCTCCAGATACTAGGATTTCCTATCTGTAGTGCTTACTAATGCAGGGATATTTTTGCGTGGTTTAAATTTATGTTGAGAAAGCAGGACTTAGCAAGTGCTCTTGGTATCCAAAAAGAAAATTGGGGGTAACCATGCATTTTTCAGAGATGATTAAGCTTTAACTTGGAAACGAACACCATACATTGCTTTTTATTTTAAAGCTTTTTGTTAATATTGTTGACTGATTATCTTTGAGGCCACTCATCTATTTTGTACCACGCCCATTCTTTATGGTTGACAAGGGCCTATTTGAGCTACGCATGACCTTCAAAACTGTAACTGGTTGCAGACAATAGTGGCCTGAAGACTTGCTGAGTAGATCTCCGTGGACTTTGTTTTTAAATAGGAATCCACCTTGACAAGAATAATCTGTTAAAAGAATTGAAGAAATTGCCCATGATATATGACACTGAGTTTGTGGATTACATTCATGATAACTTACTGGATGATATCCCAGAAGAAGGAATTGAACCAGACACATTGGTTATGCCGTAAGTTGTTGTCCAATAGGCTAACAAATTTGCTCACATTGATCCTATTTTATTATTGAAATTGTTTTGAAACAGGAAATTTCCTGAATAGATGTATTTGTTTTGTTATACTATAATGACTGGGGATACTAAGAAAAAACTGGAGTGCTCCAAAGAGGAGTCCCTTTTGTGTCCTACAGTTCGGTGGTAAAGCATCTGAAGTTGTAATTGGCAGATCATGAAAGAGGAAAGGAAAGGGACTTTATTCACAAAATGTCTCTAGTCCTCTAGTGCTGGAGCAGTATTTGAGGACACTGTAAACTGAAATCAACTATGTAATTTGCAAATCAAATCAAATGTTGATTTTTGAGGAGAGGAGAAAACCGGGGTATCCAGAGAAAACCTCTTGGTGCAGAGTAGAGAACCAACAAACTCAACCCACACGTGATGCCGAGTGTGGGAATTGATCTGTATAGTCTCATATCATTATTTGTGATAATTGAGTACCATATTTCATGTTTATTTTCCCTGACAGAGTGAGCAAATATGGAAGACGCATCTTTATTGATGTTCTTGAGATGCCAGAAAGTGATGTGGTAGTTCATTCCAAGGACCAAGACATTCATGATTGGTTGAAAGTCGCTCAGCAGATTGAGGAAAGTTATGAAAAATATCACGGATTTGTTATTTTGCATGGCACCGATACCATGGCTTATCTTACTTCTGCTTTGTCATTTATGTTCGAGAATCTTGGAAAATCAATCATCTTTACTGGTTCGCAGGTGAGAAGAATGATGTTTGGAGAAACCCTTGGAGTGGCTGTTTTTATTTCAACTTTATTGTCCTTTTTTCGATCAATGGGTAAAATTTTTTCACAATCACAAGTGCTCCGTTGATCTTTTGGGTGCAGGCAATCCAAGTACTTGTCATGCAATCTTACTTTTTGCTACACGGGGAAAGATTATGCAGCAGGCACTAGGAATTTTTCCAAAGGAAGTGACAATGCATCTTGGGATAGGCAACTGCATATATGTAGTTACGACACTCTTTCGACTCACCTCCTCAGTGCTTCCAGATGCTCCAGTCTCAAATCCTGCTTTGTCCACAAACTGAACATGTCTTCGCTTGTTCCAAATTCATCTTCATCACACTTTAATTAGCCAACTATTAGCATCCTAAAGAAGCTAGGTTTCTTAACACTGTTGCCTTAATTGAAGTAGTACTTTCTATACACCACCCCATGTCAAGCCTCGTGACTTGTGTATTAGAGCGACTTTCTTATGACCTTGAAAAAGAAACGTAAAAAAAGAACATAAACAAAAATGCATCATATTTAACTGGCTTATGGAACAAATTAAAACAAACTGCCACGGATTTTCATTGGCTTAGTGAATGCAGATGCAAACAACATCATTTCTCTATGGAACTTTCTTGAAAGTTTCGCTTTGACGTCATTGGAAATGTAGTAATGTGATTGGGCTATTGAATTGTTTACTGCCCATATTAGGAGTTTCCTAGTCAGGAATAAGAAGAAGCTTTGTTTTAATGTTGCCAAACATTGTCTGTGAAACAAAGTGCAAACACTTTTTCAAGGTCATACGAAAGTCACTCTAACCCATCCCCTCCTAGTAGTGACATGTATAGATTTTGCTCTTCCTAATGCCAGATGATTTTACTTGCCAGTGGGGAGGTGATTCAGGGATGGAAGAGTTAACAATATTTACGTCCACTCAAATGCCATTTCCCCCTTCCTTCATAAGGGTGACACTTACAGACTTTACTCTAACACCAGATGACTGAACTCATTTGCTCAAGTTTGTACCCCAAATTATTGACTATTTTTCTTTCACGTTTTTCACTGTTGCAGTATGCACTCAACGATCATCTCAATGATGGAAGGCAAAATTTGTTGGGTGCAATAATGATTGCTGGTCACTATGTCATCCCTGAGGTATATAAAGGTTGTTTGTTTTTGTTGTCAACTGCTCCCACCTCAACTGTGTAATTTAAAAAATGGTTTTCATGAGTGATGCAAATACGATTGCAAGCACCACACAGATAAACAGATGCATTATGTTGTGGTTTAGAGAGAAGTATTGTACTACTGAACAAAATGACATCCAGTTGCGTTACCAGTAAAAAGCAGAGGCTGACAAGCAGCTTTTAACGTAGCTCTTTCACTATTTTGTCTTTAAAAGGTGACTTTGTTCTTCCATGGCAAGCTTTATCGCGGAAATCGCGTATTAAAGGTAGATGCCCGCAGATTTGGGGCATTTGATTCTCCAAACTGTTCCCCTTTGGCGACTGTTGAAGCAGGCATTGAAGGCAAGTTCAAGTTGGTAGCCATTATTGTGTTGTGAGAAGGAAAAGCCCTTTGTTTTTATGTTCAAATCAAGGGGGATTTTTCTTAACCGTCCTTTTGTCAGGCCTTGGAATGAAGTTATCCATTTGTGAAACTATGATCTCTTGATTCTGGAAAGCTAGTTTTTCTGCTGTTAAAAAAAAGAAAACAAGTTTGTACTCTATTTAAATATTCAGAGGAATTCATGGCACCAAAAAAGTACAAACAAAATCTGGAACTTTCCGTAGGATCCAAAGTATCACGAAGCAGTAACAACTACGGCGGTGATAAAAATTGGGCGTAAAGTCAAGTCATTTGCCATGTGAATCATTTACCCTCCCTTGTGAGCATCAACTTGTGAGCAATTTATTGTTTACTGATGTCGGTTTTTATGTGATTTAGTGGAGTGGGAAGAGCTTTTCCTTGAAAACCAAGCCACAAAATTCAGAGTTCACAAGAGGATGAGTTCAAGAATTGGAGTGCTCAGGATCTTTCCTGGTATCACTGCAGAGGCTGTAAGTTACCGACAGCAAAAAGTTTTCTTCTTTGGGCAGCATCATTGAGTTATTGCAGGATACTCCTGAAAAACTACACCTTTTTGATAACATAACAACGATCAGCTGACGCCCTGGAAATCCTATTTTTGTTGGTGCCAGCCATATTAAGACCTTGTTGTTTTCATTTTTTGTGTATTCACGATAAAGTGTTTTCAGATTTCCACTTCAAATGGCTCAACCATCAATCACCCTAACGCGTGGTTGTTTCTTGCTTACTGTTGACCTTTTTATCATTCTGTCCTATATAGGTACATGCCTTCCTGGAGCCTCCCATTGAAGGGGTAGTTCTAGAGACTTACGGTGCGGGTAATGGACCTGATTCGCGAAAGGATATATTCGACGAGATAACAGCAGCATCTCAGAGAGGAGTAATTGTCAACTGCACTCAGTGTTTATACGGACATGTGGTTGATGATTATTCCACAGGAAGGGTGCGATCTTTAGTTTGGTGTTATTGTTTTCATATAAATATTTAGCCTTGAAAACTTTCCTTTTGTTTAATTCCTCTTCTTAGGCTCTAGTTGATGCTGGAGTGATATCGGGAAACGACATGACTGTTGAAGCCGCGCTGACAAAACTTTCTTATGTTTTGGGACATGATGAGCTTGCACTTGAGGAGAAGAAAAAGGTCAGGGTTTAAAGGAACTTTTTGCGACATGTATATCGTCTCGTTACAGAAGGAGTTCTAAAAGAATGGCAACTTTCATTCTACTGACATTCTTCCGTGAGATATTTTTTGTTGTTTTTTTGATATTTACAGTTACAGATAGATATACACGGCTTTTCTTTGCGTTTGATTGGATGAAGGGACTTCTATCCCGCTTAGACTGCTGAATACCCGGCCACTTATTTGCATATAAATGGCGTGTTCTCGTTACATTTATCGTCTCGTCTACAAGAACGCAATAGTGATCTGGTCTTCTGCAGTTATAAAGAATGTGAGTAAAGTTGCCAGTGGTAATAGTTTCCAGATCCTTCCTTAGTTTCATTGTTATTTACTGAGCTTAAGTCCAGTGAGTACTTTACCCGTGCACTTATCGAGGAGTCTGCAAATCAACTCAGACCAGATTAAATTAAGCCCCATTTACACTAGCAAGTTTCCCTTGACAAGTTTTCCTTGACAAGTGTCCTTGTTCAAAACCA
>NC_090894.1:18432038-18434538 GCF_036669925.1 Montipora capricornis | reverse complement strand
TTGAGTGACACTTTTATGAAATAATGTCAACAACGTCGTATTTTATGTAAAAAGGTATTTCATTTTGCCCAAAATCATATTGTTCCGCTTAACTATGGAAGGAAAAGCGCATTTTAAGATCCTCTTCCTTCTGAGTCTGGTTTCGTCGGTTGTTGGGCATGGGCGTCTGATCGACCCACCCAGCCGTAACTCGGCTTGGCGGTTCGGTTTTCCCAATCCTCCTCACTACACGGACAACGAGCTCAACTGCGGAGGGTTTAACGTTCAGTGGGAAAACGAACGGCGGCAAGTGTGGGGTGTGCGGCGATCCCTACCACGAGAAAAATCAGCCACACATTTGGCCAGGGAATACGCAAATGGTATCAAAACCAAGACATATCGAGAGGGCCAAGAGATCGAGGTGCTGATTGAGATAACTTCCAATCACAAGGGAACATTCTTCTTCAGGATCGGAGAACTGAAATCGGAGCCCATCACAGAAAAACAACTGGTCTATCAGCTGAAACAACCGGATGGCTCAGTTAGCTGGGAATTACCAGAAGGTACAAAGTACTCAAGTTCGTATGTCTAATGGTGATTTCATTATCAAGGTAGAGGACTTGTTAGTTGATCAAAGACAAAAATGGCTAGGACTGTGATATTTCGTTTCTCATGCGTTGACCCCTCCCAAAAAGCTGTCGAATGGATGAAACCCGTAGTGCAAGGTAATAGTTTGATATTGCTGCTTTTGCTTATTAGGCTCTGGTAATGACGTCTTCAAAATCAAGCTCAAGCTACCCGCTGGTTTGACCTGCAGTCGCTGTGTTCTCCGTGGTGGGAAGGACTGGAAACAACTGGGGTTGTGCAAACCCAAGTAATTGCGGACAGGGCGGGAATCCTAAACAGGAAACTTTTGTCAATTATGCAGACGTGGCTATCATTAAAAAGGACGGCAGCCTCCCGCCAACACGTTTCTGTGTTCTCCGTTGGTTGTTTCAGCTGATACCGCGCACCGGTGTCTCAGTTGGTTAAGCACCGGGCTGTCCACGCGGGAGGTCGTGAGTTCAACTCCGGCCGGACCAACACTCAGGTCTTTTAAATAACTGAGGAGAAAGTGCTGTCTTTGTAATGACATCTGCAAATGATTAGACTTTCAAGTCTTCTCGGATAAGGACAATAAACCGGAGGTCCCGTCTCACAAACCTTGTTCACATATAACACTGTGGGACGTTAAAGAACCCACACACTATTCGAAAAGAGTAGGGACGTGGTTCCCGGTGTTGTGGCCTATCTTCATCACTCACTTACATCATCACTCATCATGGGTTGGGAGGGTTCAGTGGGCTCATAAATGGACTGATAGCGGCTGCCATCGGCGCCCTTAGTATGCTGATGTCCGAGCCCACTGTAAAAAATGTAAATAGGACACGTATGTTTGTCCTATCAATCAATCGCGACATTACATTCTCTAAGTCAACGAAACGCCCCAAAACGAAGCCACCCTTACTGATGCACCTAATCCCAGCAAGTGTGGGGCTATTGGCCACTGGAGAGGAAACGCATCCATGGATAACTGGTGCCAGCGATCATGTGGCAGAGGCTACTGCCCCAGTAACATGTGTGCTTGTAACTGACAACGAGCTCGAGCTCGTGCTTGTTTTGTGTATGATCATTAAAAGTACATCCCTCGAAGTTTAATTTTTTGAATTCAACCGAGAGAGAATCTCTCGGTAAAGATGGAGTAGTCGTCCTTTTTTTTTTTAGCTCATTCCGGAGGCACCTACCGGAGAATTTTTAACGTTCAGGGGTCATTTAATAAAACTTTTAAACGTGTAATTTACAAGTGTAGCTATTGTTCTCAGACTCTAAAACAATGGCTACACTTTGCATTACACGTGTAAAAGTTTTATTAATTGACCCCATGTTTCCGCCCCTCTCAGCTATTTAAGTGTTGTATTCAGTGTCACACAGGGGGAGATGTTGGGGCTTAGTAGTTAACTTGCTCTGGACTCCAGGTTAAGTAGCTTGGGTTCACGACCAGCAGACCCAGTCGTCACGTTGTGTTCCTTAGGCAGCAAGACACCTATACTACTCTCACATTGCCTTGGTGGTACTCCAGTGGGAGTAGAAATACTCCTTGTCGTTGAATGCTACAGAAATAGGGATAAGCTCCGGCTGGATATATCTTGTCGCCTGAAAAGACTTCACCTTTACAATTTGAGGGATGTTTATCGTGGTATTTCATTTAACCACGAAATCGGAAAGCTTATGAGTAGGAGCGAACAACTGCCCTTTATTCCTGTCACGGCGTTTTCACAGACCTATTATTTTTAGATTGAATTTCCCGCGAATGAAATTCCCGTGAGAGCCCGATGACCAATCACAAGAAACTAAGTTGGCGTCATTGGGTACCGGACCGGAACGGCCTTTCTGTCCGAGGGAAAAGGTAGTCTAAAAATAGGGTTAGTAAAAATGCCGTGACACATTGGCTTAGTATGGAAGTTGTTCGCTCCTAGTCATG
>NC_090894.1:18423102-18428445 GCF_036669925.1 Montipora capricornis | reverse complement strand
CATCATCATCGGGACTATACACCCTAGGCGATTTCCTTTTTTAGGCTTTTTTTTGTTTAATTTTTGTTGTTGATTGATTTAGTTTTTATACTTACATGTATACCTACACCATACTTACTACTTACACTACACTTTACACTAATTATACTTGCACTACTTACAATAACTTTCAATACATATACACAAATCACTTATACTTAAGTGATTAATTTTAAACCCAAAGAACTGGCAAATTAACAATTTCCGATCCAAGGTGTCTTGTCAATTGTTGTTTTAAAATTTATTTGGTATCTTCAGCATGGCAGTCCATTTCCATCAACCTAAGGATTAAAAAGGCCAATTTACGAGTCCAATTATATGTCTTTGAGTCTCTCTGATTTCAAAGCTGAGAGTTTTTTTGTTAGTAGCATTTGCTGTCGCATGGTCCAGAAATGAGAACCCTTGGCAGGAAACAGCTTCAGAGACTTCCCCACCCATGCCAGGCATAAAGGATAGACCTTAGGGTTTCTTTGGGATAAATGGGTCCTTTGCATGACCCTGTCACATGACCTTGTCAATCATAAACAAAAAAAATGATTGTGGTACAAAACAGATAGAAGAAATGGGAAGAGCGTGATGCAATTAGTAAGGATGTCAATTTTGTGGCCACTGCCGTTTAAGGACGGTGCCTACTATTGAACTTTTTGCGCATCCTTTCTGGCCATCTCCAGATACTAGGATTTCCTATCTGTAGTGCTTACTAATGCAGGGATATTTTTGCGTGGTTTAAATTTTATGTTGAGAAAGCAGGACTTAGCAAGTTGCTCTTGGTATCCAAAAAGAAAATTGGGGGTAACCATGCATTTTCAGAGATGATTAAGCTTTAACTTGGAAACGAACACCATACATTTGCTTTTTATTTTAAAGCTTTTTGTTAATATTGTTGACTGATTATCTTTGAGGCCACTCATCTATTTTGTACCACGCCCATTCTTTATGGTTGACAAGGGCCTATTTGAGCTACGCATGACCTTCAAAACTGTAACTGGTTGCAGACAATAGTGGCCTGAAGACTTGCTGAGTAGATCTCCGTGGACTTTGTTTTTAAATAGGAATCCACCTTGACAAGAATAATCTGTTAAAAGAATTGAAGAAATGGCCCATAGATATATGACACTGAGTTTGTGGATTACATTCATGATAACTTACTGGATGATATCCCAGAAGAAGGAATTGAACCAGACACATTGGTTATGCCGTAAGTTGTTGTCCAATAGGCTAACAAATTTGCTCACATTGATCCTATTTTATTATTGAAATTGTTTTGAAACAGGAAATTTCCTGAATAGATGTATTTGTTTTGTTATACTATAATGACTGGGGATACTAAGAAAAAAACTGGAGTGCTCCAAAGAGGAGTCCCTTTTGTGTCCTACAGTTCGGTGGTAAAGCATCTGAAGTTGTAATTGGCAGATCATGAAAGAGGAAAGGAAAGGGACTTTATTCACAAAATGTCTCTAGTCCTCTAGTGCTGGAGCAGTATTTGAGGACACTGTAAACTGAAATCAATATGTAATTTGCAAATCAAATCAAATGTTGATTTTTGAGGAGAGGAGAAAACCGGGGTATCCAGAGAAAACCTCTTGGTGCAGAGTAGAGAAACCAACAAACTCAACCCACACGTGATGCCGAGTGTGGGAATTGATCTGTATAGTCTCATATCATTATTTGTGATAATTGAGTACCATATTTCATGTTTATTTTCCCTGACAGAGTGAGCAAATATGGAAGACGCATCTTTATTGATGTTCTTGAGATGCCAGAAAGTGATGTGGTAGTTCATTCCAAGGACCAAGACATTCATGATTGGTTGAAAGTCGCTCAGCAGATTGAGGAAAGTTATGAAAAATATCACGGATTTGTTATTTTGCATGGCACCGATACCATGGCTTATCTTACTTCTGCTTTGTCATTTATGTTCGAGAATCTTGGAAAATCAATCATCTTACTGGTTCGCAGGTGAGAAGAATGATGTTTGGAGAAACCCTTGGAGTGGCTGTTTTTATTTCAACTTTATTGTCCTTTTTTTCGATCAATGGGTAAAATTTTTTCACAATCACAAGTGCTCCGTTGATCTTTTGGGTGCAGGCAATCCAAGTACTTGTCATGCAATCTTACTTTTTGCTACACGGGGAAAGATTATGCAGCAGGCACTAGGAATTTTTCCAAAGGAAGTGACAATGCATCTTGGGATAGGCAACTGCATATATGTAGTTACGACACTCTTTCGACTCACCTCCTCAGTGCTTCCAGATGCTCCAGTCTCAAATCCTGCTTTGTCCACAAACTGAACATGTCTTCGCTTGTTCCAAATTCATCTTCATCACACTTTAATTAGCCAACTATTAGCATCCTAAAGAAGCTAGGTTTCTTAACACTGTTGCCTTAATTGAAGTAGTACTTTCTATACACCACCCCATGTCAAGCCTCGTGACTTGTGTATTAGAGCGACTTTCTTATGACCTTGAAAAAGAAACGTAAAAAAAGAACATAAACAAAAATGCATCATATTTAACTGGCTTATGGAACAAATTAAAACAAACTGCCACGGATTTTCATTGGCTTAGTGAATGCAGATGCAAACAACATCATTTCTCTATGGAACTTTCTTGAAAGTTTCGCTTTGACGTCATTGGAAATGTAGTATGTGATTGGGCTATTGAATTGTTTACTGCCAATATTAGGAGTTTCCTAGTCAGGAATAAGAAGAAGCTTTGTTTTAATGTTGCCAAACATTGTCTGTGAAACAAAGTGCAAACACTTTTTCAAGGTCATACGAAAGTCACTCTAACCCATCCCCTCCTAGTAGTGACATGTATAGATTTTGCTCTTCCTAATGCCAGATGATTTTACTTGCCAGTGGGGAGGTGATTCAGGGATGGAAGAGTTAACAATATTTACGTCCACTCAAATGCCATTTCCCCCTTCCTTCATAAGGGTGACACTTACAGACTTTACTCTAACACCAGATGACTGAACTCATTTGCTCAAGTTTGTACCCCAAATTATTGACTATTTTTCTTTCACGTTTTTCACTGTTGCAGTATGCACTCAACGATCATCTCAATGATGGAAGGCAAAATTTGTTGGGTGCAATAATGATTGCTGGTCACTATGTCATCCCTGAGGTATATAAAGGTTGTTTGTTTTTGTTGTCAACTGCTCCCACCTCAACTGTGTAATTTAAAAAATGGTTTTCATGAGTGATGCAAATACGATTGCAAGCACCACACAGATAAACAGATGCATTATGTTGTGGTTTAGAGAGAAGTATTGTACTACTGAACAAAATGACATCCAGTTGCGTTACCAGTAAAAAGCAGAGGCTGACAAGCAGCTTTTAACGTAGCTCTTTCACTATTTTGTCTTTAAAAGGTGACTTTGTTCTTCCATGGCAAGCTTTATCGCGGAAATCGCGTATTAAAGGTAGATGCCCGCAGATTTGGGGCATTTGATTCTCCAAACTGTTCCCCTTTGGCGACTGTTGAAGCAGGCATTGAAGGCAAGTTCAAGTTGGTAGCCATTATTGTGTTGTGAGAAGGAAAAGCCCTTTGTTTTTATGTTCAAATCAAGGGGGATTTTTCTTAACCGTCCTTTTGTCAGGCCTTGGAATGAAGTTATCCATTTGTGAAACTATGATCTCTTGATTCTGGAAAGCTAGTTTTTCTGCTGTTAAAAAAAAGAAAACAAGTTTGTACTCTATTTAAATATTCAGAGGAATTCATGGCACCAAAAAAGTACAAACAAAATCTGGAACTTTCCGTAGGATCCAAAGTATCACGAAGCAGTAACAACTACGGCGGTGATAAAAATTGGGCGTAAAGTCAAGTCATTTGCCATGTGAATCATTTACCCTCCCTTGTGAGCATCAACTTGTGAGCAATTTATTGTTTACTGATGTCGGTTTTTATGTGATTTAGTGGAGTGGGAAGAGCTTTTCCTTGAAAACCAAGCCACAAAATTCAGAGTTCACAAGAGGATGAGTTCAAGAATTGGAGTGCTCAGGATCTTTCCTGGTATCACTGCAGAGGCTGTAAGTTACCGACAGCAAAAAGTTTTCTTCTTTGGGCAGCATCATTGAGTTATTGCAGGATACTCCTGAAAAACTACACCTTTTTGATAACATAACAACGATCAGCTGACGCCCTGGAAATCCTATTTTTGTTGGTGCCAGCCATATTAAGACCTTGTTGTTTTCATTTTTTGTGTATTCACGATAAAGTGTTTTCAGATTTCCACTTCAAATGGCTCAACCATCAATCACCCTAACGCGTGGTTGTTTCTTGCTTACTGTTGACCTTTTTATCATTCTGTCCTATATAGGTACATGCCTTCCTGGAGCCTCCCATTGAAGGGGTAGTTCTAGAGACTTACGGTGCGGGTAATGGACCTGATTCGCGAAAGGATATATTCGACGAGATAACAGCAGCATCTCAGAGAGGAGTAATAATTGTCAACTGCACTCAGTGTTTATACGGACATGTGGTTGATGATTATTCCACAGGAAGGGTGCGATCTTTAGTTTGGTGTTATTGTTTTCATATAAATATTTAGCCTTGAAAACTTTCCTTTTGTTTAATTCCTCTTCTTAGGCTCTAGTTGATGCTGGAGTGATATCGGGAAACGACATGACTGTTGAAGCCGCGCTGACAAAACTTTCTTATGTTTTGGGACATGATGAGCTTGCACTTGAGGAGAAGAAAAAGGTCAGGGTTTAAAGGAACTTTTTGCGACATGTATATCGTCTCGTTACAGAAGGAGTTCTAAAAGAATGGCAACTTTCATTCTACTGACATTCTTCCGTGAGATATTTTTTTGTTGTTTTTTTGATATTTACAGTTACAGATAGATATACACGGCTTTTCTTTGCGTTTGATTGGATGAAGGGACTTCTATCCCGCTTAGACTGCTGAATACCCGGCCACTTATTTGCATATAAATGGCGTGTTCTCGTTACATTTATCGTCTCGTCTACAAGAACGCAATAGTGATCTGGTCTTCTGCAGTTATAAAGAATGTGAGTAAAGTTGCCAGTGGTAATAGTTTCCAGATCCTTCCTTAGTTTCATTGTTATTTACTGAGCTTAAGTCCAGTGAGTACTTTACCCGTGCACTTATCGAGGAGTCTGCAAATCAACTCAGACCAGATTAAATTAAGCCCCATTTACACTAGCAAGTTTACCTTGACAAGTTTTCCTTGACAAGTGTCCTTGTTCAAAACCAGCATGCTAGTTTTTGAACAAGGAGACTGGTCAAGGAAAAACTATTTGCTAGTGTAAATTACTTGTCAAGTGCACTTGTCAAG
>NC_090894.1:18410602-18418102 GCF_036669925.1 Montipora capricornis | reverse complement strand
CATATTGTTCCGCTTAACTATGGAAGGAAAAGCGCATTTTAAGATCCTCTTCCTTCTGAGTCTGGTTTCGTCGGTTGTTGGGCATGGGCGTCTGATCGACCCACCCAGCCGTAACTCGGCTTGGCGGTTCGGTTTTCCCAATCCTCCTCACTACACGGACAACGAGCTCAACTGCGGAGGGTTTAACGTTCAGTGGAAAACGAACGGCGGCAAGTGTGGGGTGTGCGGCGATCCCTACCACGAGAAAAATCAGCCACACATTTGGCCAGGGAAATACGCAAATGGTATCAAAACCAAGACATATCGAGAGGGCCAAGAGATCGAGGTGCTGATTGAGATAACTTCCAATCACAAGGGAACATTCTTCTTCAGGATCGGAGAACTGAAATCGGAGCCCATCACAGAAAAACAACTGGTCTATCAGCTGAAACAACCGGATGGCTCAGTTAGCTGGGAATTACCAGAAGGTACAAAGTACTCAAGTTCGTATGGTCTAATGGTGATTTCATTATCAAGGTAGAGGACTTGTTAGTTGATCAAAGACAAAAATGGCTAGGACTGTGATATTTCGTTTCTCATGCGTTGACCCCTCCCAAAAAGCTGTCGAATGGATGAAACCCGTAGTGCAAGGTAATAGTTTGATATTGCTGCTTTTGCTTATTAGGCTCTGGTAATGACGTCTTCAAAATCAAGCTCAAGCTACCCGCTGGTTTGACCTGCAGTCGCTGTGTTCTCCGTTGGTGGGAAAGGACTGGAAACAACTGGGGTTGTGCAAACCCAAGTAATTGCGGACAGGGCGGGAATCCTAAACAGGAAACTTTTGTCAATTATGCAGACGTGGCTATCATTAAAAAGGACGGCAGCCTCCCGCCAACACGTTTCTGTGTTCTCCGTTGGTTGTTTCAGCTGATACCGCGCACCGGTGTCTCAGTTGGTTAAGCACCGGGCTGTCACGCGGGAGGTCGTGAGTTCAACTCCGGCCGGACCAACACTCAGGGTCTTTAAATAACTGAGGAGAAAGTGCTGTCTTTGTAATGACATCTGCAAATGATTAGACTTTCAAGTCTTCTCGGATAAGGACAATAAACCGGAGGTCCCGTCTCACAAACCTTGTTCACATATAACACTGTGGGACGTTAAAGAACCCACACACTATTCGAAAAGAGTAGGGGACGTGGTTCCCGGTGTTGTGGCCTATCTTCATCACTCACTTACATCATCACTCATCATGGGTTGGGAGGGTTCAGTGGGCTCATAAATGGACTGATAGCGGCTGCCATCGGCGCCCTTAGTATGCTGATGTCCGAGCCCACTGTAAAAAATGTAAATAGGACACGTATGTTTGTCCTATCAATCAATCGCGACATTACATTCTCTAAGTCAACGAAACGCCCCAGAACGAAGCCACCCCTTACTGATGCACCTAATCCCAGCAAGTGTGGGGCTATTGGCCACTGGAGAGGAAACGCATCCATGGATAACTGGTGCCAGCGATCATGTGGCAGAGGCTACTGCCCCAGTAACATGTGTGCTTGTAACTGACAACGAGCTCGAGCTCGTGCTTGTTTTGTGTATGATCATTAAAAGTACATCCCTCGAAGTTTAATTTTTTGAATTCAACCGAGAGAGAATCTCTCGGTAAAGATGGAGTAGTCGTCCTTTTTTTTTTTAGCTCATTCCGGAGGCACCTACCGGAGAATTTTTAACGTTCAGGGGTCAATTTAATAAAACTTTTAAACGTGTAATTTACAAGTGTAGCTATTGTTCTCAGACTCTAAAACAATGGCTACACTTTGCATTACACGTGTAAAAGTTTTATTAAATTGACCCCAGGTTTCCGCCCCTCTCAGCTATTTAAGTGTTGTATTCAGTGTCACACAGGGGGAGATGTTGGGGCTTAGTAGTTAACTTGCTCTGGACTCCAGGTTAAGTAGCTTGGGTTCACGACCAGCAGACCCAGTCGTCACGTTGTGTTCCTTAGGCAGCAAGACACCTATACTACTCTCACATTGCCTTGGTGGTACTCCAGTGGGAGTAGAAATACTCCTTGTCGTTGAATGCTACAGAAATAGGGATAAGCTCCGGCTGGATATATCTTGTCGCCTGAAAAGACTTCACCTTTACAATTTGAGGGATGTTTATCGTGGTATTTCATTTAACCACGAAATCGGAAAGCTTATGAGTAGGAGCGAACAACTGCCCTTTATTCCTGTCACGGCGTTTTCACAGACCTATTTATTTTTAGATTGAATTTCCCGCGAATGAAATTCCCGTGAGAGCCCGATGACCAATCACAAGAAACTAAGTTGGCGTCATTGGGTACCGGACCGGAACGGCCTTTCTGTCCGAGGGAAAAGGTAGTCTAAAAATAGGGTTAGTAAAAATGCCGTGACACATTGGCTTAGTATGGAAGTTGTTCGCTCCTAGTCATGAGCTCCCGGCATAAACTATTCCTTTGGTGCTTCACAGACCGACGTTGACTTCCCTGTCCTTCGGAAAGGCTGTAGGTGGTTGGAGAATATTTGTAGAGTTTTGCCAGTGGAGAAGTAGTATAAAGCACTTAATCGGGCACTGTCTCACCGAAAGAAAAAAAAATATTCCATTACTTTCTGTGCTCTTTCATAAGTTGGAGATTCGGAAAAGTTGGTGTCGACCTCGTTGCAAACCCTTTTATCACCTTGGTAAATAACCGTAACCGGCATTGTCATATTTCACATAATAGGCGCGCTCTGATTGGCCAATTTAGCAGGCTGTATTCCTCAGTGCTGCCCGCTGATTTAGAAGTTTGGTTTTGTCCCTCGGCTTAGAGGTCTTCAGATATGATGAATATCTTACTCGCGTTCCTTTCTCGGGTCAGTTTGTAATTTTTTGCTCCTCTTGTTGTTGTTGATGTTTTTTCTAGTTCAGTTCATGGCCCTCATGAAATTGAACTGAGAAAAAAAACACTCGGGTCGTAACTTACATGAAGCATCCGAAATGGCTTAAGGCCCGGAAAAATGGCCTCAACATCCCAGCGATCGATTTTGTTGAACAGCGACGTTGAGCCGTTCTCCCCAACCCCCAACCCCCACCCCCCCTGTCCCCTTTTCAACCGTGTTGAAATATTTTGAATCGGAGTTGAATCCATGTTGAATGAGTCGAAAAGCGTTTAAACTTTGCTTCGACACCCGTTCAATATTTCGTTGTCATCGCGAATGTTAAATGAAGTTAGAAGCCGTTTTCCCCCTTTAGCATTGTTTGGCTATGCGCGTGAGCACTAATCGGTCTCTCAATGACGTGTCGGTAGTAACAGCCGCGGCTGCAGCCTGGGACTGAATGCCGGGCCTCTCAGGAAGTTTGAAAAGTGGATGATGTGTTGAAAGCGTTTTCCCACCCCAGCAGTCATCATCGTTCGACAATTAACAAATTGATTTCAGTTTTTCATGCGTCTATCCTGTTATTGATCACGAATTTCGTCATAATACTAGTTATAGCTGTCGCTAAAGTGCCAACGAGCCAAGCTTGCGTGATCTGGCGGCTGCAAACATCACGCGGCGTACTCGTGCGGCACTATCATTGGTTATCGCTACGGTCAACATTTCATCGCTTTGGTCTACATTACAGCTTTTGGTCTACATTACAATTAAATTTGAAGCGCTTCTGAGATTTCGTCCGCCTAAAAATCTTCTCGCGGCTCTATAAGCTGCCGCCTCGCCAGGCCTTCTGTCTTCAGAAGGCCTGACTCGTTGGCAATTATAAACTTATGTGTCTGTCCGCTTATTGACAATAAAAATTAACCAACGAGCGCGTGAGAATTTTGCAGTCATTGTAAAACACCGAACAGACGTTGAAGCTAATGTCGAAGCCGTTTTCCCGGGCCTTTAGTAAGATGTATTTATTTTTGACTCCATACAAAATACAGCGCCGTGTGTATGTTTGGCCCAACCCAGCTGTGTTAAGCATATGCAACGCCACGCAACAAAGGATCAATTACGGAAAAGTCGTAAGTTCAGAATTTCATTCAAAGTTTCCAAATACACCTGCATTTAAGTTTGGCGACCAATTTCGCTAATACAAAATGACATTTCAAGTGGAAAAGTTCTAGAGCTGACAATTTAACTTCTCGCCGCTGAGCTTTAATTTAACCATCATTTTTCTTGTAATCTGCCCAAGCAAATACGATAAAAGCAGGCCGTCACTACTGAATCTTTCGGTGAAGATCAATGAACTGGAAGATATCAGCTGTAGAAAAAAGGGAATTTCGTGTTTCTGGGGCTGACATTACGGAGGATTTTGAGTGGTGGACTTTATGAAACAGGAGAGCTTCATACCTCTGGTGATTGCTCAGGGTTAGGAGATCACCTAATAACCTATCACTTTTCAAAATCAGCACTGATTCTGACACCATTTTAAAACTTAAGAGACTGTTATTTACTCAGCTAATAGCAAAGTTTTATCTTGTGTTTCAAGCAACGGTTGTGCTATTTTTCTGCTTGGGTCACTATGGGATTTCACTAGATCACGCGGTTTGATATATCATCGCCCAAAATTAAGCGTTTGAAGAAACATGGTTATATTCCGTTAAACCTTTACAGTCTCTGGCTTTGGATTATCCATGAGTATTTCGAGCTCTAAACCAATCTTCTGGTCATCCGTACCTACAACTCAGTTCTTTTGTCAAATAAATTGAAAAAGTAACTTCCTTTTGAAACCGACTTGTGTTACGGAGTTTTCCCGAAGAAAGAGAGATTAGGATCGTTCAAGGAGTGGGGGGTGGTATTCTATTGCTCTCAATGTCGAATTTGTGGTTTCAGGTGGGTGGAGGAAGACATCTTGCTGTTTACATAAAGAAACGGTAATGAACATATACCGTAAACCGTATAACTCCCTTTTTGTAAGCTTTTATCATTTTTATTTTGCATTTCTTTTTGCTAATAATTCCAAAAGTCGGATGAATTTTCGGCATTCTAAATAGAAACAACTCATACAATACCATTAGCAATTAAATATGATCATTTAATTGTTGGCTGTAATCTGGTGTATTGCAACTCATCATTAACAACAGTACAGGGCCGTTTTTAATTGCAGACACAATGAGAGGAAGGGCAGTATCCTGCTGCACAGTTGGAAGTACACCACTTATCCATGCCAGGTTGATTCTTGTATGCCTCTGTAGCTTGACATCCACCAGACGGGGCTTTACTTGAAGGGGGAGGCTTTGTCGCCTGTGTAGAAGCTTTTTGTGTTGGGTTAGTGTTGGTTCCAGGGGACTTTGTCGTTGCCACTGGTGCTCCGGTGGAGGTGATTGAAATATCTGCACAGTTCACAAACGTTTCCTGTTTTTTGCCCTTCCCAATGCCGCAAAGTCCGTTGTCATCGCAGCCCCAATTATTTCCAACAGTCCACCACCATTGTAGCACGCAGTGACTACATGTTAAATCTTTGGGAAGGACAAGATCGATTTCAAACTGTCCGTTTCCTGAGGAATGTAACTGCCAGGTGTTGGACCCATCGGGTTGCAGGAGGACGTGGGTCAATTGATCTTGGGTGATCGGACGGCGCATCACTTTTCCCAGGCTAAATCGAAAGAATCCCTGATGATTTGACGTAATTTTGATCAGAACCTTGATGGTTTCTCCTTTTTTATACATCTTAGTGATGAAACCGTCTTTAGCATACTTCCCGGGGAAGACGTACCGAGGTTCTTTGGCGTTGTATGCGTCGCCGCAGACCCCACATTTGCCATTATTCGTATCCCATTGTACGCTAAACCCTCCACAGTTTAGCTCATTATCTGTATACTGTGCAGGACGACCAGGAAAGAACCGCCAGGCACTGTTCCTGCTGGCCGGATCAAGCATCATCCCGTGACCATGAACCAAGGCGATGATGTTCACAGCAGCAAAAAATCGAAGAGTTTGTTTCCAGTTGGTCATACTTCCTCAGTGTAAATCTCATACAAGGGTCGCCTTTGGTACCACACACTGAGAAATGAGCTTCTCGATTCTTATTAAGTATTTCGGGATGACGTCATTCGAAACATAGAAGCTGATGTCAAAATTGTTTGCCTGCACAATTCCTTCTTTTTTTCTCAAACTCAAATATTTGGGTTGGAAACTAGTGAGCAGCACACAGCAACTGATCTTGTTAACTTTGTATATTATCCGACCGGTTTCCACTGATCAAACAGACAGGATATGACATAAATCCTGCGGAGAAAAGGTGTATAGTTTAATTTTGGGCCTCACGATTTAACGTTAAATCACCTTATCTACGCAGGATTTACGTCATATCCTGCACGTAATTTTTGTGGGTGTTTTGCTGTTCACACCCTTACCGGTGCTTTTGTACTATAACTTCATGTATAAAACTAGTTCCCTTTAGACATCTTGTTAGAATCCCTGATGAAGTCCGTTTGATCAGACGAAACCGGTCGGATAATAAACAAAGTTAACAAGATCAGTTGCCGTGTGCTGCTCACTAGTTTCCATTTAAAAATTTAACTAATGCTGGAAACGTCGTGGTCTATTGACACCACCTGGATACGTAATTGTGTGAATATTAAAGTGTGCAGCTAGCCTTAACATTTAAAAAGTTGTGTAAAAGCTGTGTTTGTTGGGGAAGATGCGACAATGCTAAGCTTTGTTCACTAAGGTGCGGGATTGCAGAATATCAAAATATCACAAATGATTTGATATTTCAAACTTCGTCACCAATCACTTGACCCTAGCAGAGACTTGATATTTTGATAAGATCATGAGATCTTGATATTCAAGTACCTCTGCAGAATATCAAAATATCATTCCCTTCTATCAGTAGAAAAATCTCATGATATTATCAAAAAACCTTTCAAGAAATGTATGAGAACAATTTTGATATATCAAAAGTGACACAACCTATTGATATTTTGATATTCCGCAATACCGCCCCTTACTCGCTTTGTTGAAAAATTGAAAACGGTGGCGGCAAGATGAAGAGAGCGAATTGCCACAAGAAAAAAATCCAAAGAGAATAAGTGTATTGTCACATTAATTCACATCATCACAATCATGGAATCATTATTTTATATCTCAGTCGAGAATATTTTTGAACGAGATGCTTCCGTGAAGCATACACTGGGTTGCCTGTGGTACATGCTACAGAAAATCAGAAGGCACTGAATTGTGTGGTATTGAAATACAGCATTCCAGTCTCTGAAGAATAACAAATAAAAGAGAAGCGAGAAACATTGGCTTCTGGGCTGATAATTTTCAAGTTCCCTCACAACTTCGTTTTACCACAAGTGTGCCCTCTGAGCATCTGACAGCTTTCTAATACTAAATTTCACTGAAATCAAGCCCTGTTTCGCGGGGTTAGTGTTAGGATGGGAGACCAAAACAATAAACCCCTCATAAAAAACAGAAACATCTGACCGAAAATACTATTAACGCTAACAAATGTGAACTCAGCAAGGTACAGATTTTGTTAGCTTGCTTTATGCAAAACAAATATTGATGAAAAAGCAAATAACTATTGATTCAC
>NC_090894.1:18390602-18403102 GCF_036669925.1 Montipora capricornis | reverse complement strand
ACAGAGAGTGAATTGTTGGATATGGCTTCGTTCAGTTCATGAGAGCAGACAAGAACAACTAATCGTCGAGAAAGTAACGAAACCGCGAGAAATTTTGTGAGAAAAATATATCATGGACTTAAACTTTGCTTGCACAAAACATGGACCATAGTTAGTTTTGTTGATAGTTGAGAACATTAGAGTTACAGTAAAATACATGGACTCGAAACACAGTTAATGTCTTTTATTTATAGTTAGTACATTTGTCACGGTTTTTAAGCTGAGCTGCTACACTGATATATAAACTAATAACGATTTATAAGATGAAACTTAAGTATAATCTCTACCGGCAAGTTCTTCTCAGTCAAATCTAAGATCTCTTTTTTGGGCACTTACAAATACTGGGAGGGCAGTAACCTTTTGCGCAATTTGATTCGCACCATGTATCCATGGCTTTGTTCCCTTTGTAGTGCCCCACAGCTTTGCATTCATTAGGGTTAGGAGCGTTGGTGGGCATAGGCTTGGTTGATCTCTCTGTAAGAGGCTGGGTGGTACGAGCTGGGCCCTTTGTTGGGCGCTTTGTGGGGACACTTCCATCACTTTTTGTGATTCTGATATCAGCACAATTGACGAATGTCTCTTGCTCTCCCTTCCCAATGCCACAATTACCTGGCCCATCGCATCCCCAACTGTTAGCCACTCGCCACCACCACTGCAATACGCAGTGATCACATGTCAGACCTTTTGGGAGTTGGAGCCTGATCTTAAAGACCGTATTAAACTTTGAGTTTATTTTCCACTCTGTGGCTCCATTAGGCTGCTTCAGCACATGCTTCAGTTTCTCTTGTGTTATTGGGGGATCGCCGATGTCTCCAACCCTGAAAGTGAAGCCTCCATTATGGTTGGATGTTACGTCCACCAGAACCTCAATCTCTTGGCCCTCTGTGTATACCTTAGTAATGGTTCCTGTGGCAAATTTCCCAGGGTAAGTGTACAGAGCTTCGCGTTTTTTAAAGTGGTATGCATCACCACATACTCCACACTTCCCTTTGTTAGTGTTCCATTGCACGCTGAATCCGCCGCAGTTTAACTCATTGTCAGTATCCTGCCGCGGCGTGCCAAAACCGTACCGCCAAGCGGAGTTACGGCTTGCAGGGTCTATAAGGCGGCCGTGCCCCAAGACTAGATCGACCAAGCTCAGTGCGATAAAGACGCGAAAACTCGCCATCGCCATCGTATTTTTGCTTCTATAGCTTCGTAATAACACACTGTCTTTTATACGAAATATTTGTGATTGCAGCTGATTTGAAAAGCCAAACATGGAGCAGCAGTATGCCAACGTGATACGATAGATGTCTTGTGTTTGAAACGACCACAAAAAGAAATAACAGATGTGATGGTTTTGCACCTGTAAGGTTTAGCAAACAATGCCGACATTGTCAGAAGGGGAGCTTGAGGTCTTTGGCAGAACAAATACAGCTGATATAACAAAGCATAAAGCGAAAACTCCCATGTGGAATGCGTTGATAAGATACGAGCGTGAAATTGCTATCTGGACAAAAAGCGCCTTGCAAACTTAAGGCTCTGTCTTAGTACTATTCACAACAGACTGTGGAGTGTGCAACCATAAAGTAAAGCCTATTGGGGGGGACGGGGGGAAGAGGGGGCTCTTTTCTTCACGGCCGTATAATTTCGTTTTTGTTTGTAATATTGCTAATAAATGTTGCGGGTACCTTGGATATTTTGTCTTGATTTGTTTCCTAAGCCATGATCCTTTCTCTCGTAATACCAACTGGACTTCTGGGAACCCTTTTGAGAAAATGACGCTTCTTAAAATTGAGCAACACTCTCCATACCTCCTGCCGTCACAAAACTAATCCTTTCTAAACCCTGGACGTACTGATCTCGACCTTGAGCTTAATTTCAACCGTAGACTCGAATCACTTTTATCTCCTATTAAAACCCATTGTCAAAAATGTTCAACGCTAAAAACCTGTAATTATACGGTTTTTGTTTTTAGTGGGAACAAAGTTCGGGGGGTTGGAGGAAAACGTGATTGACGCAGTTGTGGGCAGCCTTCCGCTGATGTGTCTCAGGAGCAATTCCAGGACAGGACATCCTCTACCCTGCTTCGAGGTCTCCGTTTCCAATCTCAGTAAAATCCAACTTTTATTTGATTCGATGTGATTTTTAGTCTCTCCGACTATTGAAGTACTTCTAATTGGATACATAACCTTAAAATTGAGTTCCGTGCATTCACGACGTTAGAAATATAAAACTGTTAAGAAAGTTCTAATGCAAAATTGTTCTGAAATCGTTGTGCTTCGACGACCGCAATGAAAGACTCGCTAGAAGCCGTCAAAACTCAAACCACAAATTCAAAAGGAACGCGACCTCAATGTGGTTACATGGGAAGAAAAAAACCCGATTAAACCACCTTTTAAAAATACGCATCCACTTTTTATAACGCATCCGTAAAAATAACAAACGGTTTAGTGCCCAAGGAAAGAATTTGTGGAGTAACTTCTTCCACTAAGTATGAGTTATTACTGGTATTTTGTTTTGTCGCTGTCGCTCTCTTTTGCTCTCCTTTCGTTTCTGTTCTAGACATAGGTCCTCTAGGCAAAATTTTCAATGCATAGAAAAAAGCAACTCTACGCAAATTAAAAATAAAAACTCAGCTTTAAGTTTACATCTCTCCGCAATCTCGACCCCAGGGCTCTTCTCTTGACTGAAATAAAGTGACTTCTCATTGGTTTTCGTGAAGAACAATCACATGCGTCAATGATTGGTGCATTCATGTTAGCACGAGGAGTGAGCAGGCGCAATTGTTCACTATGAGAACCCTACGGCGCATGTTCTCCTACATTGAGTTTCCCAGAGCCTTGGGTCGATCCGAGGCTCTGGTGACGAGAATGATCTCTCCGATGCTTGACTTGAATAACTGTGTGGACCACAGATATCATGATATGTCAAATTGGATTGAAACCAGCGAAAAATGCAAGAAGAAAACATCTTCTAACCGTTTTCCACCTGAACACGAAAAGCGTTGACTGTGTAAGAACTATAGTTGAACATGTAGCCCCGTCGAGCCTCAGAAAGTGCGTGAAAAATGAAGCCTTGTTTATGTTTAAGTGAGTTAACCTGGGTTGAGCCTGCAATTCAATCGAAAACCAGTATCTGGTCAGTGGTCAACTTCAAAAAAAGAGCTGACCTCAGTGAGTTCTAAGCTTAAGTCTGCGATATGATCTCGTGATACTGGTCAACGGATACCTTATTTTGACAGGTGTCAATTGATCAAAACATGGATGTCCAATATCAAAGATGTATGCTGTAAACTAGCATGATTCTGGTCACATTGGCATACATGGAGGGGTGGATGTACGTACATACGTACGAACGGATGGTCGATGACGTCATGGCTATAAAACCAAGATTTCTCGGATCGATGGGTTACCATATTTTCTTAACAATGGTGCTCCGTGCGCGCGCGCGGAGCTCCGCTATAAATGTGAGGTTTAAAAGTTTCGAAGGATTTAGAGCATTTTGGTTAGGGTTAGGGTTATTTCAGAATAACTGCAAGAGCTAATATCTTCCAGGCATTACAGTTACAGCTGAAATACATAGCATATACAGGTACATAATTAAAGGCACAATATTTAAAGATAAATTAATTAAAAAGAAAAACTGCTGTACAAAATGCGGCCCTTGATTTTCTTTTAAAACCAGTAAACTGAGTGGTACGGATAAAATCAGATAACGCATTCCGCAACGTAGATGATACGTAAGAAAAGAACTAAGACCATGACTGGTTGTTCTAGGTTTATTGAGGGACAGAATGTAATTTTCGCGAAGATCATGATAGTAGAGGACAGGAAAGAAAACGTATCTTTCATATAAGCAGGAAAACCCTTTAAAGAAAGAACAACAACGTTCTTTTATACAGTAATATGAGGAAATTTTGAATGCGCTTATTGCACAGATATGTAGAGTTTGACTTAAGTGGTAAGAGGACAAGTAATTTGCAGATATAAATCTCAGTAGTCTCTTATTTACATTATACCGTTCCTTTGACAAGAAATTACGAAAGGCCAGTTGTTTGCTACGAGAATAACAGCTGGAAAAGCACTACTTTATCGCGAATTTTCTATAATAAAAACTTGTTCAGAAATCAAATGTCGACGTTAAAAGCACACACCAGGGCTTTTCCTTAGTATCTGGCTGGAAATCCTCTTCTCACTACTTTTTCCCCCGGCCGCGCTTCAGCCATTTGATGAGGACCAGTCTCCGCTTGCTTCTCAAGTTGCCTGGTTCATGCCCAAAAAGAATTCAGGGTAATTCTGCCATTCCATGACAAGGGAAGATCATCGATTCTCATTTCATTGACTTTTTATAAGTGTCGGGTCACCCAGTTCTACCAGCAAAATACAGTACCGACTGAAGATTTTAGCTTTCAAAACTTGCCCAAATTGTATCGGTAGGTCGTGGACTTCTTCCACAGAAAGGCCAGACAGACTTCACTCGTGAACCGCCATGTTTACAACAGAGCATTTTAGGCGTCCCAGTCTGCATGAAACCATCTCTCACCTCTGTGTTGAGAAGACTAGACACACACGGTTCTTCCGTTACGTTTATGCCTAGCTGTATAATCGACCGAAATTTTAAGGACGGTGCCTACTAAGTTCAAAGGTATTTTTGCGCGGTTTTATGAGTATGCGGGAAAAGCAGATCTCAACAAGTGTTATTAATATCCAAAAAGAAAATTGCGGTAACCACGCATTTTTCAAGGATAATTAATCAACAATATTAGCAAAAAGCTTTAAAATACAAAGCAATGTATTTCGTTCCTTTCCTAATTAAAGCTTAATTATCTCTGAAAAATGCATGGTTACCCCAATTTTCTTTTTGGATACCAAGAGCATTTGCTAAGTTCTGCTTTCTCCGCATAAATTTAAACCGCGCAAAAGTATCCCTGCATTAGTAAGCACTACCGATAGGAAATCCAAGTATCTGGAGATGCGTAGAACGTATGTGCAATAACAACAGTAGGCACCGTCCTTAATTCCTTGTAAAAACCAGCATCTTAATTTTTTTGGTAGGCTAGGTATCGTAGAGCCTGAACATTTATGCATGCGCTTACGGAATGTCTGAACAAGAGAGAAAAAAGCAGTACCTCCAGACGTGGCGCTGGAGCGTCGTACCAAACGAGTCATCCCGGGATTTCGGCCCGTGCGATCGCTTTTGGACGCAGTTGGCCCTTCGCTGCTTTCTGCTACCGACCTCGCCTCCCGGTACGGCATTGAGGGAGAGATATGTCGGCCCCTAAGCCATATTAGACAAATCCCACGCCTACTCACAGCTCCAGACCGCCCTTGTCATTACAATTTCGCGTAAGAATTCGATGGCTTATATATTCAAGATAAAAGTCATTTTATCTGTCATATGGTAAGCAATGGAGTCGCAGATTACAAAGTGTACGCACACGCACTGGTAAAGGTAACATACACACATGCTTAAAGTTTATTTCGTCTCGAATTTCAGAATAACTACAAGAGCTAATATCTTCCAGGCATTACAGTTACAGCTAAAATACATAGCATATACAGGTACATAACTAAATGCACAATATTTAAAGATAAATTAATTAAAAAGAAAAGCCGCTGTAGAAAATGCGTCCCTTGATTCTCTTTTAAAACCAGTCAATTCAGTGGTACGGATAAAATCAGATTGCGCTTTTGGTAACGTAGCTGATACGTAAGAAAAAGAACTAAGACTATGAGTGGTAGTTCTAGGTTTATTGAGGGACAGAATGTAATTTTCGTGAAGATCATGCATAAGAAGAGGACGGGAGAGAAAACATAACTTTCATATAAGCAGGAAAACCCTTTAAAAAAACAACAAGAACAACGTAGTTTTTATTATTTTATTAGTGTCGGCTGTTCATTTTAGTAGAAGGGTCTAACAATGTCGGAAATTAATTTTTTTTCCGGCATTTTTACAATTGGAATTTTGAACTGATTGTGTAAGCATTTAAACAAGGAGCTTCTTTTTAGTTGTAAAAAGGTTAAGAAATTAAAAGTGTTCTTTCTTCTGTTTCCTTTTACATAAAGGGCAGTTTCCTACATGGTCTTTTCTACAGTTTTGCCAGCGTGGCTCTATGGCTGAAGTAGAATGCACTTCAGTCTTAAAATATTCAGAGCTGGCTTCTTGGAGGATTGATTACAGAACAAGACGTTATAGAAAGTAAGATAATGGTTTGACAGTGACTTTTTTTAATGTTTCGTTCAAGACGTTATGTTAGTACGTGATTCAAATAACAGCACGTCTAGCGCGCGCTGAGGAAAAATCTGCGTGAAGCTTGAAAACGTAGGGCGAGACTTATGCGCGTGCCAGAGAATTGTAGACCTCTTGGATTGGGATGTGGTCATTTCCAGATTGCGGATCCTTTATTGAAAACCAGGCTTCCAAGAAAAGTCGCTCGTGTCAGAGTTGTTGGACGTGAGACTAACTTTCACTAGCGACTATTCTTGGAAACCTGGTTTTCAATAAAGGATCCGCAAGCACGCGTACTAACGTTATATTTCAACTGATGAAGGCTTAAGCACCAGCCGAAACGTCTTGAACGAAACTGACATCAAAAAATAGTCAGTGTCAAACCATTATCTTATTATGTTAGCTCCTAACTACCACTACTCTATTTTTAAACACGTTATAGAATTTTGTTCTCAAAATTTCCATCCTTGTATTGACTTTTTCGGTAAGAAGTTGATGTCGTTCCCTCTCCCCTAGCTCCAGCCCAAGAAGCCAAGGGAGAGGTCCTGGGAACTACGTTGGCTAACAGACGGGAATTAAGATTGATCACCTTCGAATTTTTTAATTTTTTAATTTAAAACTCTTTACCTCCGAAATATCCATTTTTAAAATTTAATTTGCTCGTTTTCATTCTGCTATTGTTCTTTTTTTCCTGGAGTATTTAACTCTGAGAATGTCACCCACCTCATCTATGGCTTCCAGAGCCTTGAGAGAAAAACAAAAAAAAATTCCCTAAGTAGTTAGCAAAGTTAAGCTTGGTTCACATATTAAATAAAATGCTAACACCTTGCGACAACAGCAAGAAGTGCTTCATTTTTATCTTTTTCTTTTTATATTTTCATCATCGCAATTGTTGCATTTGACTCGAGGGCACCGGAGCAACGCAAAGGAAATCGCAAGGTAAAAGTACTTGATCCATGCGCCCCACCCCCCATGTTAAAGATGAAACTAAAATGGAGCTAGTCTCGTCAAACGTCTTGGGTGAAACTTAGAATGAACCTGTGCATCGCACTTGTGAACTAGGTTTGGCAAAATAAAAAAATAGTTTTATATATAGTGGTATTCAGAGAGAAATAATTCAAATGAAATTGACATCGTGGCTAAAAGCAACTTGAATTCGAGATCCTCTATGACCAATTCATTTGACGGACACTGCGGGTATCAAACCAAAACAGTCGCATGTGGATCCAGGGCCCTCACAACTACTCCTAAGACTTTTGAGATATTCAAGCACGTTTTTCAGGCGTTGTGACAAGGTTGATACATTTTACAATGCCGTTCATAAATTCTTGTTACACTTTCTGAGAACAGAAAGTATTTCTCTTTAGTTCTAGCTTGAAAACACATAGCCTTCCCCCACCCCTCCCCCTCCACTCCTCCCTGTATTGTTGAGTCGGAGTTTAGAGGCTGGTGATGAGTTGAGTGTCACAAAATTTGTGTACGAGATTGTCGGTTCTACAACAAGTTGCAAAATTGTTGAGACACTCCCCTTAAAAAACACCTTTTTTAGCTTCCAATACCCGCCGTATCAAGAATTTCAACCTTTCCCACTTCCCCTCCCCTCTCCCCCTTTCAATGTTGACTGTTTAAGTTTTCAAACTTTTTTTTGCCTTGCTAGCAACACTGGTAAGGAGGGGGGAGGGGGGGGGGGTGGGGACTGCAGTGTGGGAGATAATAGGTAAATTAATATCTCCCCAAGAAGGCGAAGTGTCTCCACTAATTTTGCAACTTGTTGTAGTACATCCGACTGCGGGCGAATACCCTCGATAGGGATAACCTCTGTCCTTCCTTTTCATTGAAGTGCAATGTCGACCCCAGAGCTCTTCTCTTGACTGAGGGAGAAAAGAGCTCTGGGGAACCCTGAAATAGTGTCTTCTCATTGGTTTTCGTGAAGAACAATCAAAAGCGTCTCCGATTGGTGCATTCATGTTAGCACGAGGAGTGAGCAGGCGCCGTAAAGTTCAAATGCCCAATTTTTGGCTATGAGAACCGTACGGCGCATGTGCTCCTGCATAGAGTTTCCCAGAGCCTTGGGTCGATCCGAGGCTCTGGTGACGAAAATGATTGAAGTGATGAATTAAGTCCGTAAGTTGGTATTATTAACAGCCGTGGTCACACTGCAGGCCTTTTACCTAGGTAAACTCGACTTGTTGACAGTTTACGTCGGGAAACTGATTTTTTTCAGTGTGACCAATTTTTCCCCAAATAATTTACCTCGGGGAAATTTTTGTCTTCTGGAGCTTGGTTATGTCATGAGAACAATAGCTTGACAGCTACCCCAAAGTGTCAGCTAAGGAAAATCATTTCCCCAGGTAATTCACCAATAAAAGCTCGTCGGCGAATGTCTTACTGACAGATCCGGACATTCAACACTCTGTGAGGTCGTCTAGTAAACCTTTTTGCCGTCAGTTAAATTTATTTTTTTACTGCAAAGCGCAAAGACGATGGCACAATGCAGAGCAAGTATTTGTTTTTGTTTAGAGTTTGAAATTTCACTTCAGTCCTAGGTAATTTGGAATCTTTTTTCAATCGAGGAACTGTTTTTGTTGCAGAAACAGCTTGTATTCTCAAGACGAGCCGCAACAAGGTTATTACAATGGCTTACTATTCACCTCTCGGAGCGAGGAAAGACGTCCAGAACCAGATCTTTCTTTTCCCACTCTGGCAAACCCAGGGTAGTGTGACCTTTCAAGATTTTTTCACCTAGGTAAAATGAAACCCGAGATGAATTTATCTCGGACAATTTTGCCCTCCACTCGTTTTTTCGCACGCATTTTTTCCTCTTTTCCTACTATCTGGGAGCCTGGAACAGGCTGTGTGACCACGGCTATTATTATTCTGTCATCATACTATTGGGGGTGACAAAGGAATAATTAGAAAGGGGAATGCAGGGGAGAAGGAGCGGGGGCCGATAGGATGTTTGGAGCAAATGAGTCAGCTTCGCCCCTTGTGCATTCATTTGCGATCGCTGCGCTATGCGAGGAGCTAAAACTAGCTGAAAAAGCGAGTCCATGATCTCATCTTATCAAGCATTTCTCTTGTGTGTGAAGCGGAAAGGCAAATCCTTGCCCTGCCCTCAATCAGTGGGACGGCTGGAAAGCCAACGATTACTACAGCGATGTTTCTTTTCAACAATTCTCGAGAGAAGGCTCTGCATTGAGGAATGAATAAACTACATGTAGCAAATACGTGTCTCAACGTGAACTCTGGTTGAACGAAAGAGAACGGCTCAGTTTCGAATACTCTTCGTTAGTATCGAAAAAAAAAAAAAAAAAACCAGACACCTTATTCCAAAATGGCCGCCATTTTCGTATTCATTTGTTTGGCGAGGTCAAATGGGCCAATTTGCAATCAAACAAAACAATGCTAAAATGGTGGCCATTTTGGAATAAGGTGAATGACGTTTGGCACTTTATTGGATGACGAAAAGACTGGATCTGGATTTTCAATTAAGCTGAACAAAAGAAAGCAAAAAAACCCTTTCCAAATCTCTATTGGTTTTGCTTTTACTTATTATTGGATAAAGATATTGTGATAGATTCTTTTAAACTTTCACCAAGAGCTGTAACACAGTTTTGCCTTCACTTTTTGTTTTGTTCGGGGATGACTATTTCGAATAAGTCATCTTCGCCAATATCAAGGTAAAAACCGCGCTATAATCTCCATGCACGTTTAAAGGATCACAGAAATACTTACACAGTTTTTGATGGTAAGTAAAGCAGTATGGGTACCACTGCTGAGGCGTCATGGCCATACACAATAAATCCCATCTGTTTTACTCTTCTCCTGAAATATCTGAGGTAAACAAATAGCGTTAGCTGTTTAACTGGCTGCTTTAAACTCTTTTTAATATTCGCGGTATATCTGTTGAGTTTTTTTTTACTTGCTTTGCAAATTGTTGAAGCACATCACAGTCAAGGGTTTGAGTTCTGTTTAAGCCTAATTTTCCTCTTTTGCCTTTCTTTGTAATTGATTCAAACGTATTATAACAGAGAGCTTTTACTTCATTCTCTCGAACGAAAGAGTCCTGATTTACAAGTTGCAACTCACATGCAGTTTTCTGCTAATGCTGTGATCCTCTCCTTCCCTTGATTAAAAAGAAAAACACAAAGAAATTGAAAAAATATTGACAAATATGTGTGATACACCTGTTTAAAATGTAATTCGCAAATTTGAGTTTTATCCTCTTAGCTAAGTCAACTCTTTGCCCCAAACAGAGTGATTTACCTATCCAGGTCTACTGACTTAGTAAAGAGCAATCGTGAGGTATCGGTTCTCAGCCCTTGACTTGCTATGGTTGAATAGTCGACTAGGATGTTTATCTTCATACGAGGACAACGTTTTCTTCATATAAAAGGGACTCAAGGGTAGAGGTGAATTGCTGGTTCCAGAAATTGACAAATGACACTTGCTCACCATTATCACTGCCGTCTTCGCCCATGATTATTTTCATTGTTGATATGATCTGCATTACCACTGGAGGTGACATGAAAGACGCGTACGTTGCGCTGTATGAATGACCTTTGATATGATTAATTATGTCCTGCAATGAAATTATCGATTATTAACGTTATAGAACAACATGATCATTCAATTGGGTTGTACAAAAGTTGACAAACAGCTCTTAATTATTTTAGGTTTTCTCCGTCTCACAACTCGTTAATCAAAAATAAAATAAGCTGTGTGTCGACGCATAAGCACCTTCACACAGTGTAAGAAGGCACAGGCAGCCCAAATGTAGTGTGTGAGTTTCAAGTTATGAAAATATTCGGTTAAATGATGCAGGTCAATCTAACGGTTGAAACCAAAGGAATAATAATCAAAACTAAACTTGAGCCTTCCTACCTTCACTCTATTGTCCACATGTCACTGGCAGGTTTCAGTGTAATATCAGTGATATTTTTTTCTTCGCGGTTCTCTCCCCTCTAAGAGACAGGGGCACCCAACGTCAATTTTCGGAACATATCTGTTCGAAAGACGATTTGAGATCTAGAATTTTCGGAACATTTGTTCTAAAACTTCTTACTTGCCTGCCTGTCCTAGGATTTTCGAACATCTAGAAAATGGTATGATTGCCCATTCTTATTGGATTTTTACCCTAAAAAGGTCACCTAGAATTTTCCGGAGCCTTTTTTTCTGACTGAAATTTTCTAAAAGATAAGTTTTGATCCCTATAATTTAGACTTTCAGCTAGGAAATCCGAACATATGAAAAATTTTTAGGGGATAAACATTTGCCTATATCTACCGTTTAAATAATAAATAGAGGATATTACATGGCTGCCCGGGGATACGAATTTTATCTTCGAGCGCTGAAAATATCTTTATATCACATGTGAAATTAAGATGAAGATGATATGTTCACCGCGCGCGGTGAAGATATGATTTTTTAGTAAAGGGAGAAATCCTGGTATTTCATCAGTATCTATATAATAAAATACGTTTAACAATGCTATGTTTAAGTGGTTTTGAACTATATTCTCGTTGGGTGCCCCTGAAGAGAAGTGAAGGCTGGAGTCGCCACAGGCAACCCACGTTCTACGAAGGCATATAAATCCCCAAGAAAGCAACGTATCCGCATCAAATCACCAGCAGCAGTCGCGTAGATTAATTTTGCCTCCTAAAACTTGAAATTCACACACTACGATTAGGCTACCTGTGAAGAAAATTTCTGTGTTTTGTAATTATGTTGTAATGATTTCGAGTCATTACACCTTTCGTTCGTTGGTATTGGGCATCAGAATATCAACCGCTCGAGTGACCGGGAGTCGACTGACATTTTCTCAGTCCACAGAACTAACTCTACAGTCGGCCGGTGGATTTCATGGCTGCGCTGGTAGGTTGCCTTACACCTTTCAAATCGCCTTGAGAAAATGACTCACCTCAGACGCGGCAATGTAGCCTCCCGCTGCTCCAAAACTCTTTGTGAATGTCCCCATCATGATGTCAATATCACTAAGATCCACTCCATAGAAATCTGTGACGCCCCTTCCATTTGGACCCATGGCACCAATACTATGCGCTTCGTCAAGGAAAAGATATGCCTTGTACTTCTCCTTGAGAGCCACAACCTCTGGCAGACTCACTAAAGAACCCTCCATACTACAGGAAGAGACACATTAATGATAACTTGGTATTAAGAAGCGCGAGTAACTATATTTTCCGACGTTTGTGAACTAATGACAATCGCGCAAGTTGAGCAAGTTGATA
>NC_090894.1:18365602-18388102 GCF_036669925.1 Montipora capricornis | reverse complement strand
CATTGATTTTTTTCTGAAACTTTTACCACTGTAAGATGATGAGTTAGTTATGTCAGAAATGTAAAAAAAATGGGGGGTCACCGACTTCGTTTTGGAGAGAACATGCCCGGAAAAACACCCAAAATGTGACAAAATCGGTCTTCGTTAGCGAATAAGGCCAGTGTCTGTAAACCCAAATATATTGCAATTAAATCTTTGAAGTGAAATCTGCTCTGCCAAATATTGTTTAAGTGGACTTATTAAGTGAATTTAGTCAACTGGTGAGGTTCCTTAAAGATCAAGTTCGCATTTAGCGACCACAGTTTCACGCGCCTTGCCGCCGCAAGATGGCAGGTTTTGATGTCCCGTGAGCGGAAATCTTGAAATTTTTTTAACTTCCCACATTGATTTTTTGTTCATTTTTGGACAACGTGGAGATAATTGTAAATAAAATCCGTTTCTGGAAAGAAAAATTGGGGTCACCGAACGTCCAAGACCGTTAAATCCAGGCAAAGCTATAGCAATGGCCTTTTGCCCTACCATTTCTCATTTTATTACTTAGCGCGCGCGCTCGTGTATGACGTGGCGTGTGCATTTGCGTGCGCAGTAAGGATGCGCAGAAACAATTGGCGCGAACGTCCTTAAATGATAATCTGTAGTTTAATTTTTTGCAACTAATTTTGTTCCTTAACAAGGCGGGGGTGAGAGTTCATTCCATCCCATTTCATAGAAACTTCATCGGTAAGTTCGTTTTGTTACAATAATTTAAGATTGACACAGTAATGAAATAATCAGCTCGCGCCAACCTCAGGGAAACGAGAACAGAACATGTTCAAAGCTTAAAAACAAAACTTACCGTTGTGTTTAAAGACTCTAATCGTGGCCCCTGAGAGCCTCGCTCCTAAGATGAGAGATGTGTGATTGAGTTCGTCGCTGATGATCAAACACCCTTTGCTCACCAGTGATGGGATGTTGCAGGCGTTTGTGGCGAATCCCATTCCGAACACCATGGCAGCAGGTTTCCCCACAAATCGTGCGACTAAGGCTTCGAGCTCTTCATGGATGTTAAGAGTGCCTAGTGGGGAAGAATTTTAAAAAACGGTTGATGGAGCGCCGGACCACAGCATGGCACACAGGAGAGCTGGTGACGTTGATACTCCATCGAATAGAAAAATTACTAAGATCATTCTTCTTGCATTCTAAACTTTTTCCTTACATCGGATAACCGCATTACGCCGGTCATTCAAGTCAAGGTATTGGCCTTGTTGAGTACTATTCATTGAAACCAAAGTTTCGTTCTGTGATTCAGTTCAAAGTTCTATAGGCTAAATGATCTAAATATAAACTCTTCAGTGGCTGCAAGGAACGCAATTAACTACTTAATGCGAAAAATAAGACACTTGACAAGGCTGAGAAAGTTATGCTTCTTAAAAAAACAAACAATGACGCAAGAGACTTAACTTTTAAGAGAATAGTAGCTGGCACGATACTCACCATATTCATTACTTGGGCTACACGCCGCCAGACCATATTTGCGAACTGCCTGTTCAGCCGCTTTTGCACATGGTCCAGAATTCTCAGCGAAACCAAGATAATTATATGACGCAAGATTCAATGCTTTGGTTTTTGTACCAGGGTGTCTACAACGAAAGAAAAATGATACGAAATAATCAATTGGGGTTTTGTAACACGAACGAAAAAAGAAAAAGTCAGGGAGAAAATCTAAATCGCTTAGTGCATAGAGTCAGGCTCAGTCGTTTGGTGCGCGGCCTTCTGAGCTGGAGGCGGCCAGTTCGATCCCCGTCTCATTCCATCAACGTCTGTTTCGACTTTCCTCTGATCCGTGTAGCTGTAGCTTTGAATACCCGTAAAACGGAGCATTCACGTAGGAAGGGGGATACAAGGTGCGCATCGAGGGCCACTAGTTTTTCAGTTCACCGCCACATGTTACCCTCGTAAAATATGGACCTCTACCTCAACATGTAAGAAAGATAGCCTACATATCAAGTGGTCATGTTAAGGGATAGAAGGGACCTGGAATTTCTAAGCGCGCAATGCCAAGGTTTGGAAGACAAGTCAAGGCCTGGGCAAGGTTTGACGTGTGCACAACTCAAAATCGTGAGTCGCATTCAGATAACCAATGACTTAAACTATTCAATATGTCTACTGAGACCCTACCACTAACAAATACAAGGGATGTTTCTTTGTTTTTCCATCAGTTAACCGAGACGGGAAAAAAGATGACCGTTAGCTGTGAAAAGTCATATTATTAAAACGTTGGCCGTGAAAGCTACCCCCGCCCCTTCCCCAACATTGGAACCCTCTCCCTCGTTTCTACACATATCACCTGACGGAGACATAGCTATTTGATTGACAGGATGCCTCGTGAATTATTGGTGATACGGGTCAATACTTATGTGACCTTTCTGCCATCTATGCTAACATTAGTTCTGGATAATTCCAGAAAACAAAGACAAAAGAGCTCAGTAGCTCATTAAAAACATTTTGTTCAAACATAATAGAGTTTCCTTGTAACGACGTACCTAAATGTCCAGTTGTAGTCACATGACTCCCTGTCCAATAGTTCAATTTCCGCCCCTGGTACGCTGCATATCGGTCTGTTGAAACAATCTCTCACACGTGTATACATATTCCTTGTGTAAAAACTTTCAAAGTCGGAGTACAGCGGCACAAATTCCTACGTAAAAAAATGGATTTGACGGTAGAAAAATCGTCGCAGTAAGCGACAGCTAGAAACCTGAAAAAGATCAAAGTTTCCAAGGAATTGTTGTTATAAATTCGAGTTGTACAAATATGAATTGAACTCCTTTACTGAATCGCGGGAAACAAACTGACCAGTGACATTGTAAAGTCAAACAACTTGCGCTCGTCGGTATTAATCTTGAATCGAGGCTATGAGGTCACCACTTATAGCAAGCCTTATTTCCCCTTGAAATAACCTTGAAGAAGGAGTAACAAAATTCGATGGTTGATTGGTGTGACAATGTTTCATTCACGCGGCCTATTCGTTCAGTAACCACTGACCGGTTGGCTCTGTTGGTTGAGCATCGGACCTGGCACCGTACGGGAGGTTGTGACGGCCGGACCAACACTCACCGTAGGGTCTTAAAATAGCTGAGGAGAAAGTGCTGGCTTTGTAATTACATCTGCAAATGGTTAGTTAGACCTAGGCCCCGTCTCAAAACCCCAGTTCATAAACCCTGTGAAACGTTAATGATCTCACACACTATTCTGTAAGAGCAGGGCACCGGCTTAGTTCCGGGTGCTGTGATATGGCCTGAATGTGTCCCTTAGACACGTGAATAAAGATTAGGTTGTATGCATAGAGGCGTAGTTACTGCACATATTCCCTGATTACCTTGCTAGTTATTGGCATGCCTGCTGCGTCGTGGATAAGAAGATGAAGTAGTCGAGCCATTTGCCCACTATTTTGCCACAGTCACTGTAGGTGAAAGCAGCTTTGATAACCGTGACTGCACTGCAATGAACCTCACACCAGAAGAATGCGATAGACACCCAAGTGTTCTCACCATACGTAGTAGATGGAACTCTAACTCCTTTATCTTCAGGAAGATCACGAAAGAGGAAACTTTTCTAAGTCTCAAGAATTTAAATACCAACAAAGCCATTGGTTTTGACATGATACCGTCACACGATTTGAAAATAGCGGCAGAAGAACTTGCAGACCCACTGACAACTATTTTTAATCAATATATCACAGAGAAGACATGGCCATATATCTGGAAATAGGGAGACTGGATCCCAGTTTCAAGAAAGGGGACCCCCTGGAGAAAACCAACTATAGATATAGATGCATAACTGTATTGACAGTGGTTGACAAAATATTTAAGTAGCTTCTAAGTAAATTGAAACGATTTTTGACCCCTTTATGTCAGCGTACCGTAAAATGTACAGCTGCAGGAGCCCATCACAGCTGTGAGACCACAGTGGTTCGTTTGGTTGAAGACTAGCCTGCGTAGCACGGCGGTTTTAGTTGCTAAGTAATAAAGGCGGGCGAGGGCAGAAAAACCGCGAGGAGATTGGGGAGATTATTTTTCTCGCGGCTTCGCCACTCGTTCTCGCGCGCTTCGCGCGCGAATTTCGCGGCTTCGCCGCTCGTGCGCCCGGCTCGACAAAACCGCCATGCTACGCAGGCTAGTCGAAGACTGGAAACATGCAATTGACCTTGGTAAATCAACTGATATGAGCAAGGCCTTCGATACGATGCATCCCACCTTGCTGCTGGCTAAACGAAAGGCTGAGTCCTGCGTCAAGTCTATCAATGTACACCGACGACCACCAGCTTTACTACGCGCACAGTAACGTCAAGGACCTAATAAACACAATTACGAGCGAAGGGGATCAAATGTCATCATGGTACCACGAAAATAACTTGGTGGGAAACGCAAGCAAATACCAAGCCATGGTAATCGGCAAGAAACATGGCGGGCCATCCCTAACATCTGTCAACATTAATGGCCACACTATCAACACCACCTAAGAACATAAATTACTGGGCGTCACTACCGACAAAGAGCTGCACTATTCTGTCCACTATGGCAAACATTCCCTAAGATATCTCGGACCATATTTGTGGTCAAAACTTGGACATAGCAAACAGACAAATGCCAACATTAACATCATTTGTCAAAAACATCCGCAGGGAAGACCCCGCGAACCTTAACTTTCAAATTACGTCTGTACAGGGAATTGTCCGAAGTGTGTTTGGAATTTTAGACATATTATAAGTTTATATACAGTTGTATAGGTAGAAATTATTATATTTTAATCCGTATTTTAAAATATAAAAAGAATTCTATATATGTATATAAGTGATAGCTAATTTTAACTCATCTCAATTTATTAGTAACTTAATCTATTAGTAATTTTATTGGGAGTGTCCCCGATTAGTGAACCTCCGGGCTGATTCGAAGTTTTTGACACAAATAAAGTTTATTGATTGATTGATTGATTGATTGATTGATTGATTGTCCCTTAGGAGGCAGTTTCATCTTGTGTGACGACATTGCATATTTAATGTCGCTTCAGTAGGCTGAGCCAAGTCGGGCCTCACAAGTCATTCTTTTCAGCCCTTGTCTGACGTGTTTGTCGGGGTTCAAGATTGAGATCCCTTTGCCGGACAGATAAATTTTTGGCAAAGTTCTGTTTCCCTCTTAAATTAAGTTTTAAACAACGCAAAATATCGGCAGATTTTAATCGAGCGCCGAATAATAAACGTTCCAGTCGAACCAGAACCATCGGCGGTTAGTAACTGATATCATTCGCTTCCTGGTAGCCGGAAAAGTCGTTATCCTACCTTATTTCCGTTTTCCTTTGCTCCTTTTGGTTTTTCTAAGCCATATTTACGCATGAAGTCACGCAAATAACCGAAGATCAGCAGAAAAAAGTAAGAGAGATAGGTCGTCACGGCTGCAATGAGTGGAATCCCCTCATATTCATTATCCAACTCAGCCACACGATTTTCACTCTTCTTGCTGCGATTTTGTAATCCGTTGGATCCAGGATGAAAACCATTTCTTGCTGAAAGACGACATTTCTTCGAGTATCCGCCCTCCACCATTTTTATCGGTAAGATCGCGTGATGGCTTCAGACAGTAGCTTGAATGCAAATCCGGCATTCAGTTAAGCGACATGAATAAACTTAGCGATTTTAGTGCAGTAGAGATCGACTCGTTCGAGAGTTTACAAGATATTTGAACAAGATATGTGTCGCCCTTCTTTGTTTTTACTGTTTCTTGCGCAACTTTCATTGCACAATTCAAATTTAATAATTGCGCAACCACGGCTATTTCAGCATTGTCGCACAGATTGATTTTTGCTTCTTGTCGTAATAATATCAAACTTTTCATCGCTTCTTTGGGATATTTCATGATTAAGCTTGTATGTGAGAAAATGTGTTCTAGGACTATAAAGAAGATAATTTAAAGGTTGTTTGCACTTTTGACACTATGATATCTTGTTGATATTCGACTCGCGGAGCTAAATATCGCAATTTAAAAAAAAACGCAAATATTAAAGCCAAGCTAATAAGAATTGCCAAGAAAAGTAACTACACGAAACTTTATTACATTTGTATAGATAGCCGCATGATTTAGAGAGCAATATTTGGAGTAAATGGGCGAATGCATCAAGATATGCAGAAAGCAACGCCATCCAGGGCTCACATTTGACCTCTTTCATGCATTGACCAATCAGAATGCTTGGTTTGTTATACCAAGTTTTAAAATTCTACACTGTGTTACCACGAAAGCTGCATTTCTCTTAGCCAATAAAAATGGAGTCATTTTTCCACGTGTATTATTAATCAAGTCCAAATTAGGAACCAACGTGGTTTTATTCAGTTCGCAACTGATTTGCGCTATCAGTCGGGGAAAGGCATTGTCGAGAAAGAATATTATACTCTTTTGCACGAAGATAAATGCACAATTTTCTTGTATCAGTGTTCAGTGCTTTTTCAGGTGTTATTTGTTGGTTCAGATGCAAGAAACAGACACCAGTTAACAGCTGGCCAAATCAGAAGAAATTTTTTTGAAGAGTGAGGAAAAACCTAAGGCTTTTCAGATAAAAGTGTAATTCATTTGACAGCCTGTGAAGTCTTCTTTGGCATTTCGCAGATTGTTATTGAAGACTTTCTGCTCAAATTATGCTCAACCTAAAATAGTATGTTTTAATTGAAAATTAACTCAAAGCAGAGAGTTTTATTTTCAGAATTTCTTTTTTCTTAGTTTTTTTTAGTTTAATGATTCATGAGACTAACAGCCTATCAAAACATCGATAAAACGTCAGGTGTATGAACCTTGTAATCTATGATCATTCTGAAAAGCCCGGTGGTGGCCTTGATTTCAGTCCCAGGGGAGTGCGGGGCTGAATGTACAAACAATGCAATTATCGCTTATTCTCAAGTGAAACAATCTTTATATAAAGGCCACTAGTGATCTTTATCTATCGATCAGTTGTGATGTTTATGAAATAGTCCTAATAGTTTTTAATCGAAATTTCAGCAATTACAAACTTCAATTATTTAAGGTGGCTCTGAATCCAAATTTTTTAAAAACTTTTCAGAAAGTCTCATTCTGGCATGCTGATTACATTTCGGAAATAAAAAAATAGTGTCCCCTAGTTCGTTTTCGAGATATGAGCAGCTAAAGCCAAAATATGGGGTGTTTTTGCAAGGCTTTCCTGTTACCACGGTAACTTGTTACGTCACAAAAATGACTGCATCTTGTTCAGCAATAATTGGTGTTTGATATGGTACCATAACATTGCCGTTAAATGATGAAGTGTTGTAATGACAATCCTTCTAATAAGAACGTTTATTTCAAGTGTTGAAACTGGTTTGAGCCACCTTAAACTCCATAATATTTATTCCCAGTACCACGGAAGACTCCTGTTTACAGAACACTACCCCTACAATCGATCTAGAATTAGCCAGTATAAAAAATACCATAATACTCTTTGATTGTCCCTCCAAAATTTGCACAAGCATTGTTGTTATTTTCAGCTCTTGGGACTTACAATGGTCCCAAGAAAAACTGGAATCACTAATAATAATAATAATAAATCAATAATTAAGTAAAGCTATGATCCTCGCAGTTATGGACGCAATTTTAGCACTTGCGTAGAGAAGCCTTCAAATTTCAGGACTTCAACGGGGTTTGAACCCGTGACCTCGCGATACCGTTGCGACGGTGGGTTTGTGGGTTCTAATTTTCCCGTGAAGAATGAATCAACGAACGAAATGATATATGAAATGAACCATACGCTGAACTACGTTCAGCGCATAATAGCGAAACTGGCTTCGTTTCCATGGCCTATGATGATATTGTCCTCCGATGACAGCGAAGTGATTGGGAGGCCTCCCGGGACGGCCCCCTTCGCCATTTAAACACTAAAACACAGGGGTTTGTTAGCCATTTATGTGTTCTCCTCATCTTACGGACAAAGAAAGCCTCAAAACGAGCCCAGTTGATAACATGCTGAACTGTTCTCGTCAAGAACTTAAGCTCGAGAAAAACAGAATTCCTTTCTCTTTGACAATTTTTGCATTTCAATGAAATAGCCAGAAAGGGTTAACTCAGAAAACACCCCCGAAACTGTGATAATAAAGAAAACAACGAGCCAAATACGTTTTTGGTGTTATTTTTACTACTATTATACATTCATCTCTTGTATCTTACCTTTCTTCCAGGTAACATGCAATCAAACTTTTATTATTACAAAGTTATCACTTAATTCCATAATTTTATACACAACATTATTATGATAAATAGTAAAACCAATGACGACAGGTAGAAGTTCAAAATACACAAACTTCGTATTACAGAGTATATTCGACAAATATCCCCTCAAGAAGTAAATACAATAAAAATAATGTTTACTAAATGTGCAGCTTTCTTTAGAAGAAATAACTTTGTGGTCACGTTCACACGTTCCTCATAAGAAATAACAAGAAGTGAAAGAAAAACTCCTCAATGATCATAATATGTTACGTAACACACCCGTGAGATAATATATAAACCAAAACAGTGTCTTCTTAATAGGCCTTAAGCGTGATGACGTCATATGCTCAAAAATTCACCTTCAAGCCTCATTTGCACACAATTATTCACATTATCTGGACATGCAATTGAGGGTTTTCCTCTGACGTCACGGCGGACATGTTGGTGTACAGAACAATGCTTTAAAATGTCTTTTGAGAATTTGACTCTTTTATTTACGCAATAGACCACAAGTTTCTATGGTCTATAGGCTGATAAACCACGCGGGATGTTCATAGAACACGAGAAGAATTCGTAAATCACTCGCCTTTCTTCGTGTGTTCTACCAACATCCCGCGTGGTTTGTCATGCCTATAAACCATAGAAACCTGTGGTCTATTGCTTTTATATAATAATTCAGAAGACGCGCGATTTTTCCATGGCACAATAAAACATAGCTGATTGACCAATCAGAGCGCGCGCATTGATTTGATTATATAATATGCAATAACTTGTGGAACCATTTTCTATTGTTTTGTACACCAACATGGCCGTCTCATCACGTGGATGAAAACCAAGGATACTGTTCGTTCGTGCATTTCTTTGCAAGTTCGCTCCTTTGGGATTCAGTTCAAGCTAAAATTCACAAGTTCGATTTTCAAATTCGAGGCTTGGTGGAGCTAGTCAGACGTCATCGTGCATAAGGGCTATTAATCTATTTTTGCACATTTCTTTACTCTTGCCGGGAGAAAAACCGTAAACGAATGAGTTGCAAGGCCGAAATCAATCTCCCGTGAGGCCACGGTGCCATAGTGGAACAAACAGGGTGTCAAGCAAAGAAAAAGGGCAAAATAAATAGCAAAATAGGAATTTTACTTACCAAAATAACATAAATAAAATAAGAAATGTTTCGAATAATAAGGCGAAAAATCGGACGTTGTTTTTTAAAAAGGAATAAAATAGGATATCCAGTAACACCTCTACCTAAAACAAGACCTTCGACCCCGCACAGAGACTGTAAGCATCCATGGTAAACTGTTCTCAAAGGACATGGCTTGAAACAGTCCCCACAATTTTAACAAAAATTATCTTCTGAGAGAAAATGTCAGCGAGCGAGGAAAGCCGGGCAAGAAATGACAACTCTGCAACCGTGAGACAATTAATGGTTCAAACAGTACATTGGCATCAAAATTATTTTACTATCATTAAATACTGGATTCCGTACCAACCAAGGAAAAAATAGGAGACAAAAAGAAGAACTTTAAATAATAGGAAATACATTGTAATAGGTAAAATCGAGCTTGACACCCTGCATAAAGAACCTGAGAGCTGTGCAAAACACTCTAAAAATAACATTTTAGGATAAATACAATAACTTCCTAACCTGTGATACGCTATGCTGATGTCGATAAAATGTTTTCAAGTTTTGTTTTCTAATTACCGCTATGTTCAAAGTCAGATGACGCGGTTTTCAATTTGGTGGCTAAACTAATTTCTGGATTGCTTTGTTTTCACATTTTCGCGATAAGTGATTGGCTTAAAAATCTGCCACTACAATCTAAACCAATCAGAGGTAAAAGAAAACCATCTGCGATTGGCTCAGAAGCGTTTTCGCACGTTTTTATACCGCCCTATGCCTGCTGCAAACCTGAATTAATTACTGGTTGCTTCAAAAACAATTATATAAACCAGCGAGAAATTTCTGCGAACATTTGCTCGTTCATATCTAACTGCTGAGGTTTAGTTTCTTTGGTGTTCTTTCGAGTATTTCAGCAGCAGAATGTCCCCGACCTCATCGATGGCATCAAGTGCCTAAAATTGAAGTAACAAAGAGCCTCAATAAAATTTTACAAATTTATATTCTACAGAAATTTAAATTTTCCTTCCTTACTAAATGATAACAACCTCAGTGACTGCATGGTGATACAATTTACGACCAGTGGAGGTAACTTGGAACCAGAAAGAGATAGCAGGAGGGGCAACAGCTTTAGAGAACACCTTAAGAGCGGTCAGGAGCTCGTTCAATGTGTCCGTGCATTCCGGATCGAATTGGAATTTGGCAGTCTTGGTTTATGTGGAGAGGGAAAAACCGGGGTACCCCCAGAAAAACCTCCGGCCCGGAGCAAGGAGAGACCAACAGCAAACTCAACCCACATATGACGCCGGGACCGGGAATCGGACCCGGGCCACATTTGTGGGAGGGGAGTGCTCTCACCACTGCGCCACCCCTGATACCAGATCGTGGTTCAACTTGGTAAATAAATGTTAATACGTTAGCTTGCAGGCTGTTTCGTTTAGGATCAATCTTCTGATTTCTTGCTCGCATTGGACAAGCAGATCGATCCTTGGAATGTCACGCTACAATAAGCATGGTAACATTAAGATCCCACCATAATAAGCTGGTCCAGGTTGCCGCTCGAAGTATGGTTCGGGGCTAACCAGCGTTAATTACTAATAAAACCTATAGATTTTGATGCCTCTTTACCAACCGGTTAACGTTGGCCAGACTTCGAGCAATCGAACCTGGTTGCTAGGCAACCGGGTGAAAGGACAACACAAAAATTTGCTTTCCAGGCAGGAATTGAAGATACGATAACCGTAACACGGGGTGGATGCTCTACTCATTGAGCTACCTGGTCGTTTGTCTAGATTCTTCATTGGACAAAATGTCCCGCTGGCCTGTTGGCTTGGCAATGCCACTGCCTAAATTGATGTCTAGGACTTGTATTTTTTAGTTGTCCTTTCGCCCGCTGCTTTCCATCTTTCTTACGAAAGTTTCACCATCTACCAATAACAATACAACATTTTGCCAAAAAAAAAAACTGGAACAAAAAGAAATTCTTATATGACCCCACCCTGCTCTGCGTACGTATATGAAAACAAAAATCAACTGGTACATAATTATAATTGGTGCTTAAGCAGGCTGCCCTATTCTGAACAACTGTCTCTCTCTTTCTTTAACTCACTCACCTTATCAAGCATTTCACGAGTGTGTGCAGCTGACAAACAAAATCTGGTGCGGGACTCAATTAAAGGAGTGGCAGGAAATCCAGCAACCACAACAGCTATGTTCCTCTTAAGCATTTCACGACCAAATGCACTATTAATTTAAAAAAAACATGATTACACGACTGACTGGTTGGCTCAGTTGGATGGACATTGTGAATGACTTTCTGGGCTCAAACTCCATCTGGACCAACAATCAGGAAGTTGACACGAAGACAAAACGACCCTAATCTTACAAATAAGTAAATTCCGACCGGTGACCAAAATCTCAGAAGGTGGCATGAACGAAATTAACTGACGATGAATGACAAGACCACTACTGTGAAATTACGACAGCAATAAAGACAGGCTAAGGTTTACCAGTTTCAGCACTTGGACACCTTCAATTTGACTACTATCGATCAGTATTTCATTCAGAAGATTACGCAAAGCCGACTGAAGGAAAGGCTAGACCACAACACCGGCAACTCCGTGCCCAACTCTTTTCGAATTGTGTGTGGGTTCTTTAACTTCCCACAGGGTTATGAACATTGAAGGGTTGTGAGACGAGTCCTACGGTTTATAGTCCTTATCCGAGAAGACTTGAAAGTCTAACCATTTGCGGATGTAATTACAAAGGCAGCACTTTCTCCTCAGTTATTAAAAGACCCTGAGTGTTGGTCCGGCCGGAGTCGAACTCACGACCTCCCACATGGCAGCCAGATGATCGACCAACTGAGCCACCTGTGCGCTAAGCCAAACCCTAACCGGCAAAACAAGGTATTTTGAAATGGCTGCAAGTGACAGTAAGTCTTAAACTATTGCTCCCAATAGGATCCTTTCCAACTCAATGTTGAAAAGAATCCTTCATACAAAGAATATGGTTTTGTTTGTTTGAAAGGGTGGGACTGAAATTAATATGGACTCGTACAGTGGTCACTGCGTGAGACACCTTTCCATGCTGATGTCAAGTCCCCTCAAATCCTCTTAGTAAGAACACCTCATATGCTGAAAGCCCAGTAGAGCTCGTATCATTAGGTTCTAAACGTATTTACACTTACGCGATTTTAGCAGGCATAAAGAGAAGAAGGGGTACAACAGGCGAGGCATCGTGACCATACACAATGAATCCCATTCGTTTGAGTCTTTGTCTGAAATACCTGAAACAAACAAAAAACAATGTTTTTGGAAGAACAGAGAGCTCATGCACCTGCATTGCAGAGGTCATGGGTTTCAATCCCGTTAAAGCTTCCCGAATTTTTTAGGTCTCTAATATAGAGACAATTTCTCAAATTGTCCGGTTAAGTGTGATGATCACTTCTAGTATCTTTCGAAAATGTTTTTGGATGATGAAATCCTGAATGAAGTAATTTTGTATCTTGTCTCAAAAAGGCTTTATGGGCTGTGGATAACCCAAAGTGTCTCCAGTATTTTTTCTTGCCAAGCTCACATAGGGGTGATAGAGGTGCAACATCGCTACATCAGAAATACCAAACTGACGCAAGTCAATGTAAGACGTGTTAAACACTTACTTTGAATTTTCAGCCAATGCTTTAAGTCTTTCGTTTCCTGCAAGGAAAGTTACTACCCTCTTTAAATAAGGTGTGTTGTTATTATTATTGTTAGTAAAAAATGTTGATTGTTAAACTACATTGTAGGGAAACAAAACATGCACCTGAAGATGGTTGTTCTGATTTTCAGGGGTTTAGAGCAAGTTTCCATCACTACCATCATATTTATTACCTCACTTTGTTTGATCCTTTGGATAGTTTTTAATTATCACCTTATAAAAGCTGCCCTTCTTAGGAAGATAGGATGTAAAAATTATAATATTATTGTATTATTACAATTGTGCATTGATAATAATTCTTGTTTGTGCTTGACACATTGATGGAAATGCCAACTAGGTTACGGTTACAGGGTTTTACAGCACATAAACACACATGCGAGACTGGGCAGTACATAAATCATGTGACGGTATTGCTTAGATTTGGTCCTTTATCTTGTTCATAAAAGGGTGTGTAAAAGCATGAATACAGTGTATGTCCAATGTTGAAAGGAAATGCTCTCTTGAGTACCATCACATGATTGACATTTTAGAAAACAAAACATACAAGCACATGAGACCCACCAACCAGCCTGTGTTGTTGGTGCATGCCAGTTAGGAGACTGGCCAACAGTAAAAGCCACAAGTGAAACAATCAAACTAATTCCCACACTTCTCAGTCACAAAAAATACAGCCATCTCTCATGGACATTCTGTACAGGGTTAAAATTGCATAATTTTACCTTTATCTGTACCATCTTCGCCCATGATCATTTTCATGGATGAAATAATTTGCAAGGCAACAGGTGGGGACATTGAAGATGCATATGCTGCACCATGGGAACTGCCTCTGATATGGTCGATTATCTCCTGTGAAATAAGGTCAAGAAATAAAATTATGTCAAAGTAAGGTGCTGAAATTCACTTTTGGGCTGGGCACTGGACAAAAAAAAATTATTGACCACCTGGCAAAATGACTTTGCTCTGACTTTACCATTCTGGTCATGAAAGGCTCTTTTTTTGTAAGCAATCAGAACAACAACCTCTGGCTCATTCTAAACTAGAAATCTACACATCATGGACTTTCAGCCCTTCTGCAGAGTCTCCATACATGTTACACCATTCTCAACAGGAAACAAGTTTGAGAGCTCCCCGTTGTGCTTCACCTGTCCCTGCTGATCTGTATGGAGATGTTGAAGGATTGTGAGGAGATTGGGGGGCGCATCCGATTCTACTCAGGATACGCAAAAGTCCGTCTCTGCTCATGGTGTCAAAAGCCTTCATCAGGTCTACAAGGCTTTGTTAAGACCCATGTTCTGCTCCCTGCTCTTCTCTTGAATTTGGCAAAGTACGAAGGTCATATCTGCAGTTCCCCAGTTGGCGTGAAAACGCACTGGCTTTCTGGAAGGATGTCTTCTGCAATGGCAGGTATCAGTCTGTTGAGTAGAACACGTGCAAGAATCTTGCCGCAATGGAAAGTAATACCCCTGTAGTTGGAGCAGTCTGATTTCTCGCCCTTGTTCTTATATAGGGACACAATTATGGCATTTCGAAGATCATTTGGCACCTCTACCCTCTGCCAGCACACCTGGAACAGGCTTGTGATCTTTTCCAGGCATGGGCCTCCACCAGGTTGGTAAACTTCCGCTGGGATACCATCAACATCGGGAGCCTTGTGGGTCTTGAGTTTTCTGACTGCAATCTTAACTTGACTGAAGAAATCCAATCAGAACAGAATACATGTATGTATAAAGAACCACTGTTATCTGTGGTTTACCTGAGTTGCAGCAATGTAACCTCCTGCTGCTCCAAAACTCTTGGTAAATGTCCCCATCATGATGTCGACATCTGCAGGGTCCACCCCAAAGAAATCTGTGACACCCCTTCCATTTGGGCCCATGGCACCAATACTGTGTGCCTCATCCAAAAAAAGGTATGCTTTGTACTTCTTTTTAAGAGCAACAACTTCGGGTAGTCTTACAATAGAGCCTTCCATACTAAAAATATAAAAAGTTAAAAGAACAGAGATTACAACGCTAAGACAAAAATAAATTTCATATAAGTGCTGAAACAAGAAAAACCAAAAATCTTTACAGAGAGCAGTTATGCTTTTTCATTACCAGATGAAGAATGGGTCAATATTTTAAAGTTAATCAATGCCTCAAGAGGCATAATCACGAAAATTAATATATTTTTTTGTCTACTTACGTATCTAACAACCTCTACTTCCATTCAGAAACTACTGTCTCCTCCAATTATTTAAACTTGTACCAAGCTTAAGGGCAGTGCCTACTATTGTTATTGCATGTACGTTCTGCGCATCTCTAGATACTCGGGTTTCCTATCGGTAATGCTTACTAATACAGTGGTATTTTTGCCCAGTTTAAAACCATCCGGAGAAAGTAGATCTTAGTAAGTACTCTTGGTATCCAAAAAGAAAATTGAGGGCAACCATGCATTTTTGAGAGATAATTAAGCTTCAATTTGAGAAAGAATGCCATACATTGCTTTGTATTTTAAAGCTTTTTACAAATATTATCTTTGAAAAATGCGTGGTTACCCCCAATTTTCTTTTTGGATTTCAATAACACTTGTTAAGATCTACGTTTCCTACATAATCATAAACGGTAGTAGGCACCGTCCCTAAAACTTACATATTTGTGTGTCAGTCTCACCTATAAATCCCCTCAACAATGATTAGTATTTTGCTCCACGGTCTGTGGGTGCGAGGCTGCCCCTGCACAACTGATTCACGAAGGATACTTTCAAGACTTTTCATATCTGAGAAAAATACGTTTTGTAACAAAGAACACAGTAAATTCCACATCCAAAATATACACGTAGAATACGTCAAAGGAAAATAATTATTAATGAAGTAGTAATAATGGTTATGGATTATTTATTTCGCTTGTTACATGTACATCTGTGGCCCCAGGGGAGTGGAGCTCAGGGATGGTGCAATGGCTATACAGGTAGCATTCGCCTTCCACCAATGTGACCCGGGTTCAATTAAACACTCGTGGCAGGCCATATGTGCTCCGACAAAGGGCTAACGCTCGAAACGTCAGCTTTCCAAATCTTTCTCGGTGGTTATTCGACCTTTATCAACTTGTTTGATAAAATCAATTTTCTGTTTCAATCTCCCACTGACCCAGTACCACAGTTTCTTTAGAAACTAAAATTTTGTCATATGTGGGTTAAGTTTGTTGTTGGCTCTTTACTCTGCTCCTATAGGTTTTTCTCCAGGTCTCCAGTTTTTCCCTCTCCTCAAAACCCAACATCTCTAAATGCCAATTCAATTGGATGCAGGACCTCCCTGAAAACCTCCCCTTTCTTTCCCAGGACCCAGGACCTCCCCTCCCTTCTCGATGGCAAAGTCGCTGTTACGAGCCTAGGAAGGCCAATCAGGCTGGTGCTTATCTCCAGTTTCTGTAGCATGAAGCGACTAGGAGTATTTCTACTCCCCTCTGGATGGGATGCTGGTCCATTGCAGGGTTACCCCCAGCATTTTTGCCAGTACCAATTTCTACACCTGGGTGGAGAGAGGCACCCTGAAAGTAACGTCCCTTGCCAAAGAACACAGCGCAATGTCCCCGGCCAGGACCCGAACCCCGACTACTAGATCCGGAGTCAACCACTCTTACCATGAGGCCACCATGCCTCCCAACCCCCTTCCGAGTGGAGCTGATTATTATTATTATTATTATTATTATTATTATTATTGTGAGCAGTAAATACGTATGAATGCTCTAATAAGTGGTCAAGGCTCTATAGTGCACGCAAGGTGTAGCCTGTAGGCCGCTAATTTAACATATAGATGACTTTTACTATATCTGCTAAAACCTAAAAACCTAATGATAAAGCCTATAAACAAAGATAAACCTATGACTCAGTCCTAATCTTAGGACAAATCTAAAAAGATTCTTAGACACAACGATTAGATAAACCCTACTTAATTAATTAGCTACATGTAATAAATTCATTTCCTAATATAGTCTTAAAACTTAAACTAAAAGACCCTAAGCCATCACTCACCACTTCAGTGATATCCTTAATAATGAGTCTAAAGCACTAAATTTGATACTCTGTTGTAATATGTTATAATAATTATAGGACCTGATCTAGGTCAGTCCTAATGCTTCTAAATTAAAAGCTTAAAATAGGGCAAAATCAATAAAACTTAAACTATTACATGATAATTCAATGCCTTGGCAGATTAGGGTGTGCTATCACACATGCACTTTAAATGTTCATGCCATATTCAAAGTACTTGTAATGACTACTTTCTGCATCTTTTCCTATACCACACTTGCTTTCTTTCAGCTTCCTCATCACTTGATCCAATTCTTTAGACCAGCCACTGAGGACGTCCATTATGATGTTATATTATTATTGTTTTTGTTGTCATCATCATCATCATTATTATTATTATTTTCGCTTTTTAAAGCATGTGCTAGTCACTCACCATTATGTTTAAAGACTTTTATTCTAGCCCCTGACAAACGAGCACCAAGCACCAGTGAAGAATGATTCAGCTCATCGCTGACTATCAAATCTCCCTTGCCCACCAGGGTGGGTATGTTGGTAGAGTTGGTTGCAAAGCCCATACCAAATGTTATTGCAGCAGGTTTTCCAACAAACCGAGCCACAAGAGTTTCAAGTTCATTGTGAAGATTAAGAGTGCCTGCAGAATGGAAAAAAATGTAATTTTCTTTGTCAGCCCTAAAATGATGCACCCGTTTCATACTTCTCTTAAAAATCATCATCTGATAAATCACACTTCTGTTAACAGCTTAAAATATTAAATGATAACACACTCTTGCACAACAGAAAACTTTAAAAAGATCACATCTGGATCTGTTATTACTACGTAATATAATTTTTACCAGTACATTCAGTTTGTTTTCTTTTTCTTTTCACCCATGGATCCAGTGAGATCATCATGCCATCTTTTCGAAAATTACTCCTACATGTATTTCTTCATAGAAGTTAAGTTGAACAGACCTGTTTGCATGTTTTCCGTCCTCTTAAGAAAGGGAAATCCCTACCCCATTTTGTTCAATCATTGCAATGCTCTTTTAAGAAAAATAGTGGTATTAATTTATTTCCCTCATTTTTTCACATAAAATAATTATTTAATAATAACTATTTTCTACAAATAAATCATCCAAAAAAGGATCTGATATTATAACCTGCCATCTCTACTAATGGATACATCTCTGCTACTTGAAATGGAGATAAAATGTGGCAAAGTAATGCACTAACCATATTCATGCCTTGAGCTGCAACCAGCCAGACCATATGTTCTTACTGCTTCCTCTGCAGCTTTGGCACATGGTCCAACATTTTCCGCAAACCCAAGATAGTTGTAAGAACCAAGATTTAGGGCCTTAGTAGAGTTCCCAGTAAGCCTGAAACAAACAACCATTTTTCTAAAGACAACTACCTGCATTCCTTTTTGAGACCTTCAAATTGAGTTTCCCAAATCCCATAAGATTCTAGATTTTCTACATTAATATTAAACTGTACATGAAAAAAAATCTCCCTTCTGGACGGATATGATAAATGCAGTTTCTACGTAACAGTGCAGAAAAGAGCTACATGTAATTCAGTGCAAAAAGACGTAACAAAGCAGGCACTCTAATTGGCCAATTATCAAAGAAATCAACAGATAGCCAATCAAATGCTAGCCCTGGATGGCACAATTTTTGCACGACTATGTGATATGCATGTGAATGCTTCTGCTTATAACTACAGCAGGCTTTCTCAAAATTTTCTCACATCTAATTATTAAGTAATCAATTCGGAATAAATAGGCACCCGTAATTTTTTCAAAGGCACCCAAAACTAATTTTGTTTGTCTAATTATGCCAAATAATACTCAAAATCATGTGATTATCCATATAAAAACTGCACTTTCTTGTTTAGCTTTGAATTACCTGAAGGACCATCCATAGTCATCAGTTGCTCTATCCAAAAGTTCAATATGAGCCCCAGGCACACTACAAATTGGTCGGTTCCAACAATCTCTTATTCTAGTATAAAGATTCCTTGTGTAGAAACTTTCAAAATCTGCATAAAGGGGGATGAATCCCTAAGGAGAGAAAGAGTAAAAAGTGACTGATACAATATGAAGATTATAGAAGGTAAGTACTCACACAGATGAGCAGTAAATGATTGTTTGAACAGTTACAAAATTAAATTTTGGAAAGGCATTTCACTTGCAATTCAAATGTGAGGTTAGTTGGTATCCATATCTAAATAAGGTAATTTCATTCTGTAATTAATTTTAGTTTGAGAACACCAACATTTGAGTGCAACTGAACTGTATCAAAAAAGATTGTACTGTAACTTGCTTGACTTGTCTCACTAACGGATGTTGTGTGATGAGTTCACATTTGTTATTCGCAAGTTAAATATTTTCCCTAAATATATGTAAATAAAAAAATGGAAACTATTTTCCTGACTTCAGCTTTAGCACAGCAGTGTAACAATGGAGCTTTTTTCCCCTGCAAACTTGTGATCGTTTCAAATGGTTGGCATTAGATGCCATGCACCAAAACCCCACAAAACACTTCATTACACTTTACACTATGCAATTTTTCCCATCTTTAATAATAAAAGAAAAACCTTGGTTTTAGATATAGAATCGAGAGGATCGGCCTTCACTTGATAAAGTAACATTGTTTTCGGGCTAGACGCGGATCTGCATTTAGGTCTAAGCAATGATTTTGAAATGGTTAGCCTCCTACTGAATGTAAAAAATACCTCTATTAAAATACTGTTAAAATCGGGCTATTTCCAGTAACTGGTTACGTTGGTTTAGCGCATATTAGCAGGAATCTGACTTCAACAGGTGTAGGTTTGATTCCTTCTAGATCTACTATTCTGAATCATTTCTTTGTTATCATCATAAATCACATTGTAAGATTGAAATTAGTTTACATCATGTAATTTCATGCAAAAAGTAAAGGGGGTTTGGGTGGATGGCATGTAATTAATGCTGATCATTTTTTAAAATGCTGTCAAAAGAATTTTCCCCCTGAATACTTTAGCTTGACCTCTATTGATAAATCATGCATACATAAGTAGCACCAATGCCAATATGACTGATTGTAAAAACACTATTTATTATAAAAATGATGTGTTTCAAAGATATATTCCTTTGCCAAAATCATCCAATGTTTAATGTTTGAACAGGGGTCAAAACTGGGGTCTTTCTTCAAGTACCGGAAAGCATTGTGTTTTTGGTCACTTGGGATTAGTCTTTATTTGGAGTTATTTTGTTTTCAGTCTTTGTTTCTTTTGTTTTACGTAATTTGTGCTCCGCTACCTGCAGAAGCTGCCCAAAACTGTGTATGTTCGGCAAATATGCGCTCAGTATTGATAAAATCTCGATGTGTGTACTTGACTGATAAAATAAGACCTAAATGCATTCTTTGTCGATGACGGCATGTCCAAACATGTGTACGGACAGAGACGATCATTGAAACTCGTGTTTGGACAAACTATATTGCCAAATCGCTTCTCGCTTTACATAGCGAACTTCTTCAGTTCTTAAGCGACAATAGCATTTGGTTCCCAGCGCAAAATAAAATCTGCAGCTAAACGCCGTTGTTAATTGATTGTTTCAGCTGAGGTGAACGCCTACTGCACATCATACAGCCAGCTGTCTTAACGCTAGCTCAAAGCTCATCATTATGCAGACAAGAGATTGTTAATCTTATAAACTACTTTCTATGTTTTCTACGCTGCCATAAAGTTCTCTTCGGTACCCTACCTTGTTTCCAGACTCTTTAGGCGCTTTTGATCTTTCCAGTCCATATTTTCGCATGAAGTCACGTAAGTAACCGAACAGAATTAAAAAGAAATATGACAAATACGTCAAGACAGCCACTTGGAAAGGGGTATCTTCAAACTCTTCCACAAAGGAATCTTTGAAATCTTTAAGCTTCTCTTCGTTTTGAACTGATAATCCATTTTTTCGGTCACAAAAACCATTTTTATGTGACTTATTTGTCCGTCGACGCCTTGCTGTGTACGATCCCGCTGCCATCTTGAAGTTTTCGCCCTAGTGCTTAGTTCCCTCTCGTATAGAAGGCAAACACCGACAATAGTAAGCGCGTGCGCGTGGGCACCCGTGCAACCATTAGTTTTACATGTAACTACAATTAATTGTTTTTGAGATAATATATTGAGACTTCTCTTTAGATTGACGTGCATACCGCTGATTTTGAATTGGCATTTTGTGCATTTCTCAGTGAAGATAAAATTGCATGACAGAAGAACTTCGGCTCTCGCGGACCATGTTACATCAACTGGTCACAGTTTGAAATGGGATCATTTTGAAATTTTAGCGAAAGGGCGATCTGACACTCACTGTAAAAATAAAGGAGACACTGTTGATCAAAGATTTAAAGCCCATGTCAGCAGCGAAAAGCTGTGTCTTTCTTTGTTTTTTTAGTGATCTTGTGTATTTAAACTCCAATTTTGTATCAACCGCCACTTCTGAAGATGTATGCAGAAGCATACGAAACGTCAAGTCAGAAAGATAATTTCAAATGATGCGTTTATATCTGATGTTTGTCACCGCTGTTTGTGTGTTATTTCTGATAAAACTGAGATGGCCAAAGAAAAAGAGTATTTAAGATTTGACTGAAGAAACTTGTGAACGGCCCTAGTCATCAAGAGTTTTCAAGAAAAGCAACCGTTGGATCAACCGGTTTGATCAGATCGGTGTATTGAAAAACTAAATATTTTGAGCAACAACCGATGCTACATAGCTTTGATTTAGTAACGAACTAAATCAAATCTGTGTTGTATCGGCTCTTGCTCAAAATATCAAGTCATCAACGCGGCAAACAAGAAAAATTCAACAGGGTCACGGGCGTAAATTTTGAAGATGAAAGCTATCACGCAGACCGCCCGTTCTCTCCGCACGTGGCTGTCAGCTATAGAGACTAGTGTTTTCACGTGACGCCACGGCGGCCGTGTTAGTGTACCTAAACAAAGGAACGGCGGCCATCATGGTGTACCAAACTAGTCCTTCGGGAATTGAACCCTATTTTATGCAAATAATTTCTTTTGTTTCAATTATCAAATATGGCTCTGGTCACGTGAGTGAAAACCACTCCATAACAATTACGAGGGAGAAGTCAAGGGGGGAGAGCAGATATCCATATAGTACCTCGGGTACCGATCGAAATTCTTTGTATACGTAACTTGTGAGCGCCTCTCGTGAACCTCTCGCGATTTGAGTGCTCCTACAGCGCCAAGTAAACCGTCAATACCTGATTTTTTTATTGAAACGTTTATTTCTGGTCCATATTTGATTCAACATCATCTACTGCGGTCTTCATAATTTCACTCACGCGCAATTCGCTCTTTTGTCGGCCCTTGACACCTAATTAGTTTTTACAGCGATTCTCCCTCGCTTTAGCTAAACCAGTGAAAAGTGAACTGAGTGAAGTA
>NC_090894.1:18350602-18360602 GCF_036669925.1 Montipora capricornis | reverse complement strand
TAAGTGTCCCCATCATGATGTCGACATCAGCAGGGTCCACCCCAAAATAATCTACGACACCCCTTCCATCTGGACCCACTGCGCCAATACTGTGTGCCTCGTCCACATAGAGATACGCTTTATATTTCTTTTTAAGAGCCACCACCTCAGGTAAACGTACTACTGAGCCCTCCATACTAAAATTAAAAATATACATTAGGCATTGTAAGTTCAAGCAAACAAGGAAACCTCATTTACCAAAAATCTGCCACCATTGAATAAAGCATTGCAAACATTTGATTAATTTTTTCCAAGGCCAAACCTTTGCAGGGAGCGGGCAAGCTGCTCTCGCGCATGTCTTTTCGCCACGGAAACGGCCAGTGCGGACGAGTGTCTGAAACCAGTTGTAATGAGCACCTCTCACCTGTAAACGCCTTCGACAATAATGAGTATTTTCCCCCAAGTTCTGCGAATACGATGATGCCCTTGTACAACTGATTCACGAAGGACACTTTCAAGGCTCTTCATATCTAAGGAAAAAAATTAAAAGGCAATTGTTAAATCCCAAGAGCTGAACTACACTTCTTCGGAAAATCAGGTCAGTTAAGCTAAAAGTCCTTCTTTCTTAAAAATAGACTGATAATTTTAGGCATACGTACACACTCCATTTAAAAGCCACAGGAATATCACATTAATATGAATCTCACCGAAAGAGTAGAGCCAAATCGTTCTTAATTAGTTATTCAAATCTATGCTTTTTCAAATGATCACTGATTTATGCAAAGATCGACCTCTCGAATTCAAAGGACCACTTACAGACAACCCTTGAACTTTCCTTCTGAAATTGGTCAGAGATATCTTTAAATAATAATAATAATAATAATAATAATAATAATAATAATAATAATAATAATAATAATAATAATGATAATGATCTTGACTTGTCCGCACCTTAGGTAAAATATAATTATGCGACCTAATTCTCAACTACTGTGTTCTCTGGAGAGGTAGAAGATCGCTCAAAGCAATGTTGGTGGAAGAGATCCTTCGCCATAACTTCGTATCTCTGTTACGACAAATATCCAAGATACTGTGTTGCTTTAAGCAGTAACCCAACTCGTAACATCTGGCAAAGAGCTTATCAATTCTACTTTTAAATATTTACTATAAAAAGAACACCCCCTGAGCTCAATAGCATATGTAAAAACAGGAAGGATCAAACTGCTCCAGAACCGTACCTTGAGGAACTCTCCTATTTATAGAAACATATTTAGTACGGTAACCGTCGACAACAACTCTCTGCTTCCTCTAATCTAAAAAAACTAATAAGCCAATTAATAATATATGGATTTATATTAACTTGCGTCAATTTACTGCAGAGGATATTGTGTGATACAGGAAAAAATTCTGACAAAATCGGCGCTACCATTCAGCCACTTTAGCCATGCGTGTTGACATTTCAAGTAATTAATGCCATAGCAGAGTTATGGCCATCACGATAATCAAACTGATCTAAATCGATATAATCTTTGAAAATACTGCAAATTCATGACTGAAAAATCAGTTAAAGTGTGTATGCTTGCAGCACCCACTCACCGTTATGTTTGAAGACTTTTATTTTAGCCCCCGACAATATAGCTCCTGTTACCAATGAACGGTGATTCAGTTCGTCACTGATAATCAAATCTCTCTTGCCCACCAAGGTGGGTATGTTGGTAGAATTGGTTGCAAAGCCCATACCAAAGACCATCGCAGCAGGCTTTCCAACAAACCGAGCCACAAGCCTCTCCAGTTCATTGTGAAGATCAAGTGTACCTGATCAAGACAATTGAGGCGATGAAAATGTCAAATATTGCGACTTAAAGGGGCTAGGTCACGCAATTTAAGGCAATTTCAGCACTGATCGAATGGTCGTAGAATTAACTAAAATATCAAAATAATTGTTCAAAACTATAGAAGAACTCTAACAAAACACCGGGAAGCCAAGAAGGGACATCATGGATGGACAAAATTGGAGAGGATTGAAAATGGATTGATTTCGGTAAATTTGAAAAACGTCGGCCAACCTTTTTTCAAATTTATATCAGTTTATATCAAAATGTCATTTACACAGCTGGAAAATCATTCTCAGTAGTTATGTGGCCGTGATTTTGCAAATGAAAGACTCTTGCTCTGCCGATTTGACGTTTACAGCTCATAATTAACAAAATTGAACAAAATTACCTAAAATAGCGTGACCTAGCCCCTTTAATGGCACCTCTCAAGACTCTAACACTTTGTGGTGCTTGAGAAGGAATAAAATGTGATCCCTTAGAAAGCAAAGAGGACTTCAACGGAAAGGGGAGTAAATTCGCAGTCACAGGTAGCCCAAGCTCTGAGCTCAATGAATTGGAGCGGTACCTCACTATTTACCACGGCTAACAGGAGGAAAACCTTGTGGAATAAGCAAGCAAATTAATGTGCCATGAATCCTATTTTTTATTCGACCGAATAAAACACACTATATAGAAGATTTTCTAAAATCGGGCTACCTGTGCAAGAGCAAGACAAATCGTCTACTAATAAACAATTGGTTTCCTGTGCTTAGTGCCGAATGCAAAAACTTTCTCTTGATTGTAATTGGCTTATGTGATTGGCCGCATCTGTTACGATCGGTCACCTTTTCTGCATTTTCTGAGTCTAGACACTCAACTCACAATCTCACCATATTCATGCCTTGGGCTACAACCAGCCAGACCATATTTTCTTACTGCTTCTTCAGCAGCTTCGGCGCATGGTCCAGTATTTTCCGCAAACCCAAGATAGTTGTAAGAACCAATGTTGATTGTCTTGGTTTTTTCTCCAGTAAACCTAAAACAACATAGCTCAATCAGTCAATCGATACAACCATCCATCCAGCCATCAATCAACCAGTTAGTCAACCAATCAGCCAGTCGATCGGTCAGTCAGTCAGCTATCCAATAAATCAAAGTTTATACGTGGGATCGGAATGTACTATGCATCAAAGAGATTCATCTATGAAGTGCATGATATGAGTAAAATCAGGTCAACAAGAATTGATACATGAAATAACACACATACGGTGGTTATAAACATACTGTATCGCCGTCTACGTGTTAGATGGCCAAAGACCAAGGCTATCTAAGAATTGATATAAGGTTAAACAAGTATTGATTAAAATCATAGTGAAATGAAATATACAAAAATTTGGTTTATCAACGGAGTTGATAATGTAAATTGACCACCGTACAGAGATTCTAAAAGCTAGTTTTTAGAATCTCTGTACGGTGGTCAATTTACATTATCAACTCCGTTGATAAACCAAATTTTTGTATACTACTTCCCCACCGACGCAGCACCACAGTTTCTTTAGAAACTACCCCTTCATTCACGTGAAATGAAATACACTTACGACGTTAAAATTGCATTAAGGCTAAAAATATAGCTCTAGATACCTACATACTTAGTTCACCACTGCCCATAGAGGTTGCTTAGGGTCCAACACAGATCATCCTTAAGAATCCCAACTGGCCGGAGACAAAGCATTTGGCTATTCACGCGTGCAGCTGAGAAATTCAGTCAGGGACTACTGGGATCAAACTCAAGGAGCGATAAAAACGGGCCTTGAAGCCGGCATGTCCACATTTCGAGGCAAGCGTCCAAACCACTGAGCCGTACTGCCTCCATTAAGGAGTTTAAGAAGCGACGACGGCTACGGCAACGACAACGTCAAAAAGCAGTAATACTATTGGTTGAAAGAACCAAAAAGAACGTGCTGCACGTGCAGCACGCATTTTTGAACATTTCTCTCCCGTACTCGTCAAAACTACTACATGAAATGACCAAATTTAAGGTTTTGACGACAACGTGGACAAACTACGGCGATTCTTTCAGTCTCACTCTTTACTTTAAATCCGTCCGTACCTATCTAGTTTTGAGACACTTCGCTCATACTTAATAATATAAACAAGATGGAATAATCATGAAATACTTAGAACAGCTGAAACTTAAAATTTGAAGTGATGTTTTCGTCGCCGTAGCCGTAGTGGTTTCTTAAACTCCCTAATAAAGTTTATTTAAAAACATGGTTATGATACAAGTTGCTTGGCAACGGGCGAAAGGACAACTGAAAAATCAGAGTCCTAGACAGGATTCGACCCTACGACCTTTGTAAAACCGATCGGATACTCTACCCATTTTCAGCATATTCTTCCCACGGGCCCATTACACCTTTCCATCATTCATGCACTGATGGTTATTTCAATCAAGTAAAGCGCACTGCCCTGAATGTCAATAAAAGTTTTGATACCTGTAAGACCATCCACCGTCATCTGTGACTCTTTCCATAATCTCAATAATTGGACCTGGGGTGCTGCTGATTGGCCTGTTAAAGCCCCAACCGACCGGAATATAGAAGAATCTCCAGAAGCGATTTTCAAAGTCCGAGTAAAGAGGGACAAAGCCCTAAAATGAGACAGATTAATTGTCACTATAGTTGGTATTACTTTTTTTGGTCAAACCAAAGGACCACTGTGTGCTGGAGACCGTGAGTTCAACACTGGTAGCCAGGGTCTTTATGTTGCAGAGTAGAAGGTGTTGTCATTGTCGTGACGTCTAGAAGTGTTAATTCTTCTTGGATATCAACCGTAGGTCCCCATCTCACAACCCTTGAATATCCACAAACTTACAGGGACGTTAAAGATCCCAGACACTGTTTCGTACAGAGTAGGGCACGGAATTCCCGGAAGAGAGGGATTGATATGTCCGTTTTGAAGTACTTCTGGGACAAGTGATAAATGATGAAAGAGTTTACCACTCTAAATCCGAGGAGTACTACTATGAACTTTGCAAAGGTACAACTTTGCATAATCAGCCGTTTCTACCCTCTCATCAATATATTCAAATGCCTTAGCAGCATTGTTCAAGGCAATATAGCCGTCAGGAAACGCCCCTAACTCTTCAAAGATAGCACATACGCAAGACGGGGCTTACGGCTTAATTATTCAACAAATACCTGCTTTATCGTCTAATGACCCATTTTTGCCTCTTTGCATAATGCTCTATGGATCATCAAGCCGTTCAGTTTCATTTTTCTATTACTGTCTATTTGAATTAAATGGCATTTCTGCTAAGACAATTGTTTAATTAGAGTGAAATCCTAATTGTGGACATATCAAAATTCTTTAAAAGCTTAGTACGCGCGAAACACGCCGTTGCATAACACTGAGTTAACATTGAAGTATAAACGTTAGGGATCCAACGATATAACACCTAAGCGAGTGAGAATTTTTCATACATTTCCTTTGAAAATGATAGCCGGACAAAACGTTGTCTCAACTAGAAAGGTGACCGGCCTGCTAAAGCCACCCTCTTTCGAAGGTAGGGTTATTTACCTAGCCGAGCGACGTTTTTGCCATCGGAACACTTTGGCTCACTGACACGGGTCAACATGGTCAAGGATCATGGATAAACAAATTTATGATACGCCAGTGCCGGCGTTGTCAATGACAAACATAATTAAATTTCGCTGAAGACTGAGAAAACTGAGGGGAAGTGTTTTACCACGTAACGGAGCTCAGGGAAAGTTCGAAAAATCATAACTTCAAAAAAATACTATGATCCTTGCAAGAAAAGTGTCAAAGAAATCCTCGAAGAATTTATTTCAAGCAAAAAAGTGTATAAAGCGCTACAAGACAGAGAAGGAAATATTATGAGTACGAACTGGTTGAAACCGCAATTTTAAAGAAAAAAGTAAGGATCTGGATCACTAGCTGGAAAATAATCACATGTGGGCGGCACACATGCTATGGAACGATCCACAAGCTGAAATCAGGAGCTGTCTTAGCTTCGGAAGCTTTAAGCAGCAATCGAAGACGCTTCTGTTTAAGTACGCATTCCAGAGCACATAGTTATAGATATGGTATAATTGAATTTTAAGCATTAATTCTTAGTAGACATTGACAGCATAAATCGGCTGATTTTATTAGTTATTATTATTATTATTATTATTATTATTATTATATATTATTAATGATTGTAGAATTATTATCAATTATTGTAAAGCGCATTTGATCATTTCGCCATGCAGAAAATGCGCTATAGAAGTGAATAAAGTAATATTATTATTATTATTATTAGTGAGTGGTAAAATGATTTGGTAACGATTTTGTGCCACCTTGACGTCGTTAGCCGAGGCTACATTGTCATTTAGTCGCCGTTCTAAAGTTGATTCGGTGATGGAGGTCCGAACGGGGTTACCCGGACACCATTTCTGTTTGTTAACCGTTCGGCGGGTTAACGACCTTGAAAGCCGACCCTCATAACGTTAACAGAGAACACAGAGGCATATTGCGCAACTTACCTCGTTTTTATGCTCGGTGGGTTCCCTTGATTTTCTAAGCCCGAGTTTTACCAATAAATCGCGTAAGGTATAAAAGAAAATCATGTTGCCGTAAAACAAATACGATAGCACTGCTTCATGTAAAGGTGTGTCTTGATACGATTCCACAAAAGATTCTCTGAACTCCTTAAGCTTCTCTTCATGGAGAGCAGATAATTCATTTTTTTCGGAACAAAAGCCATTTTTGCGTGATTTGTGTGCCCGGCGTCTTGTCAGTTGCGATCTCACCGGCATCTTGAATCTTTTGCACTCACATTTAGAGACAAGGGTTAAAAACACTAAGGGTACAGCTGTTATGTTTATATACTTTTCGAATAAATATTGATTCAAGAAATGTCCAGTTCACCAAGTAACAAAGACGGTATTAATGCGCCTCAGGTATGTAACACTTTCGGAATTAAAAGAGAGTGCCAGCGGTAAACTGCGTTTCCTCAACTGAGTACCACTGTGTGCCGCTGAGTGCCCTTCTGGCAGGTAATTTTACCGGGGATTTCGGCCATCGATTAGCACTTTACAGGTCGAATATCACGTGACGGCCTTAGCCGATGATGTCAATCACGTGTTCAAGCATAGCGGGATCATGCATTACTGGTCAAGTGCAGTCCAAACGTTTGAACTTTGAACCTACCCATGGGGAAGGGTGAATTTCAAAACCACAATTTTTGTGCAATATTGTTTTATGACCACAGTCACAGGAAAGCATTAACCAGCGCGTTCTGACTACAATTAACACTAATCTTGTGTTAATGTTATTTACCGTACGGTATTTTAGAAACATGTCAATAAACTCTCGATATCTTTCGACCTTGCTTTACATTGTAGTATAAATCCCGCATTAAATGGAATTCTTTATTTTTTGAAAATTTGGGAAGAAAGGAAAGGAGTAACTGGAGTCCATACAAGAGAACAAAAATCGACCATCATCACAAAAGGAAGAAAAACAATGTTAAAATATTATCTAATGGTTAAACAATTATGTAATTACTAAGGGACGATAAGAAAGGCACACAGGGTAATCTCTTCGCTTCATGTGATAAAGAATCATGTCTTGCACCGTTTGGCCGCTCAATAAAACAGCAAACATGTTTGGTCACTGAACCTGTTTAACATGTTTTATAGCAAAACAATTTCCGTTTGGACCTTGACCAATAGGTACTTTTCCTGGGAGACATATGTCTAAAAGAAAAGCAAATACGGTTCAATATAATGGTAATTGAACTGGGTGGGGTGCAATTTGGTCTGAAATCATACGTGTGATTTCAAAATCTTATGATTTGAAATCCCTAGTATGATTTCAGACCAAATTGCCCGACACGAAGTTCAATTACCAATTTATTGCATCCAAATAATGGATTTTTGTAAATCAGTTGGAAACTCCCCAAAATGAAGGTCTTCCACCTGAATGAGCTCATTATCATCATTCAGAAACTGTACGTAATTAAATTCATTCTCTTTTGAAAAAAAAGCAAAGTATTTGGATCAAAAGTTGCAAAATTTGCCACACAATGGCTTTGACTTTCATTTTCCGGCAATTTGATTGGCTGCTTTAGACAAACCATGAAATCTGATTGGCCGTTTTATTTTATTGTTCCTTTCTCATTTGCTGGGGAAAAGGTGGGATTTAGAGCAAAAAATAGTGTTTGGGTTTATGGTTAGTACTTTGTTTTAGGGTTAGTGTTAGGGTTTGTTTGGGTCACGAGAACCCCGGGCACGGATTTGGCAGACAGAAACTCCATTTTTGGAAGGGTGGGCAAATTATTAGTCATATTAAATTCTCAATTAAATAACAAAGGAAAGGAGGCGGTGAGACGTGATTCAGAAGCGGCAAAGTTCAGTATCAATACTTTTTTGAAGCTTATTTTTTAAAAAGGTTGTAGGTGTAATGCAACAAAGCCTGGTGTATTGGTTATTTAGTACTGTTTTAACTGAAGGGTAAACATTTGAACACACTCACTAATCTCTGATTACTCCAAGTAATGTTTTACTACTGTGTAACTAAAATGAGTCAAAAAAGTTACAAACCCAATTGTGTGCTTTAAAAAAATGCTGTTAAAAGAAAGATAGTCGTCACCTTGATAAAGTAATAATTGCTTTTTTGGAATCAACATGACATACGTCATGTACTGTGGGCCATTCCATTTGAAATCCACACCCCCCCTGTTGACGACACATCCCGCCCTTCAGGAAAAGTTGATATTTTATTTCCACCCTCAGATGAATGAGGATTATTTCCAATACCCTTCAGAAATATTTGGAAGATGAAAGAGTGCCGACACACAGACCCCCTCGGAAATGCTCTTCAGACCCCCATCAGAAAATCTCGTCAACAGGGGGTTGTGGATTTTAAATGGAATGGCCCTGTAGGTGCTTGTTATAATCAGGAACATCCATTTCTCTTGTCTTGTGAAATTTTCTAGTCCTTTACTATGGTACTAGTACTTGAATAATTAATAACTGCAATTACAATAACTGTTTTTCATCTTGCATCTGTAAATCTCATTGTTGTTCTGGTATTGGTATCCATCTGTGATGCCTGAACTCAATTTTTTTAATTTGTCGAGTGGCACCAAGTTTAAAAAAATTCTCCATATTGAAATGTTGCAGTTGTATTTAAGTTTGAACAAAGGATCCACAATATTTCTAAGCAAAACTCCTTCCAATCAACATATTCAAGCTTCCTTATCTTTGCCCTGACTGAATTGTGCTTGTGATGATGTCTCTCTTGACATCTGCATACTTTCCAATAGATCTTTCATTCTTGAATGCAGAGAATCATTCCAGCTCTCCAGTTTGTCTAAACAGGAATTCAGCTGATCCAGTTCCTGATCTAATGCCTCATACTCTGCAACAAGATTTCAAATCAAGATTTTTGCCAGGTTTTTCACACCATCTTAGTTTGGGTTAAGGGGAGGGGACAAAGCTAAAAGTACATTTAAGTCTGAGATTTGGATGACTTTAAACCTCTGTACTCAGGTAAATCTGCTATGAAGTATGTCCGTGTAGCTAGATACCGGTATTCAGAGTAGTATTCAGAATATCATGGCAAAAAATCAACATATTGCCAAATGGTCTCTAGAACGGATTTTGACATAGTTATTGGTACTGAAACTTGGTTATCTTCTGCCTATAGCTGTTTAGAGATATTTTGAAGCTCAAATCAAATAGAAAGAAGAGACAGGGCATCAGACCCACATAGTGGTGTTCTGATTGCTTATAAGAAAGATCTTGCTGTCACTAGGGAGAATAACATGGAAACAGATTGTGAACTCTTATGGTGCAGACTTCAACTAGCAGGCTGTAAAACCATCTACCTGTGTGCTTATTATAGACCGCATGAGGATGATGAACAATCCTTGTCGGAGCTTGAAAGGTCACTGTTGCTGAATAAAAGATCACCATCATGTACTACTAGGCGGTGACTTCAACCTCCCAGGGTGGGACTGGAAAAAAACCACCTGGTAAAGGAATGTAATTACCCAGGTCTGTATTACCAATTTGGTGACATTTTGGACGACAAAAGTCTAGTCCATTTAGTCAAAGGACCAACTAGGCAGCAGAACACCTTAGACCTGGCTATCACAAATCAGCCTGTCACCATCAAAGATGTAACTATTGTTCCGG
>NC_090894.1:18333102-18345602 GCF_036669925.1 Montipora capricornis | reverse complement strand
CATGTCTGTGAGCATGTGGTCGACCTGGCAGGATGAACTGTTAGACATGAAAAAAAAATCTCCAAATTGGCAAAGTGTATGAGCACAAACCTTTATCGAAGACCGTACAACTCCCTTAATGAGTTTAATCTCATGCTGCATTAATTAATGAAGGCATTATTTTAAGCCTTAAGTAAAGACACAATTATACAATCATGGAGTGACCTGTCTTGAACAGCGAACCTTTTGATCAAGAGTCCAACTTGTCAACTATTGTACACTGGATTAATTTTTCATTTAATGTGATTTGTAGCAACAGAAAAGCAAAGCTGATCTTTTTCTATGAATGGATTATTACTTTAGAATGGAAGGGTAGGTGCACATAATTTTTTTTTGTGTCATTCTTCAACGTTTTTGTACTTAATTTCAGATACAAATAGATTCTAGAGGAATTGGTGATTGTAATTCTATACTGTTAATAGCGGGAATGAATTCTTTGGAATTTAGAAGATATGAACAATCACTTTCATTACTATATAAATGTATCAAGGGAAATGGACCTACAATGTAGTTATATTTCTGACTTCTTTAAGTTTCGTGCTTCACATTATAACTTAAGGGGAGGTGGTTGTAACCTGGTTCAGCCCTCCTATAACAACCAGTATTTCCATAACTCTTTTACTTATAAGATTACTCACTTATGGAACAAGTTACCTACATATATTAAACAGTCACCCAATTTAAATGCATTTCACAAAAATTTGGAGTCTATTAAATCTTTTAAATTTAAGGACTAGTTGTCTATGTAATTATTGCCAATCGTTAATTGTTTTTAATGTTTATGTGACAATTTTAGGCTTGATGAGTATACATTTACAACTAAATATTATATAGTCTATTATAGTTAGATAACAATTGTTTATAATTTTATGTATGTAACTCTTACTTAATTTTGATATTTTATTTGTGGTTACTTTTATTTTTTAGTTCTGATTTTGTCATGCGTTTTATACGTGAGCATCTGGCTCGGATACTGAGGGCAACCTCAATCCCACGCTATGACTTAAATAAATTGATTGATTGATTGATTACAATGCACATGTATGTACAGTATCTGTTGTGTGTTGTTGCATGTATCTCATTTCTTTGATTAGTAAACAAACTTTCTATATTTTTTCATGAATACTAAACAGGAACAATGAAGGACAGTGAGGATATATGGAAAGGAAAGATTGAAATTCCGAATTTAAGTGAAGAAAATGATGCAGATGAGCTTGATGTAAGTTTGAAATTTGTCAAATAAAAAAAAATCAAAATATAAAATTAATTTAAAAGTTATCCTCCAACCCTTACTTCTGCTGCTGCTACTGCTGCTACTACTACTGCTACTGATAATTCTAATTCTTGACTCTCTGTGAACAGAACAACCTGTGAAGAGATGGTATTCAAACTCTGCAGACTGTATTAAACGCTACTTACAATGTAGACTATGCCCTGGGGTTTAGAGACTATAAAGCATCTTTTGGAGGATTAGGGTGGTCCCAAGGACTGTAGAAGAATGCAGGTCTCCCAACACATACATGTACATGTAGTCATACCATCAACCTCCTCACTTTCAATGACACTGGCCTGATACCCCAAGGTACATGTAGCTTTTAAAAAAGCTCTTTTCTTGTCAATGGGGCTGAAAGCAGTCCCAGGCTCATCCACCCCTCTGGAACCTACAGTAGCCTCTTCTGACAGCACTGGCTCGTCCTGGAAAAGTCTCTAAAAATGCTGTAAAGCAATATTATTCAACAGTAGCTCTCCTTTCAATTCACTATCTCTTCTCTCGGTCATGCATTCAGTTCACCCACTAGGAGGAGTACATTTATTCATAACACTGATAGGAATAATAATGATGATGATGATGATGATGATGATGATGATGATATAGATTTAGCCAAGCCTAAAAGTGGAGTTCCCAGGTTATTTATTCTTACAATAAGTTAACCTGGCTTGAGCCTGTGATCTAAATGAAACCTAGTACCTGGTCAGGGGTCAACTTTAAAACAAATGGCTGATCTCAATGAGCTTTAAACTTGAATGTGCAATATGGTCACCTGATACTGGTCAGCAGATACCTTGTTTTGACAGTTGTCAATTGACGATAACATAAATGTCCAATTTCAAAGATGTACATTTACACTGAAAACTACATGTAGCTGTAGTATGGCTACCTCGATGAGCTCTAAACTTGAACCTGCGATATGGTCACATGATACTGGTCACATTGGCATGCATGGAGAGATGGACGGTCATACAGTCGTATGGTCGTATGGTGACCAAAACCAAATTTTCTTGCACAGATGGGTCACCATATTATTTTCTTATCCATGGTGCTCTGTGTGCACGCCGAAGGCACGCATGGAGCTTCGATACCAATAATTACTGTATTTGTGGCATACATGCATATGTATCCATAACTTCGCCGAATAATACATGTGTACATGTATGTGATAATTGTTTCAGTTTTACAAATCATGTATTTCAAACTTTGATGGCATGCATGTACGGTATTTTGAGAGGTAAATCCTCGCAAAGAATAGCAATTATGATACACGGTACATGTAGGTGGGCAGGGGGTACTTTTAGTAAGGTGCTTTGCACTGGAAAAAACAAGGATCTGTACAGTGCAGCTGGAGAAAATGAGGTTTTGTAACTTGGTATTTACATTGTATTATATCGTTGGTATAATTATGTACTTTGTAAGTCAGGCAAGTGGTACTGTGGTTCTGGCTTGTGTGAAATGTACTTCAGTGTACATCTGACTGATATAGTAACTATCTACTCCTTTCATTATGCCTTGCACTGTACATGTATATGTATGTTTTTCTTGCCTTCACAGGTCATTGTCACTGCTGACAAGAATTCAGATGAAAGTTTTACTTTAAAGAACATTGTGAGATCAGTTGGTACAAAATTGATAAGGGAAAAGCTCGGACAGTATATAAAAGAACTTACACAAGGTTTGTGGTAAATCTTTACTTTGTATGATACATGTACACATAGCAGGCTAGAAATTGAGAGACACTGTTACACAGTCACTGTATTAAGGAATGTGGTACTGCTGCCTTGAGCTACATCCACATACATCTGTAATTAAAGCAGAAAACCACCCTCTGTGGGAGCTGTACCGTAGGTTTGGGGGTCACCACCTTTGACCCATACTTTCTCAAGGACGTGCAAATTATAATTGTTATAATACAGTAGTTGCTGGTCTTGCCATAATGATTATGATGCTGGCAGTCAATGTCAAATAAATTTGTCACATTCATGATTATGAAATGTTTTAACCCTTTGATGCCTAAACCAGCCTAAACCAGCCAGTTTACTCTGTCTAACGCCAGATGATTTTACTCGTCAATGGGGAACCCCCAGGAGTCAATCGGTTAATTTTGCACTTAAAATAACGTGTAGACTTGAAAATGCTTTATTTTTGCCCTCAAGGGATCTACATGTATACTAAAGTTTATAATATGAATGTGATAGAAACCATATTATTACATTGTTTGTTAGAATTTAGCCAAGGCATGATTTTACCATCCAAAGACAGTCCAGTGGTTCAGAGACCTGGAAGTGATCAAAATATTGATGCATTCAAAACTGCAGTGAATAATCCCACTGGGACAGGAGATAAAAACAAAAAGAATAGTAAGTTCATTGGCAACATTGTGCATGTTTTGTCACTGAATTAGATCATTAGAGTGTGCTTTCTCAAGAATGTGAACCAAACTTTGTACATGTATGCATACAAAAAATGAAAAAAAATGTCTATCCCTACAAAATCTCAGCAGATTGAGCCTTTCAAGATCATTAGGAGATGTGTTCATACACAAATGTTTTATCTTGTGAGCAAAAAGTAAGCGCTTTCATTGCAAAGTGAACTCCAGATGTTTTGTTGATAACCAGTCGCCATATTGGTGGACCACATGTCATCTCCATACAAATCTCTACAAAGTTGCGTGAAATGCTTCAACAATATTACTATAAAACTCAGAAACGATGTACCACGCAGACCTGAGTATTGGAGAGGTGGTTAAGAGAGTTGTTTCCTACAACATTCCAAGTTCTTGGTCTTTTTCATTGAACAAAACTTTTTCTGCAGTTTGAAATGTAGATCGTACCGCCCATCTTAATTCCTCCATTTGTGCATCACCACAATTCCTTGTGCCTTTGAACACAGATTTCAAATTAGAAGCGGGTAACCAGCGAATTCCGCCAGCCACTGCTTGAGTTTTTGCCGCCTACTTTTTCGATAAATTACAAGTCTAGATTCTAACTGTTTCAGTTCGATCCATTTTAATTTATTTTAATTCAATAAAACAACTAGAATATCAAGGAACCTTTTGCTGTATGTTCTGCTCCTTTTTGGATGTTGGATATTTTTATAAATTCCTAGTTATTTCCACTCGCCAAAGCCACTCGCCAAAGCAATTCTTTGCAGTCTGCCATGTTGGATGAAGAGAGGAGAATGACTGGTGCCAAATGTTGCCTCAATCACATTCACTATGTCCTTCCGGTTTTCCACGTGTTGTTTATTAAAAATGAAAGTCACAACAAGAAAGCATGCAGATGGAGGTGATATTTTGTTGTATTTCAACAACAGATCTAGATCTACATCTCTTGTTGAAATACAAGAGATCTAGAGTGCAGAAAAACTGTCCTCTAACTTGTCCATGTGCAGCTACGTGTTAATACATTGTAAATATTGGTGACTGATGATGTTGCCCAGATAGTTGGAAATGCCATTTCCGAGCTCCTAGATTTTAAAAATTTCTGGGGAAGCATGCCCTCAGTCCCCCTTTCTAGCCACAGCCACCTACTTCACAAAACGAGCCGTTTACTAAAGTACTTATTGAAACCCCTGATTACTAATGTTCTTTTAATATCCATAGTTGATGCACAAACTCAAGTGGGATGTCCCATTTCAACAAAAAAACTGATCATGAAAGAGTTCTTTTTAACTTCTGCTGACGAAATATATGCTGCATTCACCGAGCAAAAGGTAATAAACTGGTACATTTTAATTAAAATTAATCCAAGATGTATGTGGAATTGGGGAGAAAACATCTAGCCCCAGTGGATCGGTGGGTAAATAGTTGCCATCTGATGGAAGGTTATTATCTAGAGTGGACACAGTGTACATGTGTAGCTATCCTGATGATCTTTTATGCAACCAGGGCCAGGGTTTTTAGTTCAAGTTGACATGCCATTGAACAGCTTTACAAATTGTGCAAATCATTCAATTAATGCTGCCTCTAACAAAAATGGTAAATAAAATACAGTGCATGTGCTTTTCCAATAAAAAATCATGGTAGTTCAGCTTCATCATTCTAACAATAAAATATTATGCCGGCTAGCCTGTGTAGGACCTTGACTGTCACATACATTATATACACCATGCAGTTGCAATGGTAATCATTAATGGATTCTTTGCTTTCTGAAATATGTGATGGACAGAGACTTGAAGCATTTACTCGTAATTCTGTGAAGGTGGATGCCAGTCGTGGAGGAACATTTGTTCTCTTTAATGGCAATGTGACAGGAAAATTTCAAGAGCTGGTAGGTCATACTGTCGAGAAAGATTGTCTTGCGTATTATGCATGGTTTACAATTTACAGTCGTATAAATTATATTTTGACTGATTTGGATTAAATGTTTTACTCCTTCTCCTTGCACTAGTCACAGAAAATTTGAATTAATTTAGCACAGTTACAATAAAGCAATAGTCAAATCCCATAATACTTATAAAAATTATTATTATAAGCCCAAGGCATAATTATTATGCAACAGCAGAACAGAAAGTACATACAGTACTGTAATTAATGCAGACTGGTCTTACTGTAACAAAACAAAAGAGTGGCAATGTCACAATTAAAGGTGTAAGCAACGTTAGATTTATATCTCTCAGATAGTACGTGCATCGTGATTGGTTAATTTAGTGGGCCGTATTCTACAGTAGTTTCCTTTCCCACACGCCTGATTAAATCAGAGATAGGAGTAAATGTCTTACTAAGCTCGTTTTGGGCCTTACTGTAAGTTGCAGATCCTTGGTTATACTGTTGATTTACAGCCTGTCAACTTCACGCTGAATGGGCTACAAATCAATGGCAAAAACATTGGTCTGTAACTTAAAGTACAGACCTTGAACTTGGTTATTATAAGATGTATGTTTAGTAAGGTTTTTTTTTTTCCAACAAAATTTTCCTGTCTACATGTATTTTACTGGGGATGCCTGTGGGATCTGATTTAGAACTAACATAGCTAGTTGTGTTTTGAAGGTTTCTGAGGAGAAGATCGTGATGCAGTGGAGATACAAGAGCTGGCCTGAAGGTTTGTGATTTAAGTTGTAAGCCTTACTGGACTGTTCTTGGACAACTGTACATTTGAAGGAATGCTCCGTGGCAAGGTCTTGGCAAAAAGGATTTAGGGTTAGGGTTAGGGTTAGACTCTCTCTAGAGAATTTTGTAATGACATCTGCAAATTGATAGACATTCTCAGCCTTCTCAAAAGGTTTTTGGGGAGCAGGTTATAAGGAAAGTGGAGATGGTTTTGGTGCTTAAGGCACCCAAGTGAATACCCAAAGGATGCAAGCTTTCAGGGGGGTCTGGGGACATGCACCCGTGGGAATTTTTTTAATTTAGACACTTTAGTGCAATTCTGGGGGATTCAAAGTGACGAAATTTCACCTACATGTATGGAATTGACACTTGCATGGTGTCTTATAAGGAATACTGGAATGTTAGTTAAATAAACATTTTTATGTGCGCGACACAAAAAAATTTTGTGGAGGCGAATTTACGTCAAAGAAGCTTTTTTCAAGCTTGTATAATATCTCCAGTGACTTTACTTTAGAGCTAAAAATGTGTTGTCTGTTTTTTTTTTTCTCTCACTTGTCGTCGTAATAAAATAAGACATACTGACTGGAAGGAGACGGTCAAACTTTTTGAGGAGGCATCTCATTGAGCCGTCGACCGGCTGGTTTTGAGAAGACTGCATTCTTGTGTTCTCTGTAGGTACATGTATGACAGACTACAGGTCCCTCTTAGTAGGAAAACCTGTAGGATGTTATAGAACTACTGTAATAATTACCGGTATTTTGCATTCCTTGATAAAATACGTACTGTGCGAATCCGGAGACTATGAACACTTTGATTTGTTCTTGACATTTCCCACTGTGCAGCAACCAATCAGAAGAGACATAAAACCACAAACTAAATACTGTTACTGGTTGCAGCTTAGTTTTTTGCACATGATTGACTTTTTGCTTGCAAAAATCTTGATACCTTTTTAGCATTTTCGACAATGAGATTGGCATGACTAAGGTGGCTCAAACCAGCTTCAACACAATCAAGAAACTGTACTTTACAGCACAGCTTGGGTATCGAAGAAATGACTTAAAAGTGTTTTTTTTATTTGAAATCAGGTCACCACTCAACTGTAACAGTCAAGCTGGATCAGAAAGACGATCGCACAGAGCTGACCCTGATACAGAGTGGAATTCCTGAAGAGGACTTTGAGCGCACCAAACAAGGCTGGAGTCAGTATTATTGGGCTAGCATGAAGCAGACATTTTGTTGGGGAACAAAATATTTCTGACTAGGGCTTCTGTATGATTTGGCACTTTTTTTCTTTGAACGCGTAATTGTTACATAAGAGTAGGGATAAAGACTTGCTTAAAATGCCCGAACTTATTTAAGCGCCTTTTCATACAGAGAGAATCATTACTGAATTAAACTAACTGTGTAAGATTTAGATTACAGTACATTTTTTTGTTTTTGTGGCTCTGAGGCAAATTTATGTGAAAACAATCATTTTTTGGCAACTTTTTCATGCTGAATGTTACAATGAACATAGTAACCATTTCAATTTTAACTGTGAAGGCTGGGTGTAGTTACAGAGCACTACTTTGATGAAGTCTTTCCATCCTTCTTTGGTGTTGACCAAGATGTTTGCAGGCCTTAATTGTTCAACATGTGTTGGGATTTTTACGTTATTCAACAACAGCCCATGGAAGGAGTGGTTGGAATGAAACACTGTGATCACCATAGCTCAATGTAGCAATAAAGAAGTTGAAGGCCACTAGATACATGTTTATCATCACTTTGATACACAGAGATGAGCTTTACCCCTGGGCCCTGGGACATCCAGAAGCAGTTAGAAGTACACGGAGTCTAAACAAACAAGATGGATGCCATGTTTTTTATATACACCCCAAAGCATGCTGGGGCGTAACAACGCGAGGGATATGATCTAACATCCCCCTTTTTCCAAGAGAAAAAAAAACTTATCATAACAGAGTATCTCAATATGAACAGGCTCCGAATGGAGGTGTGGGTTTGAATCCCACTTCTGACACCAAGTTAGAAGCACATGAAGTCTAACCACGCAAGAAGAATGCCATCTTTATTATACACACCCCAAAGCATGCTGGGGCTTAACAATGCGAGGGGTATGATGTAACAAAGCTTGAGGAAAAATATGGCTTACACAGATATTGACTCATTTCATGGTGATTTTAACCAAAGAAAGATCCTTATAACACTTAAAAAAAACATATATTGAAAAAATGACTTTAAAGCAAAATAATTTTCAACAGTCATTTTTCTTTTGATACTGGGTTTTTAGGCTTCGGTATGTTGGCTGTGAACACTAAAGAACACCCAAATTAAGCCTCTATCAGTATGTGCATGTGAGACATTCAGAACTACTTCTATTGTACAATAGTCCACCTTGCAACTCCTTTTGCCTGGTTTTTATCTGTACCATACACTAATCTCGGGCATCAAGCAGAGTAAGGGCAAAGAAATGTGGGTTATTACCTAACAAGGGCTTAAAATATTAAGAGAGATAAGAAATTGGAACTTGACACCCAACAGGTATTCCTGTTTCTTATTCTGTACATCTTACATCTTTTAAACATTAGTGACTTCTCTCTTCCATGAATGAACAGTTTAAGGATAGTGATCAGGCCTCGGTTGTTCAAAAGGTGGATAACGCTATCCACTGGATATATCCTATCCAGTGGATTAAAAAAGCAAAAGCAATTGAATTCTCCAGTGGATAGTGATTTATCCTGGGGATAGCACTATCCACCCTTCAGACAACTAGGGCCTGCTGTAAACCTTAACAAAACAATCAGGTTAAGTGGTTAGCTGAATGTGTTTGTGAACCAAAAGCTAGTCTTCTTCCTCTGAAATTCAGTTTTAATTTGAAAAACTACTGTATGAAATTAAAGCATCGAGAACTTGAATTTGACAGTTTTTATGGAAACATCAGCTTTTCTGCTGGGGTTCACAAAAATTCAGAATTTTAAGAGACATTTTTCCTTCCATTTTTCTTTAGGGGGATGGGGAATGGGTACATGTGCAGATGCCCTGCCCGGGTAAGGGGGGAGGGGGTTGGGGGTCCCATGTCACTTGTCTGAATTTTAAAAGGTCTTGCGTTGATGGTTTGTCAATGTTTCACGTTGCTGTCAGAAATTAAAGGAAATTTAAAGAAAGCTTGTCAGTTGTTGTGATTCTACTTTACATGCTGTGGCTACTTTTTTTTAGACCATGTCGCTTTTCGGAATTTACCCTGGCAGAGCCTCTGTGCATATGTAGGCTATAAAAGGATGATCTGTTACAATTTCAAAATAGCTTATTTCTTTCAAGTAATAAAGTTATTTACAGTACGTCTTAACTGCAATAAATAATAACCGGGAATCATTTTCAAAAGTGGGTTTAAAAAATATTTTTTACTCTGCTTTAGTGGAATGCTATATTTTAGATCAAACTGTGAAGCTGTTACTCTTTCTGTGAATGCCTGTCAAACATTCCTGCATAAATCTTCTTCTCTTTTTCCTTGACTTTCTTTAATTCAACCTCAAGCATAGCCAGCATCTTCTTTATACTGGAATCTGGTAATTATAAGAAAGTGAATCAGAACATGAGAGGGTTGCAACTACCTCAACCTCCACCTGACTTTATGCAAAATTATATTTTTCAGAAGAAGACATGGTATCTCCTGAAGTAAAAATCTGCCCTCCTATTACACATAAAATGTGCACGAGTGGCTCGGTTGAGCACCGGACTGTCACACGGGAGGTTGTGAGTTCAATTCCCGCCAGACCAACACTCAGGGTCTTTAAATAACTGAGGGGAAAGTGCTGCCTTTGTAACTACATCTGCCAATGGTTTGACTTTCTAGTCTTCTCAGATAAGGACGATAAGCTGTAGGTCCCGTCTCGCAACCCTTCAATGTTTATAATCCTGACGTAAAAGAACCCACACACTTGTCTAAGAATAGGGCATGTAGTTCCCGGTGTTGTGGTCTGTCTTCTGTTGTGTATCATGGTTGGGAGGGTAAAAAAGGGGCCACAGTAATTGGCGCAAGCTGTTGTGGCGCTCTGCCAGCTTGACTGGAAAAGTTAATAAAAACGAAAACAAAAAACAAAAACAAAACATTTCTTGTCAAGCAACACTTGAAAGTGTTTGGTTAAAGTTCATGCTCACCCTGTCGATATTCCACTGCCAGTTTTAGTTAAAGTCAATTCAATATTGGAATTTGCAATAGACCTAATCGGCTAACTCAATGTTGTACCCAATCCAAACCCTTTGGGAATAACATGTTTTGTTCCAGGTATTTCCATATCATTTAAATATGAATGCTACATTATCATGCAAATACAATACACAAAGAATCTTAGTCCCGGGAGATTTGAATTGGGTGCAACATTGAGTTAGCCGATTAGGTCTATAGCGTTAGAGGTAAACGGATACAAGTGGGAGATGAAAACTCTTGATGCCCTTGCATATGGGCCATAAGGTCATTATGACAAAGTACCTGGTGGTACATTGTACATTTTGGCAGCAATACACGGCCAGTATGGCTTCTTTTCAAATCCCTGGGCACAACTGAGGCAACAAACCTTTTGGTTCCAACTTTTCTGCAGCTTGTAGGTCGTTTTGTGCCTTGTCAAAGTCCTTCATGTGAAAATGACATTGCCCTCTTCTGAACAAGGCTTTGGCATTCTCAGGTTGAAGTTTTAAGGCCTGAAGAGGAAAAATAAAAATGAAAACAGACATCAGAAAAAGCTTTGTGACACCAGCAGTAAGTGAAGACTTTCAGGAGGGGTCTTTGGAGTCTTTGTTTTCGAGACATCCGTAAGTAACGGAATCGTAAAACTACCACTCCCCCAGCTGACAGCTAATAATTATCGCTGTTTAGTGGGCTTTGGTTAACTTCTGACCTGTACCGGTAATTCAGGTATTGCTGCAAAGGTTACAATTGGAGCGGTTTTCAAATGAGTGTCGTAAACCAAAACCAAAGTAATTACTTTGACCAATCAAAAAGGATGGAGACAATCCAGTAAACCAATCAAAACTCGAAGTCATTACACGTTGCCGACGTGCGGGAAAATGTGCATGTGCGAGCCACGATTGGTTTTGATTTCACTTCTGATTGGTTGAAAAAGTGGCACGGGAACTTTGAACCAATCATCATTGAGTGAAGTTAAGCAAAACCAACATAATTCGCTAATTACTTTCAACGCTCAATTGAAAACCACTCTAACAAGTCTATTTAGCGATCTAATTACAGTCTCTGAATTATGGTTTTAATAAGCTAGGAAATAACTTAAATAAAAGCAGAAAGCGAGGCAATTTCTTCAGTATAGTCGTTTGCCTCCATTCAGTAAACACGAGCGACTTTGAATTTTGTTTTCTTTGGTTGTGACAATGTGTCTGTCATCAGATATGTAGATACTTTAGCCCCAGTCCTATTCACAAAGGTTATACCTCGCTGCAGTAATGCTCTGATCGATCCCAGCGTCCATCTTTCAACAAACAAGCTGAAATATTCAAAGTATTTTAAATCGGTTAAAGTTTGGTAGCAACATGGTGATTTCCGGCTGTTTTTTTGGCTAGCAAATGACAGCTCACATTTTACACTGTAAAATAGGCAAATCTGTGTATTGTTTTACCTGCTAAGTTATTGTAACAGCTGAATTGTATTTGATGAATGCTGACTTTCAACTCATCCGAAATATCACTGCATAATGACTCCATCCCAGGAATATTGGGTTGATCCATAAGCCCTTTTACATTTAATAAGGCCTTGTGATAATTTTTCATTGCATTTCTGTACTCTTGTTTCTTAAAATATTCATTTCCCTTCTCTTTCAAAGCTTGCCCTATCTCCACTCTTTCTTCTGGAGTTAATTTTGAGGTTCCCGCGGAAAGTTCTTCTCCCGCGGACGCCATCTTTGAGCTGAGGTGCCAAGCATCTTCTCGATGGGGCAGGAAAATGGCAACCTCATTCCCAGAGTCTCTCTTCTCTGCCTTCTTTGTCGAGATTTCTGACCAGCGGTTTGACAATTTGTGGTAGGTACGTTATGTATGGGGACATACATAGCGAACCTGCCACATCCAACACAGCGGTCAAATGAGTGCGCATGTGCGTGGTTTAAGCACTTCCGGTCTCTTTCCGGAACACAC